>NC_058379.1:72743272-73076843 GCF_018350175.1 Felis catus | reverse complement strand
TGAGGTCTCTGTGATCTGAATCTAAGTAAAGGCCAGTCCTGGGCATCCACAACATTCCTTTGGGTGACAGCTGTTTGATGATGGGGTGCGCAAAAGAAAACATAAAACACAATCCACGGAGGCTCCAGATTATGAAGTGAGGTTTAATTAAAATGAGGATTTCTTGGTGAAAATGTAGTCCTCTGGATGAGAGGAGTTGGGCTGTGGCTCTCTCTGCCGTGTAGCTGCACATGAGGGAGGGGTACTTAATATTGAGAGCAGGCCGATTTATGTGTCTGAGGGAAGTGTGTTTGACAAAATAGAATTGGGTACTTTTAGGTCCTAAGGATCTTGGTGTGATGTGAATTTGGTACTTCTTTAAACATTTTTCTTAATGTTTTATCTTTATTTTGGGGGGTGGAAGGAGAGACAGAAAGGGGGAGACAGAGGACCTGAAGTGGTTCTGCACTGACAGCAGAGAGCCCAACATGGGGTTCGAACCCAGGAACCGTGAGATTATGATCTGAGCTGAAGTCAGATGCTCAACCGACTGAGCCACCCAGGTACTCCTGAATTTGGTACTTCTAAAGTCCAGCTGTGTTTCTCTAGGCATATTTTTTTCCTGCTTTGATCTTCTCTCAAGCTGCCTCTCAAAGGAGATCATTCATGCTCCCCCCCCACCTAATTATTCTTCTGTGTTACCTCTATTACCTAACCAAAGCAAACCAAACCTCCCCCTGCTGCAGATCAACTCCACTCCTAGCCTGCAACACAGGCTTGTGTTTTCGGACTCAGGATGTCCCGCAGATTGGATACCTGCCCAGACTTCAGATGTTTGTTGTCTGGGCTGGCATATGATGACAACATCGGGCCGACTTCTAGGGACCCTGCTCCTCTGCTGTTGTTTACCAGCTTCCAATTCCATCTGGTCTTGCTGACAGGAACCTTGACACCATCTGCAAAAATTGGAATAAAACCGTTTTGGTCTGTAGGAAAGGAAAATCGCAAGTTGAAGTTTTTTGGGAAATGTCATGTTCACTCCTTCAAGGAAAAATGGAAGGGGGCGTTTGTTAATATGTGTTCATGTATTTGGTGGACTTCTGGAGTGGACACGTCTATAGGTATGGCCTTTGAGGGTACTGACTACCTTTCTCTTCAGTCGGGTAAATACAGACTGAAGGAAATCCAAGATATGGCAGTATTCCAGGATGGGTTTTGATGATGCATTGACATTAAGGTTGTGTTTATACATATTAAGGCCACCTCTTGTTATACTACAATGGGGTCAATGTGTTTGCCTGTGATTACGGCATGTAAAGATGGTAGTCACGTGCTTTTCTTATCACCCAAGGAGTTCACTTACGTATGACATAAACCTCCACAGAAAGCTGTAATCCTACCCAGGACAAGGGGTAATAATAATATAGTAGTAATAGCTAAAATTTACACAGTGCTAAGTACCCTGCGTTGCTCTGAATGCTTTACAAATATTGACCCAACTCCCACACACAACCGGAGAGGGTAAGTATTCTTATGATTATGCCGATTTTACAGATGAAACTGTAGCACAGAGAAGGTGAGTAACATCCAGAGCACTCAGCCAGTAAGTGTAGAGTCAAGATTTGGAAGTGGGTTGTTTGGCTTCCATCAGTAGAGTTAGGACTAGCCTTTATGCTGTAGGGGATCACTATATACTTTGCTAACTATATTTTGTGTTTAGTCCTCACTTAGGACTATTTGCTGGGCATTCTCCATTTGCTGCTCAGATTTATTCTCCTCCCCTCTGTATCCTGCGCTGGCTCAGAGAGGCTTTTCCTCTCTGGACTGCATCCCTTCCTTACTTCCAATTTCCATTTAACTTCAATGAATGGGAGGCACAAAAAGAGATGAGAAGCTGGGCATTTATTGGCTGTGAACCACCCCCCACCTCATGGCTGCACTCTTGGTGGGTGGCCCAGTTCTCTGCAGGTCTGGTAACACTCCTGTCTACCCCTTTATTCAAGGTGAGGGAGATAGAGTCTTCCAGCCTGTGTAAGTCCTGCTGCTTCTCCATCACTGGGGGTTCCCTGAGCCCTGTGCACACCTTTTTGAAAAGCTCTGCATTAAAATTTAACACTTTGGGGGCGCCTGGGTGGCGCAGTCGGTTAAGCGTCCGACTTCAGCCAGGTCACGATCTCGCAGCCCGTGGGTTCGAGCCCCGCGTCAGGCTCTGGGCTGATGGCTCAGAGCCTGGAGCCTGTTTCCGATTCTGTGTCTCCCTCTCTCTCTGCCCCTCCCCTGTTCATGCTCTGTCTCTCTCTGTCCCAAAAATAAATAAACGTTGAAAAAAAAATTTTAAAATTTAACACTTTGGGTATGTCGTTTATTTGTGTAGGAATTCTGACAGATACAGGCTTCTGCCGAGAGTACATCTATTGTCCCCACTTGAGTTGCTAGTACTCAAGTGTTTTTACACTTTAGCAAGTATTTTTACATTTGATATTTTAAGAATGAGTAAGTAAAAGATAGATGAAAAAAAAAAGTTAAAATTGAGGGTAGGACCAGACAGGACATATTATTTTGGCTTAGAATAGGCATGAATAATAATCCCATACTTGTAAAAATTCTTACTCTTTTCCAGGTGCTTTTTGATGCATTTTTTAAAATGTTTATTTATTTTTGAGACAGAGAGAAAGCATGAATGGGGGAGGGTCAGAGAGAGAGGGAGACACAGAATCTGAAGCAGGCTCCAGGCTCTGGCTGTCAGCACAGAGCCCGACGCGAGGCTCGAACTCACGGACCGTGAGATCATGACCTGAGCCGAAGTCGGACGCTTAACCGACTGACCCACCCAGGTGCCCCTTGATGCATTTGTTAATAACAACTCTAGCTAACAGTTACAAGTTCCATGTACCCTACTGAGGACTTTACATAACTTATATGAAATCTTTAGAACAATACTAGGAGGTAGAACCCTATTATCCTCATGTTGTATATGAAGGCATGGAAGTTCAGAGAGATGAAACAAATTGGCCAAGACTGTGTAATTAATAAGTTGTGTGTATGGGATTTATACCCAGGCAGCTGATGCTGGAGTCCACGCTCTTAAGCTATATACTTAGGCCTCCTGCATCTGAATTTGCTCCTGAAGCATCTTGGGAAGTAGGCCAGGCAGGCATAATTTTCTTCCCTTTATTATAGTAGAGTAAACCAAAGCACAGTGAGTTGAAGTGACTTCTCTGAGGTCACAGAACTAATTAGCGTATACTTATAGATGGCAGAACTGGTGATTATTGGGAAATCTTGCTGCAGAAATCGCCTTTGTGGTAGTTTTGGTTTGTGCAAAGAGCAATCGGCTTAGAGTTAAGAGGTGTGGGTTTAAATCCTGAGACTTCTAGCTACTTGACCTTGAGATATTCAGCTTCTGAGGCTTTGTGATTTCATTAGAGAAATGGGAGAAGTAATTCCTCCTTCACAGGGTGTGTGAGGATGAAAAAAGTAATTACATGAAAGTGTTTATCACAGTAGTTGTTTTACTCTATCTATATCTATATCTATATCTATATCTATATCTATATCTATATCTATATCTATATCTATATCTATCAAGAGTATTCAAGGGAGAGGGGTAGAGGGAAAGGGAGAGAGAGAATCTTAAGCAGTCTCCATGCCCAGAGCAGAGACTGACATGGGGCTCCATCTCATAAGCCATGAGATCGTGACCTGAGCTGATATCAAGAGTCAGATGTTTAACCAACTGAGCCACCCAGGTGCCCCAGTTAAATATATGTTTTTAAAAATGCCTCCATAAATGATCAAAGGGTAGAGCCATGAATTGAGGGACAGACATGGAAGCAAAGGATGTTTGGCTCCTCACACCCTCACGGGCATGAGGAAATGAGTCTCGTGTGTGTAATAACTTCCAGAGAAGTCTGTAGTGGACAGGCAAAACTTCATCCACCCCTGAACGTGGACTGAACGCTGCTCTAGGTGACTGAAGAATTTGGATTTTACATCAGTGTGACGGCTTTACTTTTGTGATGTGCCTTATAGTAAAAACTAACTACAATTCTGACATGCAGCAAGGAACACCTTGAGGCAAAGCTTTCTTTGGTAGTACATTAAGTGCGTTTATGTAAGGACAACGGATTCACAAATAGAATAACTGTATCTGTAACAGTGCTGCCTTGACTGTGTGGTTTTAGGGTTCCTTCTCAAGTGAATTTGAAATGTCAGGCTTTCTTTTAATCATCACAGCAGGAAGTAATTTCTCACCCCTTTGAACGGTGCCTGAACTTAACATCCGTGCCATTTCTCTGAACGTAATATTTCTGGCTTGGAAATGATTATTTGTGTATTTTTTCTCTTCAAATTGAGAGCTAATATATTTTTTAAAAAGCACTGTATCCTTTGCTACTGAATATTGAATGTGTTATAAATGAATTAAGTGATTTTCTTTGTGATCTACGTTATGCCATGGGGCTTCTGCCATTCTTTCAAAACACTGAGCATCCTCGGTGTGCCAGGGATTCGGCAGGGCATAGGGGTACAGGTGCAGATAATTACTGTATGATCTTTGAAGTTCTATAAAAGGCTGTAGTGTACAAGGTGTAATGAGTTCAGTCCTTTGGTGGTAACATTCAAAAGCAGTGTGTTCACAAAACATTGGTAGATGATCCACATAGGTTATTTTCCTTGCTAAGAACCAGAATAAACGAGTACAACAAAGCCTCCCACTCCCAGAATACTTAGGGAATGGAGTGTTTTGGTTTCTGGGGTTAATTCACAGGCCATTTGTGGTTGTGAAAACGCAACGGAAGCCTTGTCACCACGGAAAGTATCTGGAAGCCCCACGAGATGGCGCTATGTCTCTAAGAAAGAGGAGCTTTTAACTGAAACTTGAGTCGAATTTGAATTCAGGATATTCTTGCCATGATGATATTTTCCTCATTTTTCAGGGAGGCACATGTCTGGAAAATGTTAATCACTCAATTCACATTCATTGAATAAATGCCGAATGAAAAGTTTAGTTTTTAGTTTTAGTTTTAAAGGTTTAGTTGATAAAGAGGTCACCAGAAATTCACTCAGAATACATAGCTGAAATTTCCAAGAAAGGATTTAACACATTTTTACAATGTTTAACTTATTTTCAGAAAAATTAAAAAAAAAAAGAAAAACAAAGAAAAATGACAGGAGGATCAGAACTAAGCAAATAGTTTTGCGAGTGGATTTGCAGACATCAGAGGAGGCAGTGTGAATTGCAACTGACTTTACTTGATTATACTCTTCGATTTAATTTTCTAAATTAAAAGTAATACATGGGGCACCTGTGTGGCCCAGCTGGTTAAGCGTCTGACTTCAGCTCAGGTCATGATCTCACAGATGGTGGGTTTGATCCCCACGTGGGGCTCTGTGCTGACAGCTCGGAGCCTGGAGCCTGCTTTGGATTCTGTGTCTCCCTCTCTCTCTGCCCCTCCCCTGCTCATGCTCTGTCTCTCTCTGTCTCAAAAATAAATAAACATTAAAAAAAAAGTAATACAAACTTATTGTAAAATATAGACAACACACACACACACACACACACACACACACACACACATATTATAAAATAGAACTGAGTTGCTCTTCATCTCCTACCCCCAGATATAGCCCATTCAGTTCCTTAACTATGCATTTAAAGCACATTTCTTTTTAAAGTGAGAGACTGAATTTTCAAAAGGACAATAGCCAGACTGTACATAAAAATAGAACTCTGACCTACAATTCACAACAACCAGCCCAGGAAAGCAATCTGCTATATATATATCACACTTGTAGGAAGTCAGACCATTATCTTTGGCAACAGTTCCAGGAAGTGAACAATAACTTCTGCACCATCAGCCCCAAATAGCCAGGACTTGATTAATCACTGACCGCTTCCTTAATTTCTGTCCGAGCTTCCAATTCGGGACTAACCAGAGAAAGCAAATATGCTCCCCTAAACGATCTCATAGGATTCCCCACTTTTAAGCCCACCTACAGCTCCCCCATGTTGATGGTCTCCAATCAGGGCAGACCTGAAACCTTCTCTTTCTTCTCCTCTAAAGCTTTCCTGCTTCTCTGCGTGGCTTGGAGTCTGCTAAACGCCTCTGATGGTGCCTGACTCTCTTGCTGTGGGAAGCTCTATGTAAATAGCTTTTGCTTGCTCTCATTTGGTTGGTCTTCATTTATTTTCACAGTAGAATTAGATTTATTTTCTGAACAATATGTATTTGAGTCCTGCTGTTCCAGAGGCTGGGATACAGACACAGTTCCTGCCCATGTGACGCTTACGTTTTAGTGGAGGAGGAGAAGGAAGTGAATAATGTGTATAAACCATGTTAGGGAATGCCATGTGTTCTGAAGGGAAACAGCAGTGTGGAAGGGTTGAGAGAGACAGATGGTGTTATTGAACTAAGACAGACAGGAGAGCGTCTGGCTGGCTCAGTCTGTAGAGCATGTGACTCTTGATCTTGGGGTTGTAAGTTCAAGCCCCACGTTGAATATAGAGATTACTTAAGAATAAGGTCGTTTTTTTTTTTTAAATAAGGCAGACAGGAAATGCCCCTCTGTGGAGCTGAGAGTCCTGGGTAAATAATGAAAAGGGCCACATGGCTGTGTGGGGAGAGGGCTGCAGACTGAGAGAGCAGGCCTGCAAAGACTCTGCATGGGGACCATGCTTTATTGTCGTGGGGAAACCAGAGGGCCAGGGTTGCTGAAGCAGTGTGAGCTGAAGCTGAGTTTCCAAACTGCTTTGACTGGGACACCGTCGATGTGCGATGTACGTTTTACCTCCTGACTCCACATACAATGTGTACACTGTTGTGGGCTGAAACACGTATGTTGAAGACTTAACCCCAGTAACTGGGAATGTAAATTTTTTTGGAAAAGGGTTGTTGCCAGTGTAATCAGTAAGATGAAATCACATTTGTAGGGCAGGCCCTTAAAGTGATGGGTGTTCTTATAACAAGAGAAGAGACACAGAGACAGACGCACTTGAGGAGAATGTCAGGTCGTGATGGAGGCAGAAGTTGAAGGGCTGCCGCCACAAGCCAGGGAATGCTAGTGATTTCCAGCAACTGTGAGAAGCTAGAAGAGGCAAGGAAGGATTCTCCTACGCGCTTCAGAGGTAGCGTGGCCCTCATGACACCTTGATACTTTACTTCTGGCCCCCAGAACTGTGAGATGATAAATTTCTATTACTTTAGGCCACCCAATTTGTGGTATTTTGTTATGGTAACCCTAGGAAACTTCTGGCACACCTCGTTTTATTTTGCTTCATGTTAATGCACCTTGTAGTTACTGTGGTTTATACAAACTGAAGGTTTGTGGTGACCCTGCATTGAGCATGTCTTTTGACATCATTTGCTCACAGCATTTGCTCACTTATGTCTCTGTCACATTTTGGTAATTATTGAAATAGTTCAAATTTTTTCATCATAATTATATTTGTTTTGGTGATCTGTGATCAGTTAAGATTTGCTGAAAGCTCAGATAATGGTTAGCATTTTTTTTCAAAAATTTATTCTTAAGAGAGTGTGTGAGCAAGTGAGCAGGGGAGGGGCAGAGAGAGAGGGAGAAAGAGAGAGAGAATCCCAAGCAGGCTCCACAGTGTCAGCACAGAGCCCTATATGAGGCTTGAACCCACGAATCGTGAAATCATGACCTGAGCCAAAATCAAGAGTTGGATGCTTAACTGACTGAGCCACCCAGTGCCCCTGCATTTTTTTTTTAGCAATAAAGTATTTGTAATTAAGGTATATACTTTTTAAAAAAAGAAATAATGCTATTGCACACTTGATAGGGTTCAGTATAGAGCAAACATAACTTTTATATGCACTGGGAAACAAAAAATTCATTTGACTCCCTTTATTGTGATATTTGCTTTATCGTGCTGGTCTGGAATTGAACCTGCGACATCTTCCAGGTGTTTCTGGAATGTGTGAACATGCACACACATACATCCAGAGGAACACAGGCTACCAATCCACACTTACCCTTATTACCTATAGTTTACTGACAGTTCCATTCCATTCCATGCCACGACATTGCATGTTGCTCAGGACCCTAGAATGATTTCCTGACCCCATCTCCCAACACCCTGTCCTCTGCGATTGAAGAACATTGATCAGATGGAAGAGTAGTGAGACAAGAGGCCAGGGAAAGAGCCAGAGCCAGATAATATAGGCCGTGGCGGGGTGGGGGTGGACTGCAGCTCTTCCTACATGTGCTGGGAAAGCCGTTGGCAGGGATTTTTTTTTTCCTTTTCTAAGGATGTTCATGTGAGACACGATCCAGTTGATCTGTTAAGGGGCAGTAAGAGCTGCCATCTAGAGAATAACACTTAGGAGACAAGGGTGGAAACAGGGAGAGCAGTAGGGGCACAATGTAGCAAGCCAGTCACGAGATAGTGCTGGCCTGAACTCTGACTAAAAAACACATAAGGCATATGGGAATGTATCACTCTATATGAAAACTGGGTGTTGCTTTTTTTTTTCCCTTAAAAGTTGGCTTTCTTTACCTCTGGGGACAATTAAGAAGTTTGGTTTTACTATCTATTCTATTGCGCACCAATGACAGGCTCTAGGAACTCCCTTTGAGGAGTTAATATTGTCTTCATATTCCTTTCTCCAACTTTGTTGAATTCCAGAAGAAAATGGAGTAGAACAGACCCTCATTTTTCTTGACCATCTTGTCTTGTTTTAGGCGTCACTACACCAATGCTCTTGTGTGTTCTCTGGACTGTAATGTGCACTGATATACTTCTTTACTAGAGGACCAAGCACTCTTGTAAGAATATTGTGGCATGAAAGGCTGAACCAATACTGGGCTAGGTTTCTCTTTGAGCCACACAGGGATAGCACTGCAGTACTTTGTACTGGAAAATGCCGTTCATACATGTTCTTTCCAGTTCTGATCTTTTCTCCCTCCTTGGGTCATCCCATCTTCATTTGCAAAGTGCTCTTTAAGCCCTTGTCTCCAACAATCGACTCTCTTCTCAGGGCTACTCTTTCACATGAGAATCGATTCTGATGTTCTGTTACTTTTCTCTTCCAAGAAATAAATAGGTTTCATCGGTGAGCAGCTGTCCTGGGCTCAGTCTCAAAGCCTGTGGATGGGGGAGATTCCAGTCCTATAAATGAGGAGGAAACCATTAATTCTCTAATTATATATGTTAGTCTTTCCACCAGGGAGAACCATGAGTCTGTTGTTCTCTTACTAGTGAGAAAGAGAAAAACAGACCCTGACATGTGAGAACTGGCCTTGATGTTCTCTTGTTAACATAATTTCATGGACCATTAAGATCAGATAAGTCCACTCTGTGAGTGGGATGAATCAAGATGAAAATGAGACCACACGAGAATATAGACAAAACATATCACTGTCCAAGCCACAGGATGACCAAACTTCCCTCATCCTGGATAATATGAATGATGGCTGCTTCTTTATTAATTACAGTTTTAATCTTTCTCTATTCCTTTCTTCTAAGTAAGATTTATTAAATCACTCAAACACAAACACAGTATTACCTCCACTTTCTGACAGCATGCAGTTTGGAACTAAGCCAGCTTCTTGGAACTCTCCTTAAAATCACCAAAAATATTGTAGTCCTGCTCTGATCAAGATGGAATAATGGGGGAGAATTGGACAGAATTGGATCCACCCTCCCACCTTATAGGTTAGTCTTTACAAGACTGAAAAACTGGACAAAATATATAAAACAATGACATTCAAGACACTGGATGTTAGGCAAAAAAAAAAAAAAAAAAAAAAAAAAAAGAAATAAAGAAAAAAAGAAACAACCCCCCCCCCCCCAAACCATGGTTACCTCTGAGAGATGGAAAACAAATGAGGTGAAACTTAAGAATACAGAAGCTTATGGCCTAAGGAAAGTTTCCAGAACTCAGTGCAGGAATGGGGAAAGCCGAGCAAAAGTTCTCTTCCTAAGTCTAGGGAGACCAATGTGCCTAGTTTGCAGGACAGAATAAAGGAGAAGAGATAGCTGCACAAAGGGAAAACTCTAGAGTGTCTCCTTTGAGTATTCAGTTGACTCTGACTCAGCATATGCTTTTCAGGAAATATACTGAGGCAGGAGTAGAAACCTCTACAAAGTGTTAGAGGGCATCATGCCAGAATTCACATTGGATCAGGAACTGTGCTTATTTCCAACAGTCAGTGTGGAAAGGTGATATTTCATGGGGTGTTGGATAGACTTCTTGTGGTCTTGCCTCAACACTGGGAAAAACAGCGTCAGACTAAATGCAGATCTTGTTCTCACAAATAAAGCTCAAGTAAGACTCAACAGCTTCAAAGTCTTCCCGAGTAACTTAATCATGTCTGAGGTCAAATTTCTAGAATATGTATAGGACTAGAAAAATATCCAGCATAGGGGCACCTGGGTGGCGCAGTCCGTTAAGCATCCGACTTCAGCCAGGTCACGATCTCGCGGTCTGTGAGTTCGAGCCCCGTGTCGGGCTCTGGGCTGATGGCTCGGAGCCTGGAGCCTGTTTCCGATTCTGTGTCTCCCTCTCTCTCTGCCCCTCCCCCGTTCATGCTCTGTCTCTCTCTGTCCCAAAAATAAATAAACGTTGAAAAAAAAATATCCAGCATCAACTAAAGTAACATTTACTATGTCTGGCATTCTGTCAAAAATTCTCAAACATGCAAAGTAGGAAGATACAACCCATAATGAGGAGAAAAATCAGTCTAATGAAACTAACACAGAAATGACACATGATAGAATTAGTGGGTAAGGACATTAAAGCTTATTATGATAGTGTTCCAAAGGTTCAATAAACCAGAGGAAAGATTGACTATATTAAGTAGATACATGGAAGATACAAAGAGAGATCAAAATAAAACTTATGAAGATGGAAACTACAATGTTTGAGATAAAAAGTTCATGCACAGCTGTGAAGAACCTATATCTATTGTCATATTTAATGGTGAAAAATGGAATGCTTCCTCCCTGCCCGAGAAACAACATCAGAAACAAGGCAAGGATGGCCACTCTCATCACTTTTATTTGTCATTTTTCTGGAGGTTGTGGCTAGTGCAATAATACAAGAAAAAGAAATGAAAGCGATTCATTTTGGAAAGAAATAACTTCTTATTTGCAGATGACATAATTATCTAAGTAGAATGGTTTATGGAGCCATCAAAAAAGCTTCCAGAACAAGTGACTTCTAAGCTCTTTACATGGATATATTTGATCTCTCTCAAGACTTGTGGGATATACAGTAAAACCTTGGGTTGTGAGTAACTTGTTCTGTGAGTGTTCCGCAAGACGAACACACATTTCTAATAAATTTTAACTTGATAAACAAGTGATGTCTTGCAATTTGAGTAGTGTGTGATGCTGTATGTCACGAGATGACAACTGAGCCAATGGTTCTTCTCTCTCTCTCTCTCTTTCACTGCGGATTGTGGGTGATTGTCTCCATGCTCAGATACTCGGTCTAAGGCCATGGTGTTTGGCAGAAATCTGTGATTTTTCAGAACATTGGAAGGTGCCCACAACTGGTACTAGTGTATTTTTTGTCACTTAAAGCACCTGTGGACAGTCCTTTGCTTTTCCCCACAAGGGGAAGCTTAGGAATGTTTTGCTTCATTCTAGGTCAGGCTGCCTGCTGATATAGACCCTTTCCTCTGCTGCTTATTGCTAGTTATAGTAAATACAGTATATGACAGGAGTTTATTAATATCGTACTGTAGTTGACATCTGTTAGTGATAGTGAAAGGGATGACTTTCATCCTACACAATAACCCTCCTCTCTCTTGTCTCCCTCACACCAGCCATGAAGGTTTTCAAAGTGCAGGTTAATTTGTTTGTTTTTCTTTATATTTTATACTTTATTATTTTATATTATATTGCTGTATTGTAATCATTTTCATATGAATATTTTTGGGTTGTGGAACGAATCATCTGAATTTCCATTATTTCGTATGGGGAAGTTCGCTTTAATATACAAGTGTTTTGGATTATAAGCATGTTTCTGGAATGAATTATTCTAACAAACCAAGGTTTTACTGTACGATTATTATTCTATTTCCATTTGGTTAAACTGAAGCACCTAGAATTTAACGAATTTGCCCAAAGTTATGCAGCTAGGAAAAGTCTAAGCTGGAATGCATACGCAGGGAATCTGGCTCCAGAGTCCATGGTCTTTAATCACTGTGTTTCACTCTCTCACTACTTATTCTCAATGAATAAAACCAAGGATATAAAGCTTTTGAGTTTCCTCTTGATGCTCTGCTTCTGTGTATATATAGATAGTGTATTTTCCCCAGGTAAACAATTTTTCATGAGTTTTGACACACAACAAATACAATTAAGGAAAGAATTTTACTTTTCTGTTGTTTTATGATGATCCTTGCCAATGAAATGAAACAGTACTCACTTTGGATCCAGATTATTGTTTAGACATTGGGGTTTATCAGGCAAGGTCTTTTTTTTAATGTTTATTTATTTATTTTGAGAGAGAGGAGAGAGTGAGAGAGTGAATGCTTGCATATGAGTGAGGGAGGGGCCAAGAGAGAGGGAAAGAGAGAGTCCTAAGCAGATTCCTTGCTGTCAGCAAAGAGTCTGATGCAGAGCTTGAACTCATGAACTATGAGATCATGACCTAAGCTGAGACCAAGAGTCAGACCCTTAACCAA
Organism: Felis catus; assembly: GCF_018350175.1. Lineage (NCBI taxonomy): Eukaryota > Metazoa > Chordata > Mammalia > Carnivora > Felidae > Felis > Felis catus. The sequence goes on along the minus strand of NC_058379.1, from coordinate 73,064,207 downwards.
CTGAGCCACCCAGGTGCCGACAGTGTCTTTTTATGAACTAGGAACAGATGAATTAGGGAAAGGCACTATCTTGGGGAGGAGGAAACATCCTGATGGGCTGAATGGCTTGCAGTCTTTGTGAGGTTTCTGACCTGGGGAGGGTGGCTGGGACACATCCCTTGGACAGGACAACTCACTGGCCAGGAGATCTCTGGTGGGATTTCAATTTCCACTTTTTCTCCTGGCTGGGTTTTTTTTTTTTTTTTTTTTTTTTTGTTCAATGAAGGAAATGTGCACCCATTAGACTTGTCTGAGGATCTTATCACAAGCTTTGTAGCTAAACAACAACTTTAATTAACTTCAATATTGTTTACTACCTTTTTTCCCACAAAACAGGAATATCAATTTTAAATATGTACACTCAAAACATATATATATATATATCAGATGTCAATTGCATAAGGAAGAGACACACTCAATGGTAGCTGTAACCTAGTCAACATTTCTTCCTGGTGTTTATTCTAAAGCATTCATCTGCAGTAGAACCTGGGTGGAAGGGGGCGGATAAACTTGAAATGACAAATTTCCAGAATCTTTCTATTGAGAAATAACCCCACTGATGTAGGTTCTCATCTTTCTTAATGCACATCCTTGCCGGGTTTTTCTTTCTGGCCACAGCTTGGGAAATGCAGGCAGACTTTTTTTTTTTTTTTTTCTTTTTCAGACTTTTTATTTGTCTGTACTCAGCTGGGAAACCAGCTCCCTAGCATCCCTCTCCCTCTGTTGCTCCAGGCTGGAGAATTTCTGGAGGTAAATATCTCTGTCTACTATTAATTGTACTTTGGAAGTTTGAAGGGGGAATTTCATACTTCTTGCTTATGGGTACAAGAAGGGCAATATATTCCAAATAAACCTGAAATGCAAAACTATACTTCAGAATAAAACCCCTTTTAAATAACATTTTACAATCCATTATTTTGGCGTTGTACTCAATGGGCTTGAGATGCACTGAACCGATATATGACCACGGAGTTAAAAGAAAAAAAAAATCCATCAATCTACATTATTCTAGAAACTTTCCATTGAGTTAGCATAGGGTTAGGATTGTTGGTTAGACAGTTGAAAATACCAGTTTAAATTTTTAATTGACTCAAAATATAAATTTACAATTTACTTTTTAGTTATTTTCTCTTTTACCTGAATTTTCTAGTCAGAAAATTCAGATGTTAAGTAGTGTAGTGTTTCTTCTACTTCTCTCTCTCTCTCTCTCTCTCTCTCTCTTTCTCCAGGTTTCAAAGAGCTAGTTCACAATTGACCTTTTAGACTTGGTGTCCTCCTTTTTAAAAAAAAAAAAATTAACATTTATTTATTTTTGAGAGACAGAGTGAGACAAAGTGAGAGTAGGGGAGGGAGGGAGGGAGAGAGAGAGAGAGAGAGAGAGAGAGAGAGAGAGAGAGAATCTGAAGCAGGCTCTAGGCTCTGAGCTATCAGTACAGAGCCCGACGCAGGGCTCAAACCCACAAACCGTGAGATCATGACCTGAGCCAGAGTCAGATGCTCAACTAACTGAGCCACCCAGGCACCCCTAGAATTGGTGTCCTCCTTGTAAGGTGATATCTGTCAGTGTGCCTAATTTCGCCTACCATGTTGCAAAATCCTTAAAGGCTTATTTTATATATAAAACTTCTTTATACATCCTCATGGCACCCAGCATAGTGACTTACATGTAACATTCAGATATGCGTCAAATTACATTAAACTCTTCTCTTTCTCAGAATTTGGAAATTCTTTGTCAAGTGGGAGAGTAAGTGACTCGTTTGCCCTTTTCTAGAAAAAGGACGTACTCAGTTAACAGTTCTAATTGGTTGCCTTTTTTTTTTTTTGGCTTTTTTCACTGTTTCTTTTCTCTCAAGTGTTTATTTATAGGTATTGAGCTATCTTCATATTTCCTATTGGGCTCCAAATATATACTATTTATTCCCCAGTTTCTATTTACAAGGTTTCCTGTTCAGCAGTCTAATGTTAATCCTGGCACCGGTCAGTCACTGATACTGCCATTTTATCAGAATATTGTCTGCCCAGGGGGAAGCCCACGGGCCGGATGACAGCTCCCTCCAGCCATTTGACGTGGGTGGATTAATTTGATATAATACAGGGTGACTTAGGGAAAGTCACCAAAGGTGAATGAAGTTATTTCTTATTCTTACTTTTAGGAAACAGTTTTGTCATTTTGCTATTACTTTATTTTTCACTGCAAGATTTAGTTTAAGCACTTATAGCTAGGTCGCAATAAGCTGCCCAAGTCTGAGGTTTTCCAAATCCATTATACAAAGAGGTTTTCCAAATACATTCTACTGTATTCCAGATACAGTAGATAAGGATCTCCTGAGGCTTCTGAGCCCCCTCCTCCGTCATTTTCCCCTTCTGCAAGTGGCCATTGTTCCTTTCTGCATCGTGCTTCTGTTTGTTAATGCAGCTTCTTACTCGCTAGGATAGCTCTTAGAGTCAGACTTTTCTAAACGATTTTATTTTTCCTCCTCCTTTTTGCCTTCTCCCAAATGCATAAGTATGTTGACTTGCATGCACACAATAGCACCGACATACTCACCTACCCCTCTCTGATGATTTTATCCCTTTGAGGCAATGTCTTTTTATGTTTTCTTGTTGAGAATTTAACAGAACTCCATGTGGCAGGCAGTTAACTGGAGACTGTATAAAGGAATGTGTACAGTTGAAAGGAAACAGAGGTTTGCACAGATTTATTGCATATGGAGGGAGTGGACAGACAGAGCGCTACCAGTGAAGTGGTGATTCTCATCCTCACAAGTGCGTAATTTACGTTTAATTCTCTGTGGAGCTCCGCACCTCTGATATACGTGTAAAAAATACCTAATTTTCCTTTCAGAGATAATTTGTGAAGTTTAGGGCTGGTGTTTGAACAGACCTAATGTGGGTGTGATCAACTTAACTCCTTAAATTGGTACATACTTAAAACATTTTATCTTGGCTCGTTAAGTCAGGTTAAAGGCGACTCCCTGAAAGCTATTGCTGCTGAGATTGTTTTCTGTTTTTATTCTAGAACGATTCGTTGCTTTCAGAATTTGCCACCTGGGCTTTTCACCCAATTTAAAGATATCCATTGTGAATAATTTTATCCCTGCACCTGAAATTATAAATGAATGCCAGCTAATAGACTGTGATTTATTGGATAGAGCTCAGTAACGTCACTCCTTTCGTTTTATTGAAGTCAATTTTGTTAAGCTCCACTAAGACTCCTGGAGTCCCTCTGGGGCATAACATTAGCCTAATTGTAAATTCACAAGTAAACCCATTGAGCCACAGTGCATTGGTTCATCATTTAGGTATAGGAATAATGGCAAAACTAAGCGTTTGCTCAACTAGCTGACATTTAACAGAGATTTTTGCTGGGCTAAAGAGCAAAATACCATGTCTAAGTCCTGGGTAAGCTCTGTGTTCCCCTGAGCCCTCTGTACAATTATACTACATGATTTCCTCATATAAAGTTAGGGAAGTGGGTATTTATTCATCACCTACTCTGTGTCCGAGTTAAACAGTGGGGGAATGTTCTTATCCTAAGCAACCTGATGTCTCCTAAGAAGAACGTAAGCTCCACCAAGATGGGGATTGTTGTCTTTTGTTCTCTAGTATCCAGAACATGCTAGGTACACAGTAAGCACTCAATAATTATGCCATTCAACGAATGAATAGAGAATATTATTGTGGTGCAACGAATTTATGGAGTACCTCCAAACCTAAAATTGTAAAGGTATTTTCGTGCTGTTCTGTGGATCTGAGATTAGAGCATGTGGTCGGGTAGGAGTGAGAAAGCTGGGTGGCCTTATTTCTGTTAATCACTGGCAGATAGATTTGTAGACATGGGTGCTTGTATGTCCTGGGGGTTGGGAGTAGAATGAGAGTGAGGTCAAGAGCTTGGATGATGTTGGGGCACCTGGGTGACTCAGGCAGTTAAGCATCTGACTCTTGATTTTGGCCCAGGTCATGATCTCATGATGGTGAGATTGAGCCTGCACTGGGCTCCATGTGCAGTGTGGAGCCTGCTTAAGATTCTCTCTTTCCCTTTTCCTCTGCCTCTCCCCAGCCTGTGCTTGTTCTCTCCCTCCACCAGCCCCCCCTCCCCCCACTCTCTCTCTCAAGAAAAAAAAAAGAGCTTGGATGATATGTAGGATGTGAGATTCATCCATGCAGTTCAAAGTGTGCTTCAGAAGACAGGTGCATGGGATCTGGGAACTGGAGAGTACTGCTTTAGGTACTGAGCACCTTCCACAAACACTTTGACAGGGGACGGTCAAGCCCCACCCAGCACCTTGTGCAGTGGGGAATTTATTACTCATAGGCAGATAATTCCACTTTGGGACTGCTCCAGTTACAGAAAGTCTTTTCTTATATTAAGGTTAAATTGCTACTTACTAGTTCTAATTATATTCCCTAAAAAAGTGCTTAGGACTATTTCTCTGTTAGGGAATGGTATCATTTCTAACATGAATATCATGTCTCATTCTATCTCCCTTTTTCTGGACTTCTTGCTAATAAAATAAACGTTAGCAAATAATATATCCTGGATCATATGTTTCACATAGGCCATAGTTTCCTGATCCTTCATTATTTTCTCACCCGTGCTTGTCAGTTTGTAGACATTATTTTTTCTTTGAATTGAGGTATACTTTCCATGCTATAAAAAGTAGATCTTCAGTGAACATTTGATGAGTTTTGACAATAGTATAAACACCTCGGTGACTGCCCTCCTAATCAAGAAATAAAACATTTTTGTCATTCCAGAAAATTTTCTTGGGCTTCTTTTCAGAGCAACTGATTTTCTGATTTCTATCATCAGAGACCTTTTCTTGAACTTCAGATTAGTGGAATGAAACAGCCTGCGTTCTTTTTCATTAGGTTTCTTTTGCTCAACATGATGTTTTTTGAGGTTCAACTGTGTTGTTGCATGTTTGTTCCTTACTAATGCTGAGTAGTATTTCATTGTGTGAGTAGACCCTGTTTGTTTTTCTCTTCTCCTTCTGATGAATACTGGGTGTGTGCATTACTCTGCCTTAGATTTCCGTCAATGATCTGGTCAGTGATCTGACCAGTGCCTACTGGAAATGGACCACTACCTCCTTTGTTCTGGAATTGTACTTTTCTTACCTAACGTAAGATTGCATTAGTTGTTGCAGTATCTTTATTGCACTATTTACATGATGCTGGATTGAAAAAAGCCAGGCTTTTTGCAGTGAACTCGCTACAGGTTCAAATCCCAGATCTACTTCTTGTAATATGTAGGTCATAGGAGAAATTATTTTATGTCTCTGCATCTTTTAAGTGGGAATAATAATAATACCCCTGTCTTTTTGATGCTCATGGTTAGGAGCTTAAGGCACTCAATAAATGTTAGTTCCTACCCACCTCTGCCTACCGGATTTCATATTGGAATTGCAATCTGTGAGAGCACACTATAGTTTTGTCACACCATCTCTCTTCCATACTCATGAATTTTCATAAACCCATGTGCCAGACTTTCACATTTATCCTATTTATTTTCATGTAAATCCAATCCATCATTCTACTCCATTGAGACCAACTGACTCTTTACTTGATCAACCAGCAGAGCTGCTATCTGCCTCAGCTCTATGTCATCTATGAATTTGATAAGCACATCAACCATGCCTCCATTCAAGTCACTTTTAATATTTGGACAGAACAGAAACAAGGACAGATTCTCCTAGCATAAAATTAACAACCACCCTTTAGTCTGAAATTGATCTACTGATCAATACCCTTTGGGTAGTGTTGTACAGGCAATTTTAAATCCTCTGAATTATATTATTTTTCAGTTATCTTTTCATAAGACATCAAGAGATATAGTTCTGTGAATCTATAGGATTCAAAAGTCTTGGAAGCTCTACAAATTAGAGAGTACATTATATCCACTCTTTAAAAATATGCCTTCAATTCATTAAGATCTCCTGTAACAATTTTTTAATAGTTAACTCTATAATTTCCAATTTTATTTTTTTTTTAATTAAAAAAATTTTTTTTTCAACGTTTTTGATTTATTTTTGGGACAGAGAGAGACAGAGCATGAACGGGGGAGGGGCAGAGAGAGAGGGAGACACAGAATCGGAAACAGGCTCCAGGCTCCGAGCCATCAGCCCAGAGCCTGACGTGGGGCTCGAACTCACAGACCGCGAGATCATGACCTGGCTGAAGTCGGACGCTTAACCAACTGTGCCACCCAGGCGCCCCTATAATTTCCAATTTTAAAAGGTTATCCCTGATCTATACCAGGAATGTTACATTTCTTGTTCAAAATGATTCTCCAGGGGAAAAAAAACCCAAAATAATATTTCTATAATTTAACCATTTTTGTCATTTCTGTGTGCTTTTGTTGGTTTTTCACTTGTAAAATTAATAGCTTTCCGGAGTGTCTTCTAATGAATAAAATTACATCATTCTTTCTTTGCATTATCACCTCTAGTATAATTTCAAAAGAGTCTTAAGATTCAACCAAGAGTAAAGATCAGGCAAGATTATGATCTTTTCTAAATATATTATTTTATCTTGATTTTTAAACATATAAATTTGGTTGATTGAGACAACCTAACACAGGTATACACTTACCTCAGACTATATGGTTGGTTTTTAGTGGCCATGATTTTCTCATTCTTGAATGTGAGAACTAATCATGTGATTAGCCAAGGCTTTGATATATGAATTGTTGTTCAAAGTTTCTTTCTACTTTGAAAATTGAAGACCCCTTAGTTCACATAAAAGGAAGAAAGGCAAGCTAGTTTGGAAGATCTTTGAGGGCAGGGAACATGCCAGATATTCCTAACTCTTTATTACCTAGCATTGTGCTTTGCACATTACACAAGAAAGCATTTCTAAATTGTGTTGAAGGGGGACTAATTGTTTTTTCACACATTTCTCCTGTGAACGTCACATGTAGAAGTATATTTTCAGTAATTTCTAATCATCCTTACTAAACATCATCTAAGTATTTTAGTATTTTGAAAATGTCAAAGAAAGTGTTTCTTGCCTTCTGTAATTTTGTAGTTGGCTATACTCTGGTATATATAAGATCATTAAAAGGAAAACAGCTGTGAGGATGACATCTTAAAAAACTCTGGAATAACACTCATGTAGTCATATTCTCTCAAAAGATACTGAATGGTTTTTTTTTTTTTTGTGCAGATTCTCACCAGGACAATTTTAGGTAGCAGTTAGAAAAAAATTATAATGTAAACTCATATAGAGGTTTCTTTATACTTGTACTTCTTGGAAAAGTGAGAACTGATAAGAAGGCATGCCCTTGGGCTGAGTCTTTGATTTGCATTCATTAGATGATCATTATTTATTACCTTGTTTATTGGACTTCATGTTGATTGATTTCAGTCCTTCATTTAAAGATTACTGTATTCATATAGATAGCCTACACTTGTCTATGAAAGACTTCCAAAATCACACTTTTTGGGTCTCTATCTTTATTTTTGGGCAAAGGAAAGTCAACAGAAGGAAGAAAGAATTAACTAAAAACATTGTTTTCCTCCTCCTCCTCCTCCTCCTCCTCCTTACCATTGTCAATAATGTAATCTCAATGAGCTCCAAGGCTAGAGCTTGAGCGTGAATTACTTTTTTAGCTCTTGAATTTGAAGTAGATAGTTTTAAGAGAGGTGTCTGTTTACATGTGAGTTAGCCTGGCAGATAAATCAGAGATCCTAACACCAAATTTAATATCCAGGAGTATAATAAGGATTTGTGATGCTTCCTAGAGGGCCAGAGGTCTATAAACCAATGAATAGTTTACAATGAGATATAAATATAGCACATAAAACATGCAGCCTTTTCATAGAGGGAAATCTTGATGTGTTTGAGGCTTGGCAGTGATGAAAGGGAAATACTCATTCTTACAGATTTTATATGTAGATGGTTTTATTTTTCAATTGTTAAAAAGAGAAAACTTTACAGCCTTAATTGGGCTGCAGGTATTCTTGGCCTGGAAAGGGGGCAGAAACTGAAGACCAGAGAGACTCTCATTAAGGGGAAACCCCATGGATTCCCCTGCTTAAGATCTGACTCCTTCACTGAATATTGTCTGCATTTGGAAATGATGGGACCAAGGGAGAAATTCACTTAAGAAGTGACCAGGAGAATGTTCTGAAACAAAATGAAAAAGTCCCCAAATGAATAATTTATAACTGAACCTTGCCCTGAATTCTCATTTTAAGGAACACATGAGCAATCTGCCAGAGAAGGGCCACTCTTCTTGAGATGCCAGTCTCAGCTTGTGTTGTCTTGACAGAAGCATTTGCAAGTGGAGTGCTTTTTCCCAAGTTCAGCTTTATTCCTTCATTTTCCTGCAGATCTGCATAGCAAGTCATGGCCGATTTACTCAGCAATAGGAGCGCTTTAGACTTACCCTTTTCTCCCAAGAGCCCTGACTTCAGCAGAGTTGCCTAAGTAATAGTCTCTTTAACATGGCCTTGGAATCTTGTTATGTGCCTGTGATCTCCACAGGCTGCGATCGACTTCTGCCAGCTTCCTCCCCCTCTGACCCCCAGTTTGCCACTGGAGTTTAGATTAGTTAAATGCCCATCCCTTCGTGAGGTTCTAAAGTTTCATCTAGTTAATTGAGAATGGGTGTAGGGTAAGAGAGGACTTGCCATACTTTTTGCTAGAATCACCAGCTAGCCACTACCAGTCTTTTTGGCCTTTTGCACTGATATTTCTGGGTTGCCTTAAAAACTGTATAAAGAAGTGAGGGGACAATCCTGGGGGACACCAGTGGATTCTATGGGATATGTCCTTTCAAAAGAAGGAAAAAGGGATATGTGAATATTGAGAATGAAGTGATTCTGATTTCTGTTTTTCTGATCTAACAGAATGCAACAAAGACCTCCATCTAAAGATCTAGTAAGAGTCTTTGTGAATATAGCTGCTCTCCAAATAGCTTTTTGTTCCTAACATTGGGATATTTGTGCAGTGGTCAGCTAAGTATTTTGTGGTAAGTTGGATGAAAAACATGAAAGAATAGGAAATATACATACTCTTTGAGAAATTCTAACCTAAGGAATCTATGCTTTAAAATTGAAAACACGAAAGTATATATGTTCAAGGATATTTACTGCAGCATTGTTTATAGTAGTATATAACCCAAAATAAACTGATTGTTAACTGGTAGGACAATGATACAAAATAAGGTTGAATATTATGTAGTGATTAAAGGGCATGGGTGAGAACTATGTATATTGATCTGGAGGTGACACTCATGATTTCTATCTATGCCTATCTATATCTATATCTATATCATCTATATCTATATCATCTATATCTATATATCTATAGCCAGTTTAAATAAAAAGGTGTGTTGCAGAGTACTGTCTCATATAATTCCATTACAAATGAATAAATAAAAATTTGTGTGTGTGTGTGTGTGTGTGTGTGTGTATGTATGTGTATGCACAGGCGTGAAAAGATACACCCCAAGATGCTGGCAGGTGTGAGATGCAGATGCAAGAGGGAGAGTGTTGACTTTTTCTCTAAACATCTGTAGGGGTTGCAGGTGTATGACTTTGCTAGGGCTTCTGTGACAAAGTACCACACCTGGGTGGCTTAAACACTAGCCGTGCATTCTCTGACGGTGCGGGAGACCAGAAGTCTGAAACCAATGTGGCAGTTGGTAGGGTTGGATTCCTCTCAAAGCTGTGAGAGAACAATCTGCTCCAGGCTTCTTTCCTTAGCTTGTAGCCGGTGATCTAGCTCCCTGTATTTCCCTGCATTATCTTCTCTCTGTGCATGTCTGTCTCCATGTCCAAATTTCCCCTTTTTATAAGAACACCAGTCCTATTGGGTAAGGGGTTGTACTCCTGTATGACCTCATCTTAACTAATTACATCTATAACCCTATTTCCAAACAAGATCATCTTCTGAGGTATTGGGAGTTAGGACATCAACATATGAATTTTGGAGAAGGGATACAATTCAACCCATATAGCAGGTATTAATTTTGTGATTTATTTTATTATTATTTTTAAATGTTTATTTTTGAGTGAGTGAGCACAAGCAGGGCAGGGGTAGAGAGAGGGGGACAGAGGATCTGGAGCAGGTTCCACACTGACAGCAGTGAGCCCAATGTGGGGCTTGAATTCATGAACTGTGAGATCATGACCTGAGCTGAAGTTAGACACTCAACTGACTGAGCCACCCAGCTTTCCCTTGTAATTTTTTTTAAAGGAAAAAATAAAGTAACTACCAAGTAAACACATGGGGTTGGCATTAGGGAGGCACGGATATTCTAGACTTGCTTCTGTTGCTCTCTAGCTATTCTTGGGTAAGTCATCTGTCACTGCCAAGTGCATTTTCATCTGTACGATGAAAATTGGACTTAGCTGATCTTGGAAGCCTATCATATCTGTAGGCAGTCTGCATCTCTGTACAACCAGACTGTTCTGGGCCTGGGGAATCCTCATTCTTTGCTGCTGGTAAATCCCATGGGTTCTAAGGCAATGCATCTTCTCCCCATCATTGTGTCCTGTGGTTAGGAAAGCTCAGATCTTATATATATATTTTTCCACAGTGAGTCAAAAACACTTGTCCCCAACCAGTGAAATGGCCCTGATGTTCCTAAGTTGGCTCAATTGCAACTAACACAGGATGACAATTGCTGTGAATAATTCCATGTGTCTGTTAGCACCCTAAATCCCCCATTTCCATATAGGACCTACTTTTTATGTCCTTAGATCTTGGGGCAACTATTTAGCACCAGGGGTTCTGTAGCACAGGATTTCCTGTCCCCAGCCAAGGACCTCATGTGGCCTCTCAAATCCCACTGTGTGATCCTACTCCTTTGTGTAACTAGCCTGATTTGTGATGTAGTTTTTCTAGAAAAGCTATGGCCCCTATCCAACTGACTTTGGAGGATAATGACTACCTTTTCCAGAGAATAACTGCTGGACCAGATTAATCTTAGGAGAAGAGCTAAGCCAACCATGGCCTTCCTCTGGCTCATCTGGCTTCACTGCTCCTTTCTTGTGAAATGTCTCATGTCACATTTCACTGTACTCTCTTGGCTGCGGTCTAATAAAGTGGCTCAGAGGTCATTGAAACTGATGGACCAATATATCCCTTTTAGGCCATGAAAGTCACTTCTGCTGATGCCTAGTGACAGCAGTGTCTGTGCAGTTGACAGGGATGTTTTCTTTACCCAACAACTCAAGCACCACAAGTCTTTGGATGAAGACGGTTATTTTCCAACAAGACAAAGGAACAGAGTCTTCAGATGAAACATAAGCTTTTTCCTATCTGTTCACCCTAATGGTGCTTATCACAATATTTCTGATGTGCGGGTGATCCAAGATCTAATTCATGGTAGGGAGGCCCAGGATTACAAATAGTTTCAATAGACTGCTCCTGAGGTAGTCTGGAGTACATTTGAGTGACTTTTTTTTTTTTTTTTAATGTTTATTTATTTTGAGGGAGGGAGGGAGGGAGGGAGGGAGAGAGAGAGAGAGAGAGAGAGAGAGAGAGAGAGAGAGAGAGAGAGAGAATATGAGTGGGGGAGGGGCAGAGAGAGAGAGGGAGAGAAAGAATCCCAAGCAGGTTCTTTGCTGTCAGCACGGAACTCAATGCTGGGCTCAATCTCAGAAACTGCAAAATCATGCCCTGAGCCGAAATCGAGAGTCAGATGCTTAACTTACTGAGCCACCCAGGCACCCTGAGAGACTTTACTTTTTATATTATACTTCAGGCAGGGAACAGTTGAAAGGGCGGGCCTACGCCAGCCGACTCCATCTTGTTCTGTGTCCTTCACCTTGACCACACCTCCTCCCCTTGAGTAAACCCTCCCTCACCTGCCTAACAGGACTCGGACCCTTCCCCAGGACCCTTCCCCAGCCAATCGGCTGAGGCCATAGCCATTACCTCACCAACTGCCCCCAGGCCCCAATAAAACCTTTGTCCTTTTGAAACTCGCTCTTTTTCCCTCGTATCTCACCGCTGCGTCGGTGCAGGTAGGGGATTGAGCTCGAGCTAGCTCGAATAAAGGCTCTTTGCTTTTGCATCGGACTCGGCTCCCTAGTGGTCTTTGGGGATCACGAATTCTGGGCACAACACAGTGAACTGGATGCTGTAGTTTCAAAGGTCTGTTAAAATGCCTAGGTGGGTCTATTGTCAAAATGAGTGTAACTACAATATATTTTTCACATGTAATGATATTAAATGTTTATGATGTTCTTCCAGTACAACTTTTATTTGGCTTCATTATTTTTACGTCAGCCATTTCTAAGCTATCTGAATTGAGTGGGAATCCAAAACATCAAGTTACATTTTCTTTTCCTTCCTGGAGTGAGAGCACTGTTTACTCCCATTGATCAATCTGCAACTTTTGTTTCGTCGGTGATTAGCTCCAAATGGATGAAGGACCAGAGACAAGACGGACACCTGGGGTGGATTTGGGCACCTGTTAAGGATCCTCACTGCAGGAAAGTAAACACAAAGGCCACTTACTTAGTATTCTAATTGATTTATCTAGTAGAATAGCTAAGTTGAAGTTGAGACCAGTGTCTTGCTCGTTACCATATTACTGTGAAGAGTCAAGCCCCTATGACTGAGTTTAAATATTTGGTTACAGTGCTCTTGTGTCTCACGTGAAACGGTGTAGCTGGGTAAACAATTTCTTTATGGCTGCAATGTGGAAATAGAAGAAGTTTAAGTGTTTCTTCTGTTTATGACCTCTCTATACAAAGTGATAATATCTGTGAAGTCTCCAGTTGGTATTTGAATGGTAATGGAGCATACATTTATATTGTTCTTATCTAGGACATGCATAAGCCACATGTAAATATATGCCATAAAGAGGCCTCTGTTTTAGAGCCATGTGGAAGTTTCACTGTTGCTCGATATCTGTGATTTCTCTGACTTTCATATTTTTTGGTCTTTCATATTTTCCAATGGCTTTATGTCATGGGGCTATACTGATGCCATGACTGGCACCATTTAAAAGATGGAATCAGACTTTGTATGGGAGGACAGTTCCATTTGGTTCCATATGAGTCATCTTTTCATGTTCTATGCACACAGACTCTCTGCTCCAAGTTAGTTAACTTCATTAAGACTATTTGCTTGTTGAAGAAAGGGTCCTTGACAGAATCATCTTTGTATTCTTCATGTACTGGCAGTAGGCGTTTGATGAGTATTTGTGCAATGAATGAATTCAGTCAAGCAGGTGGTTATTTTAAAGATGCACTTGGTTGTTTTAGAAATAATAGAGTTAAATTTTTCCTTCAGAAGGCCTTTGTGTTTTGATGTAAACTTTATCCTGATGACACACAAAATAATGCTTCAGGTGGGTCATGAGAAGGTCTAAAATCATTGATCTCAGTTAGAAGAAATCCAGATTTACTTTTGGTTTCTCTCCATTGAACTACGTCCCATCAGCATAGAAATTAACAGGCATGCAAACGCCTGAGGACTGATCCTACTGTAAACATTCTCAGCTTCAGGACATTTTCCAGTCAAATCTCAGTTGCTTCTCAGGTGTCACATTCTTTCAGTGTCCTTCGTAATGCTTTTTTCCAGAAAGCTTTCTAGTTCTATTAAAGATTAATTGTACAAAGTACTTTAATCTAACAAAGTAATATGCAGGAAACACAATAATTTTTTTGGAAGTACTTTAACACAAGAATCCTTAGGCATGATTGACTTGTGAGTGACAAAGGCCAGAGAGAAACAGTTACTCTGATCACATAGTGGAAAAGGACTTTCTTTCACACTCATCAACAAAGAGCACTTTTCTTACAAAAAGTAACCCCTAGAGAGAAGACATTCAGTCTTCTTTGTTCATTACTTTATTCCTGTAACTTAGAATAGGGCATATAGTAGGTTCTCAACAAATGTTGAATGACTGAGTGAATGAGTAATGATATCATGGAATTTTAACATCCACGTTCTGTATCAAGAAAAGAATGATATTTTGGCCTAATCACCAAAAAATTGCCATAACTACCCCTACTGTCCTGATTTGGAAGTAAACCTACAATTTTGTATTGGAATGCAAAAGACAATTATATTTAACCTCTTGATTTTAGGACAAATCACCTCGAAAAGATGGGTCTCAAGTCTTTGAATAAATCTTTAATTTTTTTAAATGTTTATTTATTTTTGAGACAGAGAGAGAGACAGAGCATGAGTAGGGGAGGGGCAGAGAGAGAGGGAGACACAGAATCTGAAGCAGGCTCCAGGCTCTGAGCTGTCATCACAGAGCCTGATTGGGGGCTCAAACCCACGAACTGTGAGATCATGACATGAGCCAAAGTCAAACGCTTAATGGACTTAGCCACCCAGGCATCCCCTGAATAAATCTCTTTAAATTGAACATTTTACTTTGAGATAATTGTAGATTCAGGTCCATTTGTAAGAAATAATATGGAGAGACCTGTTACCCAGTTTCTCCCAATGGCATCATCTTGCAAAAACATGGTACAGTATCCCAACCAGGACACTGACATTGAAACAGTCAAGACACAAGTCAAGACCCTTTTATAGCCACAGCTACCTCTTATTCTCCAGCCCTCTCCTCAGTCCCTGAACTCTGGCTGATCTGTTCTCCATTTCTAAAATTTTGTCCTTTTAAGAATGTTGTATAAATGGAATCACACAGTGGGTGACCTTTTGGGATGTGATTTTGTTTAAGCATCATTTCCTGAAGATTGATTAAAGTTGTGCTGCCAGGTAGAGGCTCAGCCCTGGTGGGAGATATCAGAACATGACTTATGGCTCAGTCAAGTAGGGAATGAAACATTAGCTTCCTCCTCAGCCCCATTAACACTACTGAGGCAGGGGAATCAAAACACCATCTGGTTTCACTGGGTGGGGGTGGGAAGACAAACTTTCTCTTGGCCAAACCAAGACCATCCAGTGAGGGAATTGGATCACTTCTGCCTGCTTCCATGGGGACCAGAGGAGGCTAAAATGGGGCATGTGTATTGAAGACTAACTTCCTGTTTGACCCTGCCTAAACCACAGTCTCCAGTCTGGATATACAGGATTCAATAAGGAAACCAAGGGAACTCACTGTAGACTTTCTTCTTTCTACTTTTCAGAGTCCTCTTATGCTTGGTGGGTTGTGTCCAGGGTGGTTTAGTTGCAAGAGGGAGGATCTGAAGGAATGAGGCTACTCTGTCCAGTAGAACTAGAAGTCTGAACCTTTTTTGTTTTTTCCAAGAGAATTCTATACAATTTTTTTTCAATGCACATTATGAATTGTTAACTTGCACAGAGGATATTAATTTTCATACTCTGTTTCAGAGTGCATAATTTCTATTACAATTCAATATATACTGTATTCAAGGCAAGTATCTGCATTAAATTCCTTAAAATAAGACTTGCATCAGGCTAAGTATTTAAGGATGATTTTATAGGTCAGCTTAGGGGAAAAAAGATAAACATGTAGTTTTTTTCTGAAATTGTCTCATAACTTAAAGTGTTACTTTATGTATTTATTTTTTAAAACATTATTCTCAGTTTGCCTGATGGAAACTACACATCATTCTGGCATTCCAAAGACTTGATTGTAGGCTTGTTGTAGAGCATTTTATGATACTTCTAGGTGGAAGGGGCTAAGAAATTTTATGTTGTTCTAAAATAATTCATCTAAACATGTTTTCAATATTTTCAGATGCATGTTATTGGTCATTATTTTACCCCTTGTTTTATTATGTTCTTGTTCACTGACTCTCCTTGTAGCATCTTCTTTTCACCAAGGCACAGTAATTCTCTTGTTGCTTTGTGGAAACGGAATAGTTTTCAGTGTATTTGCCTATTAGAGACAGAGACTAGGGATGGGACCAATAAAATTATACTAAGGAAATTAATTAGCTTCAGCCATAAAACTTTTCAGCTGGAGCTATAGACCAAATGACCTCTCCCAAGACAAATCTTTCTAAAGACAACCTCCGAAGCTCCAAATCCCTAGAGGAAACTAAACTATGTCCTTATTAATTCAAAGCAAAGAATTCTAAGTAAGCATCTATTCAGGTAAAAGGACTGCCAAAGAAATTAAACTGATCAGTGGTTTTGATATATTTGGGGCAGGCAATCTGAATCCAATTTACAGTTTCAGTCTCTGAAATGAGTATGAGTAATTATTTGCACACATGAACATTCATACTTATTACAAATATTAAACCCAGAAAATTAAGGAGTGCACTTGACACATAAGAAAACCATAGATAACCTTGCATATGGTAGTTATTTGATAAACATTTGCTGAATGGAGGGATGATTTAGCTTATGCAACTTTGCTCTTATTAACTTCTTTAGGCATTTACAGCTTACAGTGAACCAACCCCATCTTGTTGATTCCATTCGCCTTGGCAGTGGGGATTTGCTCTCAAAATGTTCCCCCCTTCAATTCTACTTATGCCAGTTTCTCCACGGTCTTACATTCAGGTTACAGGCGGTCCTGCCTCTGTGTTTAGGTGGGACCTTCCTGTACGTTGCATTGGACTACATTCTGCAGTGTCCTGCATTCTTTGACTTTCTCCTTTGCATGCATAGCTAAAATTACAGCGAATTTCTTATTTCTTCCATGATGCCTTCTGCAAATACCTTAGTCTGTGCTGTTATATTCTTATATAACTATTGTGACACAATCATATCTCAAATTTATCCTATATGACCTCACAGGCTTTTCTAATTTTATTTTTGCTTTCCTCCAACCAGTGGCTTTTGTTACACTGTTGTTTTGCCCTAATGAAATCGGAGCCTCACACTATAGGCTCCATGACACGATGTAACACCTTCCTAGCACCAGTCATGGTTGTGATGGCTCAGATCCTTGCTTAAACGTCATTTCATCAGGAAATGCTTTTCTAACTCACTGGCTAGGTAATTCTGCTAATTCTTCTTGGTGATTCCCTTCATAACACTGTATTTCTTATAATTAGACATTAGTTCATTCTGTTCACTCAACGAAAATCTGTCGATCACCTCTTATGTGTTAGATAATGTTTCATGGGCTGGAGATATAATAGTGATAAAACAGATACAACTTTCTGCCATTATGCCCTCACATTCTTGTGGGAAGGGATGGGGAATAAAAAGTAAAACCAACTAAACCAAAACAACAGCAACAACAACAAGGACAACAACAACAACAAAACCCTCAAAACTGATAACAGCAACAACAACAAACCAACGTGAACAGTGAAAATAAATAAGTAATTAATATAAGAAGACTTATTAGGATAGACTAAGTTATGCAGTGGTAGCAAGGCCATAATTTTAGTGCCTTAACATAACAAAATTTCTTACTCATTAAAAGATATGCTGTGGGTCTAGATGACTCTCCAGGGAGTTTTCCTCTTTGCGATGGAGCTACAATCTGGGATGCTTTGATTTTCAGCCCCTTACCTTCAGGATTACCACAACTGTGGAAGAAATTATCAAAAGGTTTTGTACTGGCAGTTAAAGGCCTTGGCACAGAATTGGCACTGGTCAATTCTGCTGACAGTCCATTTGCCAGAATTAATCCTATGGCTCCATTTATATGGGGCAGGCAAGGAAGATTAATTCTTCTCTATGCTTGAAATGAGAGAAGTGGGTATGGATGGGCATCCAAAGTCTTTCCTGCAGAAAGGTAATGCTCTAGGAGAAAGAGCAGAGCAGGATGGGAGGAATTTGTTGTGCTTGGGGGGATTGCAATTTAAACAGGGTGATTGAGTTAGGCCTCATTCACAAGTTGGCATTTGAGCAAAGATTTGAATGAAATGAAAGAGTGAGCTTGTCAATATGTTGGAGAAGGGCGTTCTAGAAACTGAGAGCAGCCAGTACAAAGGTCCCAAGGACAAAACATATCTGATATAGCAAAGGAAGAACAAGAAGACCTGTGTGGCTACTGCTTAGTGCACAGGAGAGAAGATATAAAATAAACTAGAGAATTAGTGGGACAGGTGGCGATCAGATGATGTAGAGCCTCAGAAGAAATTAAGGACTTTGTGTGTGTGTGTGTATTTGTACACACACACACACACACACACACACACACACACAATTTTGCTACTTTATTGAGGCATAGTTTACCTATCATAAAATCAACACCTTTTAAGTGTATAATTCAATGGTTTTTAGTTTAGTCACCAGGTTGAGCAGTCATTACCATGATCAATTTTCGAACATTGTCATCATCTCAAAAAGAAACCCCATATCCATTAGTAATGCTCCCCGTTCCCCACCAACCTTCCCAGCCCTGTTTCTATAGATTTGTCTATTCTGGAAATTTCATATAAATAGAAGCATATAATATGTTGCCTTATGTGACTAGCTTCTTTCACTTAGCATGATGTTTTAAGGTTTATCCATCTTGTAGCACAGATTAGTGCTTTGTTTCTTTTTATGGGCAAATAATATTCCATGGTGTGTGTATATCACATTTAATTTAACCATTCATCGGTTAGTAGACCTTTGGGTTGTTTTCACATTTGGGCTCTTATGAAAATGTTGCTATGAATATTCATATACAAATTTTTATGTGGACAGATGTTTTCATTTCTCTTGTGATATACATAGGAGTGGAATTGCTGTGTCATATGGCAACTGTATGTTTAACCCTGGAGGAGCTGCTAGACTGGTTTTCCGTAGCTATACATTTTACATTCCCACTGGCAGTGTATGAGGTCTCCAATTTTCTGCATCCTCATCAGCACTTACTGTTATGTGTCTTTTTTGATTTCAGCCAGTTAGTAGGTATGAAGTGGTATCTTGCATGGTTTCAATTTGCATTTCCCTGTTGACTGATGATGTTGAACATCTTCTCATGTGCTTATTAGCCATTTGTACATCTCCTTTGGAGAAATGTCTATTCAGATGCTTTGTCCATATGTTAATTGAGGGAGGACTTGAGAGGAATTGGGAGCCACTAGTTTTGAGCAGAATGGAATAATCCGACTCATGGTTTTAACAAGATTACTTTGCTGTGTTAAGCATGGACTTTAGGGGGGAAGGATAGAATTAGTAAAGAGCATATTGTAGAGATCCAGTTGAGAGACTGTGTGACCTGGACTGGGATGGTAGCAGGGGAATCAGTAAGAAATATTTGGAATCTGGTTAGATTTTGAAGGTAGAGCTACTAGGATTTGTGGACAAATTGGATGTAGAACAAAGAATAATAAATAAGTCAAAGATGGCTCCACTGCTGTGGGAAGAGCATCTGGAAACCTAGAGTTGCCAACAATTGAGATGAGAAAGACTGTAAGTGGAACAGGTCTAGAGAGAAATTTAGTTTGGTTTTGGTGGTGGTGTTCTTAGCACTCCTCACTACTGTTCAAGCTCTCTGAGGTCGGGAGGGATTATCCCTGTCCTATCCATTACACCCTCCCCAGCTTGGAGCAGGTTCTGGTATAAATTAATAAGTGAATGTGTGACTATGTAAAGACAAGCATGATGCTTTTTTAAAAAATTGAATCTAACAGATTTTTTTCAATCTAATATGTTAATTTCACATTTACCAATTTTCTTTTAGCTTCTGATTCAAATTATTCCATTCTTCATAATATCATGCTCCAGAGCATGGACTTTCTAGCCAGACAATTCTGAGCTATTGCCTACATAGTACCAATATGACATGGGGCACATTACCTAACTGCTTTGAGCCTCAGTTTTCTTGTACATTAGGAGTACTGATACAAGAGCTCTCTGAGTATTAAACGAGAATATCTGAAAAGCCCTCAGTACAAAACTTGACACATGGAAAGAACTCCCCACATGATTTCTTTTTTCCATCTTTGCCTGTATGCATATGTGATCACTTATATACATCCACATGCAGAGACAAAATGCATATTGAATGTAATGTATAGTTAACATTTTGATTTGATGTGTCAAAGGTACATATTTCATATAATGCTGAACTATTTGTTGTCCCAAACATGATTTTGTTTTCTTCTTACATCAAATGCAGAGGGAAAAATATGGGATTTGGAGCCAGAAGCCTGGGGTTTGAACCCCCCAATCTACCATTTATTACATATAAGGCTTGTTCTCTCTAAGATTCCATTTTCTTATGTGTAAGATGATGATAAGGATAACTACACTTACCTTATATACCCAATAGAGTTAAGGGGAGGATAAAAATGGAATGTGGGTAATAGTGCAGTTAATATTATACAAGTCTTTATTTACTCAATGTCACATGTTAAAATATTTAAGTGATTCTTATTACTTTTTACAGCCTATTTTATTTTTGGTAGATATCATTAAAAATATGTTTTACCAGTGAATCCCAAGAAAATAGGAAAAGCACATAGAAACACAATGTCCAATAATCTGTTAAAATGTCTATAGTAACAAAATAATAAAAATCCAGGACATGACTTTAATAGAGGCAATGGTGTGGAACCCACAGCATTTTTCCTGCGTTTTATTCAATGACATGTCAGACTCATTATGTTTGATTCATTGGGTTTCAGTGTCTGAAGCTGAGGGCTGCACTTTCTACAACCAATTGTGAAAGAACAAAAGACGGTACAAAAGGATAATTCAGCATCTTCCTTGCTTTGAAGTACAGGTCACTGAGGCCACTGTAGTGCTGGGAAATTCTGGAGACCATGCTGCTCTGGCCTTGAAGTCCATTTGTTTATATCTGAGGAATATAGCACATAGCATGCATTCAAGAATAGATATTTGTTGATAAACTTTACTTATTGCTTCCTAGATATTTGATCTTGGGACATTGTTTATCATGTAGGAAGTGTGGGAATTGGGAAAAGAATAAAGCAGATATAAGGCATTGATATCTACAACTGATCTTTGAAATGAATTAAAAAGTAAGAGATGAATTGATGGACAGAGAGAGGGATGGAGAGATGAACTGATATGTGATAAAGCAAATATTGCAAAATGGTATTAAAATTTTTTTTAATGTTTATTTTTTTTTGAGAGAGAGAGAGAGAGAAAGAGCATGAGCAGGGGAGGGGCAGAGAGAGGGAGACACAGAATCTGGAGCAGGCCCCAGGCTCTGAGCTGTCAGCACAGAACCCGACACGGGGCTCGAACTCACAAACGGTGAGATCATGACCTGAGTCGAAATCTGATGCTTAAGTGAGGAGCCACCCAGATGCCCCACAAAATGGTATTTTTGACAGCTTTGTAAGCTTTTCTTCTTGTTTGAATATCTTTATAATAAAAGTATTTATAAAAGTAAAATGAAATTGGAGCTAGACTATAGAGAGACCAATGAACTGGCTAAGTTCTCTGCTGCTTTAAGAATTGTGGTACAACAAACCAGTGCCTACAAAACAATGAGTAAATTAGATGTTGCTCCTATTATTATTCACTTAGTGTACCAGCTAGACAAGACTAGGTATAGGCTGTAACAAATTAATACCTAAATCTTAGTCACTCGATACTATCCACGTGTTTCTCACTATCCTGTCCAGTGCAAGTGGGCTTGGAGCTCCAATCTAGGACCCAGGCTGATGGAGGCTCCACTGTCTGTAATGTCACCAATCCTAGCTGAGAGGGAAGAAAGCATGGAGAGTCACCATGTAGCTTTCAAATGTAGGGAAGTCTAGTTTTCCATGTGTTTAAGGAATAGAGGAGAATTTCGTATTTGTTAACACCAGTGATATCGTGTATAATGAGACTGAGCATGAAGTGGAGAAGCCAATGCCCATTGCTTCTTTACTCTTCTTACTTCCCAGTGACAGGTACAAATTGTCATGCCTGTAAATCCCAGTCTTTGTAGAACTTGAAAACATAAGACCTGAGAACCAATGGCACACACTGATACATTGTAGGGATTCAAATCTGTCCCTTATTTGCATGCCTAGATTTTGTGTTGTCCTTCTAGTATTCTCAGAATTTATCATTGGGTCAAAAAAGATTCAGCAGTTACTCTGTGCCTGAAATTCTCTAGCACCATTGGGGAAATAATAGACATGGATCCTGTCTTCAAGTCATAATAATCCAGAAGCTAATAGGCATAAAATAAAGAACAATTTTTATAGATGCAATTAAAGGCTTAATCGTAGACACTGTGAATAAAACAGGGTCAAAAAAAGATGAATATTACAGCAATAGCAATAGTTGGGTTAATAGTCATAATAGTAACAGCAGCTAACGCTAACATTGTGCTTACTATGTGTCAGGTAATGTCTTGAGTCCTTTCTAAATATTACCTCATTGAATGTCACCATCAACTTTATGAGGTTAGTGCCATCACTGATAGATGCTTCATGGAGAAGCAGTGACTTGGGTTCTGTCACTGAAGTGGGTTGGTATTGACCAGAAAAAGGGGATGGAAGGAGGCCCTCAGGAAAAATGGAATTATGGGTAGAAAGTTAGAGGCCTGAACAAGGAAAGGATGTGGAAGGGCAGGAATGAGGCTGCCCTGAATATACCCCAGGGTCTGGAAGCGAAAAAAAGTTGTACCAGTTACCTATATCCAGATACTGGGGACCTTGAGAACCATGGATAGTTTCAGTTTTCAATTTTTTTTCTTTTGGAGAAGCTTTCATGTTTGTTAATGAAAATCATAGGGATCCAAATTGGAATAGAATATGCAATTTGAGGATAATATTGTAAATCATGTCTGGAACAAGGATAGATGAATAGCAATGAAGCAGTGGCATGAGAGAACTCCAGTTGTGCCTTTTATTGAGAATAGGTAGTGGAGTAGTAGCAAACTCAGTCAAAACATACCCTTGTATGAGGTGTTTAAGCCAACCACAGTGTGTAGAGGCCACAGTCCCCAAGACTGCCCTCAGTTTCTGAAACCAAGTGCAAGTCAGAGGAATTTCCCAAATCAGCCTTCAGCTCAATAACAGAACTCACTGAAAGCTGCTATCCTCATGATTATGTTTTTTTCCCATGAAAAGATTAAAATTAGCCAGAGGAAGAGATGCATAGGGCAGAGGCCAGGAGAGCTCTAGATTTGGGGCTTCTGTGGTCTTCCATCCATGGAGTCAGGATGCAGTACTTTTCCAGAATTGATATGTGACATCATGTATAGAGCATTACCAACCTGGGAAGCTCATACAAGCCCCAGTGTGACACTTTTTATTGGGACTTCATCACATATTAGTATTAGTTTACTGGCTCTCTTTTGGTTTCTGCCTGCATGGTAAGTCTTTCTTCATCCTTTCAAACTGTGTGTTCTTACATTTAATGTATGTCATACATTAATGTATGTATGCCCGAAAATCTTAGTCTTTTAGTTGAAGTATTTAGCTCATTGTTGTTTAAGTTAGGAGCAAGCCTATCATTTCACTACTTATTTTATTTTTAAAATGATCTTTGCTTCTTTGTTATTTCTTTCCTGCCTCTTTAATTGTAATAAAATATTTTTGTTCCCTTGTGTCTTCCCTATTAGGTTTTGAGTTGTGCATTTTTCTTTTTTTCAATTGTTACCTTATGTAGGGGTATGCAAACTTTTTCTGGAAAGGGCCATGTGGCAAGCTTGGAGGGTCATATGATTTGTGTGGGGATGATTTACCCCTGCAGATATAATCTAAAAGCTGCCAGCAGATAAGACTTAGCCAAATAGGCATGGCTGTGTGCCAGTAAAAATTGATTTACAAGAACACATCGCTAGCCAGATTTGGCCCATGGGCCATGATTTGTAGACTTCTGCTTTAGAGATGTATGTTTGACTAACAGCAGTCTACCTTATTAGTATTTTTACCACTTCTTCCCCAATATGTAGGAAATTTATAACAGTTTAAACAGTTAAGCTTTTCCATTCTTTGTACTATTATGTATTTTATTTACTCACCCATCTGAAAAACCCCATAAGATATTATTAATATTGCTGATTGAAAAAGTAATATTTTTAGTATATACCCACATATATGTTATTTCTATTTCTTAATGCCTTTATGTATTATTGTACTTCTATTTGAGTTTACTTGACTTGAATTTGAAGAAATTTTTTTACATTTTGTTTATTTTAAGAGAGAAAGATAGAGAGAGAGCAGAGAAGGGACAGAGAGAGAGGAAGAGAGAGGATCCCAAGCAAGCTACACACTGTCAGCCCAGATCCTGGCTCGGGACTCAATCTCACGCATTGGGAGATCATGACCTGAGCTGAAGTCAAGAGTCAAATTCTTAACCAACCGAGCCATCCAGACACCCCTTGAATTAGAAAAATTAAAAAAAAAATTATTATAGTGCCAGTTTGATGAGTGTGACTTCTCTCTTTTGTCTGAGAATGTCTCTATTTCATCTCTATTTTTGAAGGGTATTTTTACTGGTTATTGAATTCTAAGTTGGCAAGATTTTTTCCATTAGCATCTTAAAGGTATCATTTCATTGCCTTCTTGTTTCCGTGTTTCTGTTGAAAAATCAGTTGCAAAATTGTTTCATTATTTGAGAGTAGTGTATCATTTTTTCTCTGACTACTCTAAAATTTATCTTTGGTCAGGGTGCCTGGATGGCTCAATCAGTTAAACATCTGACTCTTGATTTTGGCTCAGTCATGATATCGTGGTTCTTGGGATCGAGCCCACATCAGGCTCCAGTGCTGACAGCTTGGAGCTTACTTGGGCTTCTCTCTCTCCCTCTCTCTCTGCGTCTTCCCTGCTCATACTCTTGCTCTCTTTCTCTCTCTCTAAATAAATATGCTTAAAAAAATTTATCTTTGGTCTTCTTCAACTATACTCTGATATGCCTACATGTGGTTTTCTTTATCCCATTTAGAGTTCCTGACACATCTGAAACCTGTTGGTTTGATATTTTTATCAGTTTTGGAAATTTCCAATTATCATCTCTATAAATACCTCAGCTCTGTTTTCCTTGTCCTTTGCTTCTGAGACTCCAATTACATAAATGTCAGATCATTTGATTGTGTTGTGCATGTCTCTTACTCTCTGTTCTAGTTTTTCCTTTTTTAATATCTGTGTTTTAATTTGAATATATATTTAAAACATGTTTCTTTATTTATTTTGAGAGAGAGAGCATGTAAGCAGGGGAAGGGGCAGAGAGAGAGGGAGAGAGAGAATCCCAAGCAGGCTCTGTGCTGTCAGTGCAGAGCCTGATGTGGGGTTCTATCTCACGAACTGTGAAATTATGACCTGAGCTGAAATAAGAGTTGGATGCTTAACAGACTGAGCCACCCTGGCATCCCAGAATATTTTTTATTGATTTGTCTTTGAGCTTACTAATCTTGTTTTCTGCTTTGTCAAATCTGTTATTAACATGTCTAATAAATTTTCAACATAAAAAATGTTTATTTATTTTGTGAAAGAGAGAGAGAGAGCACAAGCAGGGATGGGGAGGGAGAGAGAGAGAATCCCAAGCAGGCTCCGTCTGTCAGTGCAGAGTCTGACATGGGGCTCGATCCTGTGAACTATGAGATCATGACCTGAGCCAAAATCAAGAGTCAGATGCTTAACCAAATGAGCAAGCCAGGTGCCCACAATTTTTAACTTTTTATGTTGTATTTCTCAGTTCTAGAATGTGTATTTGATTCTTTTTTTAAAAAAAAAAATTTTTTTTTTCAACGTTTATTTATTTTTGGGACAGAGAGAGACAGAGCATGAACGGGGGAGGGGCAGAGAGAGAGGGAGACACAGAACCGGAAACAGGCTCCAGGCTCTGAGCCATCAGCCCAGAGCCCGACGCGGGGCTCGAACTCACGGACCGTGAGATCATAACCTGGCTGAAGTCGGACGCTTAACCGACTGCGCCACCCAGGCGCCCCTGATTCTTTTTTTTAAAGATTCAAGTTGTGTGTTGAAATTGTCTGTCTTTTCATTCATTTTGTTTATCTTTTCTGTTTTCTTTAACATATTTATTTTAAAATCTTTTGCTTATAACTCTGATATGTGTATCAACTGTGGGTTTGCTTGTAATGTTTATTTTTTCAGTTAACTGTCAGTCACATTCCTTACCTATTCACGTTTTGTGAATTTTTTTATTATGTATAGTACATTATATATAAAAGAAGAATAAATGCTAAAATTGATTTTATTTTTCCCCAGAGAGAGTAAGGGGTGAACAAGTTCAGTCTAGTCAGGCCTGTGTTAAGACTGTCTGGATGCTTTAGTTATAATCTGTTTTCCTTTGATTCTTAATGTCTAAAGGATAAGACCAGTTGCAAATTCATTGTAGGTTTCTTCTTCTAGAAGAACTTTGTTCTTAAGCACAAGATATTATGGATGATTTTACTTTGCCTTTTTATCCTAGCTCTCCTGCCTCCTAAGATACCCCAAGACTCAACAAGTTTTCCCCTGGGAAAACTGATATGTGGTCTCGGGGATCCTCTAGATTCTAATTCAACATGGCCGTCCATGGGGTGTCACAAAAAACTCTGCTGTTTTGTTTTTTTTTTTCTTTCCTAAAGACTCTCCTAGAGCAAGCCCAGTTCATAATCAGTACTTAATCTCAGCAAATGTCTTCAAGGCAGAAATAGACATCGATATTAGCTCACATTAAGAAAAACTATCCTTTGTCATATTAAATTCATTTAGTCCTGTTTGCTTCGATAGGTATCCAATGTGTTTAGTAATATGAGTTTTGATGAGAAATGATGGCCTGATTTTATCTTTTTTTTCCTGGTTGTTGCAGTGGGTCTTGTTCTACCCCCACATTCTACTCAGATCCTTAAGTTGGGGGAAAAATGTAAAGATAAAGTAAGAGACCTGAAGGGTAATTTTTACCTTGCTAGACTGCTTTGAGTTATACTCTTGGACTCTGAGAGTTAATTTCCCTCTGACTTTAGGGATATTTCATCATGAAATTTTGAGAACTGCCTCCATTTCATCACTCAGCCTCATATTTTCATATGTATTTTGGGAATAATCAGGCCTGTCTTGGTGTATTGTTCATGTACAAAACCAGGAAATAAAAACATAATGAAAGGTAAGAAATTATAGTAGTAAGCAACTTATAAATTATAAATCCTCAAAAAGATGTAAAGTGTCATAATTGCATTTGAACATAGAAGTCAGGTATAATTTCTTTATATGCAGTTATATATATTTAACTACTGGCACAAATAGAGTTCACTAGACAAGGACCGAGATTAGACATGGTTTCCGAGAGACCTGTAGAAGCTCAGGAAGATCATCAGAGTTCTTCTAAATATGTGTCAAATACATCTTACAGCTTCCCTCAAGCCCATCATGCAAATGATCAAACTACAGCTTGCTTTAACATTAGCTCTTGGGCAACAACTTTACATTACTGAGAGTGGTAAAACTCTCCTAACTTTGCTAGAACATTGATGGCCTGGGGAGAGCAAACTGACTCTGAGAAAGTTTTGACTGCAATACAAATACACATATATTTCTTGAGGACTTTGTTTTGATTCCACTACTGTGCTGGGCCCGTTAGGTGCTCAGATGCTCTAAGTCCTGAGCCATTGTTTTAGTCTCGTTCTGCTTCTTCCACTGCTACCCTTTCAATTATTCCCTTTCAATGTCTTATAGATTATATCCTTACCTTTATCAAATTTGTTTGCTCCATCTAGTCAAATAGTTCTGGTAATTTTGTTTTTTATTTATTAAAAATATTTTTTAATGTTTAGTTTTGAGACAGAGAGGGGGAGAGAGAGAGAGAGAGAGAGAGAGAGAGAGAGAGAGAGAGAGAGATGGAGAGAGAGCATGAGTGGTGGGGGAGGGTGCAGAGAGAGAGGGAGACACAGAATCTGAAGCAGGCTCCAGGCTCTGAGCTGTTGGCACAGAGCCTGACACAAGGCACAAACCCATAAAACGTGAGATCTTGACCTGAGCTGAAGTTAGACTCTTAACCTACTGAGCCATCCAGGTGACCTGATATTTTTTCTTTTTAGATCAAACAGAATGAGGTGAATAATTTTTAGCAACTTGTCTATAATATCCATGTCTAGGACTTCTTGAAGTCATCCCCTTAACCTTTATTCTACTCAGTCTTTTCTGGACATTTTGTAGCTTGTGTGCTTTGTCTCCATAACACATTTGTGCATGTGCATTTGTGTTGAATAGAAAGGCTGATAAAATAGACTCTAAATAACTCAGATGAATAAACAACCTCTTGCATATTGAGTAGAGTATCACAGCGTCCATTGTTCTGCCTTATATGATTGTCTCATTCTGTTCTCACAGTAGTTCCCTGCAGAAAATTGGTTAGGAATACACATACACTGAAAAAAAATTTTTTTTTTACTTACAGATATACTTTTAGAGGGTAATTATTTGCTTATTAAAGATTAAAAAAAGAAAAATACCAAGAAAGAATTTTTCATATTTATTGTCCAAGCTAACTGGGTTTAGACCCTAACAATATTGTCTTTTATAGATTTTAAAATGGAAGAGTCTGTGATATGAAGGTTATTTGACTTTTTCTGTTTATTTCAACAAGTGGTAGTAGCTAAATAGATCTGAATTGGTGAAAATGATAATTAATCTCAAGTACTATCTGATTGTTCCGTGAATGCAAATGGAGGGAGGGGAAGCAGCATTTGTAAAATGGCCCATTATTTCCATCAATAGTTCTATTCTCAGCCACTCTCAAGCAACATACACTGTAAGTTAAATAGTATCATGCTATGCAAATGTCAGCACTGAAACAAATTCCCTAGTGCACTCTTTCAACCGGTTGCAGTCTCTAAGCTCTTCCAATTTAGACATCCTTGATCTGCATTGGTAACTGTTATGACTGTGATACTTTTCATTTTTACATTGCATTTAATTTATATTTCTCAGTTAATCTCCCCAGCATTTCTCTATAACGAATATTATTCTTTCCATTTCAAATTAAGAAGGCTGAAGCTTATGGAAACAAAGTGATTTATCTTAGATTACATGTTAGGGTAGGATCTAGAATTCATACTTGGGTACATGTTCCATAGGAACACAAAAGAAATGTGTATTCTGCTGTTGTTGAATGTAGTCTTCCATAATTGTCAATTAGGTCTAGTTGTTTTATAGGCTATTCAACTTCCTAATATCCTTAGTGATTTGTTGTCTGCTTAGTCTCTGATTTACTGACAAATGTGTGTTAAATTCTCTAACTATGATGAATATTTGTCTATTTCTTCCTTTATTTTGAAACTTTTTTGCTTTACATATTTTGGGGTTATACTACTAGATGTAAATTTAGGATTGCTGTGTCTTCCTATTGAAATAACTATCTCTAGTAATACTCTTCTCTTGAAGTCTGCTATGTCTGGTAATGTATCCAATGCTGTATCTATGAAATTTACATTATGCCATCTCTCTCCAGAGGCTATTAGAATGGTGTATACTTTCTCCAAATGGCAGAACTTATCAACTTTTGATAATATATGGATGAATCATTTGCTGAAAATTATAAATTTCAGGTCAAATTTCTTTTGGCTTCTAGCACACCACCAGCTGGCTTTCAACACAAGCCAGTTGAGAATACAAACTCATTCTGAAAAGCCAAGTCATAATTAGAAAGTTAATTTGCTCACCCTCAAAATCACATAAGAAATACCAAAGCCAAATATAAATTGCTTTTGTATTATCCTTTATTTTGGGCGATTTATCTCCTTGATTCCTTTATTAACATGGATAATTAAGAGTTGAGTATATTGGGGGTGCGCCTGGGTGGCTCAGTCGGTTAAGCGTCTGACTTCGGCTCAGGTCATGATCTCACAGTTCGTTAGTTCAAGCCCTCCGTTGGGCTCTGTGCTGACGGCTCGGAGCCTGGAGCCTGCTTCAGATTCTGTGTCTCCCTCTCTTTCTGCCCCTCCCCCACTCACACACTATCTCTGTCTCTGTCTCTC
Source organism: Felis catus (assembly GCF_018350175.1). Taxonomy (NCBI): domain Eukaryota; kingdom Metazoa; phylum Chordata; class Mammalia; order Carnivora; family Felidae; genus Felis; species Felis catus. The sequence continues at coordinate 73,034,473 of NC_058379.1, read as the reverse complement.
TCAAAAATAAAGATTAAAAAAAGTATTGGGTATATTAGAATGGTAATTTTAGTCTTCACCTTGTCTACATAGAGCCATTTATTAGCACCTATCTTTGACAAAGCATCCATCCTATATTTGGAGTTAGACATCTCTATGGTGGATGCACAAGGGATGTTTCAAACATTTGCAGCAGGTGGGACTGGACCAACTTTGAGGATGAAGTCATTGTGAAGATGGGGGAAGTGGTTGCAAAGAGTGCTATCTGGGTGTTAAGAGTTGGCAGTATATTGCCACTGCTATCAATTCTCATCACAAAGGCTGGATGAGCATTCCCAACCTGCCTAAAGGTCAAGCTACTGCCCAAATAGATAACAAAGAAACTTAGCTCAGGAAATCTCCAACTAGTTGGTCAATGGACATCAAAGTTTTATTTGGTACGATTTCAAACCAACTGCTTTAGTCAAGCCATCAGTGGTAAGGGATGATGGCAGAAAAATTGACATTGCCCTTCCATTCTCTGATTTGTTCAGACTGATGCCTTTCAGTCCTCTTTATTTGGAAATTTCAATTTCTATTATTTTTTCTCCAGCCACATAGTTGCTAAGTCATATCCCATGAATCATAAGACTGTGGGAGAAATTAACAACAGCACCTTTTCGCAGAAAAGTTAAGAAACCTAAGCCTGGATGGTGATGGGGGGAAAGCTGGTTGCACTGTATTATTATATGAGATACCACCTTTCCTTGAAAATGTTTAGTGGCTGCTGACACCCCCACTCCACTTCTGAAAAATTCAGAGGATTTTTAGTGCCTCCAGCTTTATTGATGAGCCTGTCTTTAAAACTGTAATCTTCGCTAAACAGCAGCTTCAGAGAGAAAGCTCTATTGAAAGGATGAAGCCTGCACATAATCCATCCCCTTCCTAACATTTTGAAAGGTGGGTTTCAAAATATATGGTGAATATGGCCATTAATTTAACTTTTCGTCTAAGAGCAAAAGTCAAAGATAATGAAGATTCAAATTGTTCTATGCATACAGAATCTAGAAGCAAGAATGAATCTCCCTCGTGTGTATTCATTTGCATCCTTATTAACCGGACAGAATCTTATGGGAATTTTTATATACAGTCAGGTTGAGAAACAGAAACATAGAGCTTGTCCTTTTTCATCACGCACATGCTGGAATCAAGGTGAATGATTTGGTGAATCAAGTAGAATCAAGGTGAATGACTTATAAAGAGCCAATATCCACAGTGATTTATTACGGCTCTCCTGGGCTGGATGGTAGTGGCTGTGGCTGTGTCAGAGTCATGAAACTCAAGAGTCTTGCTCCCACATCGATGATTAGTTTTCTGAAATAGTTCAACTGTGGGCATTTCCACACGGCGGTCTGCTTTTCTGGTGTTTGAAATAAAGGAACTTACCAAACTGAGTGATTTGGGGACCGTTGAGCGGTGCACAGAACAGCTATTAAAGCTGTTCTTGTGTTCTAGCAAATCTTCCTCCAAAGTCACAATCGTTTTGCCACGTCCTGAGGCAATTACACATTCACAGAAGGTTAATATTAAGCAAAAGCGAATCTCTCATTGTTCTTCATCTGATTTCTGCTGTCAGTAATTTACTCACTCCTTGTCACTTTATAGAACCTGTGTAAGTCAAACCAGACCCTTCCATGCCATCCTCCTCTCATTCAGGGTCGACTCAACTCGAATTCTTCTTTCACACATTATGTTTTTAACCATGGCCTCCCTGTAGTCACTATCCTTGTCTAGAGTTGTTCTTTCTAGACTACTGCCGTGGCCTCTCCACTGATCTTTCAGCATCCACTGCGGTCCTCTGCCAATCTATTCTCCACATTGCATGCAAAATGAACCTTCCAGAAATCAAAACCAATTATGTTACCTACATCCCAGTTTAAAACTGTTAAATGACTTCCCAATGCTCTAAAATAAAGAGAAAAAAAATCTTAAAACATGGCAGTAAAGACCTGCATGATTCCTCTTGCCTATCTTTTCAACCCTGCCTTGTGCCTCACTCTACCTGTCTCTCTGTGATTGGCCACTCTTACACACCATGTTCCCTCTTACTACAGGGCCTTTGAACTTGCTGTTCCTATTCCTTCAAATGTCCTTTCCATCCCTCCACTTGTTAACTCAGACCTCAGCTCCATCGTCACAACCTCAGGGAATCTCTTTTGAAAGCTTCCTGATCAGGTTAAATCCCAATCTGTTGGCTCTAATAGCACTCAATCCTTCTCCTTTTTTGTACTTCTTGCAAAATTCCTATTCTACACTTGTTGGTATGGTCATTTAGCTAATATCTGTTTCCTCCATGAGATTATGAACCTCGTGACGGCAGGGGCCAGGTCCAGCTGTGTCCTATGCTGTACTCCCAGCATCCAGAACAGTGTCAGGCATATAGTAGTATTCCACACATTCTTACAGATTAATGAATATTTTAAATTTTATCTCACCAGAGTTAGAATCTAAATTCAAGGATGGAAGATATATGTGTCCCTCAGGAGCTACATAAGTTCTCTGAGTTTGTATGCAAACTTTTTTGTAATTGCAGATTTTATTTTCTGTGACGATGGGAAAGAGTTCTTAGCTTTCATCAGACTCTAAAAGTAGAAAGAGGTCCTAAAAAGTTAATAAGAACTTGAGGGAGACTCTGAAATTTTATTTTATTTTTTGTTTTATCACCCCTGAAGACTGGGCTACTCACACAACCTTTATTTCATCAGGAACATGGCATGATATTTATGAAGGCCCAGAAGAACTGTTGCTCAGTGAAAACATTAAGCAAATTCAGAAACACTAGGAGTTGTTATGAATTTGAATGAGAATTCAACTCGAATTTGTTGCCCTGAGTTTTTTCTTTAAAGAGCAGAGACCTGGCCACAAACAAGAGAGGATTAGAATGCAGAGAGCCGATGATGGGTATAGACTTACTGCTAAGATTCAGTGGTCCAGTGGGAATCCATGGCTGTTGGAAGTTAATGCAGAATGACAGACTGATGCTTCGAGTAGATTTTTTTTCTCACACAAACAAGTCTCTAATTAAAGCATTTTATGTTTATATAGTTGTCACATCCAATAATTTAAAATTATCCTAATTTAAAACAGCATTTAAGAAACCCTAATTAGACTGTTAATATTATGAATTTTCAAGTACTCATGTTCTCTTTCCGTGATTGAAATAAAGAGAAAAAAAATTCCCCCACATCAGCCAGCCAACACCTGATTCTCGAGGTGATAGTTAACTTAAGGTGAGCATATGGAACAGATATTCTGCAAATGGGTGGAAAAATCCTACATTCCTTACTCAATTTCTCATTCAAGTCAGGGAGCAAATTATTAATTTCCTCAAGCAGTTTTGTTCCTGTCATAAAATATGAGACGAATTTAGCTTTAAGAGATTCACAAATGTCAGTAGCTCCCCAAGAGTTACTGATTTAAAAATCTGTTCCTCTCAAAAGAAAAAGCAGGGGGGAAGAGTAAACACAACAGAAAAAAAGATCAAGATGAATTTGTTTCAATATTGTGTTTTAAAATGAAAGTCGGAATAGATTTGATGTCTGTATATGGAGAGGAAGGTCCTATTTTTTTTCTTGATTACAACACCCAAAAGAAATGCACATAGTTAGCAGTCAGTTTAATTTCTATCACTTTGACTGAAAAAGTTGTGCCAATTAAAGATGCCTGAAGCTCTTCAAGCTTAGAACATTTCTGCTAGTACTTTTTCTTCAATTATTCTGAAGCACTAAATGTGAAAACAAATCTCTTAGATTACCACAGGGCTGGAAAAACAAGAGCTGAAAAAAAGAGCCAGCGACAAACCATGCCGAAGCATAGTAGTGCCACCTTCCTGGCACAAGCACAAGGCTGTGTTCCTGCAGAAAAGATTTTTCAGATGGAAAGTGGGAGGGGGAAGCATCGCCATCCCTTACCACTCATCAGTTTCATTCTTTGCAATCTACCCAAGAGAAACTCACATGCTTGTACAACTGGGGGATATGTGCAAGATGGTTCATAACATTTTTGATTACAGTGCAACTCCACAAACAACCCAAATGCCCAGCAGTCAGAGACTGGATGAGTAAGTGGGGAGTATTCATACAATGGCATGTTAAACAATAGTCAAAACAAACAACTACAGGGGTAACTTTAAAATATGGATGGATCTTGGTGATGTAGTATTAAATGAAAAAAGTAGGTCTCAAAATATTATGACATAGTATCCTTTTTATTAACTTGAAAACAACTAAAATGGATGCAAGTTAACTGTATGAAAAGCCAAGCCAGGGAATGATGGGTATGGGATTTAGGACCGTGATTACTTTGGGCTGCTGTAGTGGGGAGGCAGGAATTTGAGATAAAACATGACTAGTTTTAGATTATCCTTAAAGTCCTGGCTTTTTGTTTTGGGTGATGGGTTTGTAGGTGCTTATTACATTATTAAAAAGAACTAAAGCAAGTGGCAGTACATGAACAAATGGTGAATGTGTGTCTTAAACTAAAAGAACCACTTAACGGGGGAGAAAATCCAAAAAAGATACTTTTTGGAGCTCCTGATGAGACTGGAAGAGTTGGGAAAGGGACTTGAAAGATTCTGTCAAGTTACTTACTATTGGTTTTCTTTCATGACAAAACAAATTGTTTTGCTGAAATACAGAAAGTGAATCTTCTCAAAATTCAGAGACTTGGGAAGAGAACAATGAGACAAGTTAAAAACATGAGATTTATTTTTCCCAGAAGAATAATAGAAAATGAAATCTGGGGACTGTACATCCTATTCTTTAGGGCCAACTCAAATTCACTTCTTTTTGATATAGGCTTAGTATTTTTGAACTCTTGAAAAGAATTTTAAACACATCCAAAAATGGAACAGTATAATAAACCCCCATACGTACACATCTCCCGGATTCAATAGTTATCATTTTATGAGCATAATATAGTTTTACCTCCTACTCCATATCCCTTCCCTGGTGTTTTGGAAACAAATTCTAGATATAATGTTATTTTTACATGTAAATGTTACTGGATATGTCTCTAAAAGACAAGGACTCTGCTTCATAAACGTAAGCGCAATACCATCATTATACAGTTCCTAAAAACAACAATAATTATTCAGTGCTATTAAAGCACTGAATAATCAGCCAGTGGTTTATTATTTACAGTTTGAAACAGGACCCAAATGAGTTCTCTTAAGTATTTTTTAATCTGTATTTCCAGTCCATTTCTTTCTTTGCATTTTTATTTATATTTTTGTCAAAGAAGCAGAGTCCTTTGTTATGTAGTTTCCCAATAATGTACTTATTATGTCCATGTTGTGTATTGTAACTTGTTCCTTAGTCCTCTGTATTTCTTGAAAATTAGTAGTTCAGTCTAGAGGGTTAATCAGATTAAGTGTCAGTTTTGGCAAAACTATAGATAGTGGTGTGTACTTCCACCAGGAGGAAAATAATGTCCAGTCTGTTCTTTGATAATGTCAGCAACCACTGATGATCATTAGTTAATTCATTAAGTTCTTTCTTTCTTTCTTTCTTTCTTTCTTTCTTTCTTTCTTTCTTTCTTTCTTTCTTTCTTTCTTTCTTTCTTTCTTTCTTTCTCTCTCTCTCTCTCTCTCTCTCTCTCTCTCTCTCTCTCTTTCAGTGTATTTATTTTAGAGAGAGAGTGAGCAGGGGAGGGGCAGAGAGAGAGGATCCCAAGCAGGCACCCCGCTGCCATTGCACAGCCTGATGCAGGGCTCAAACTCACAAACCCAGGAGATCATGACCTGAGCTGAAATCAAAAGTCGAACGTTTAATCGTCAGAGCCAGCCAGCGCTCCATCCCTTCTTTGTTTATTATTCTGAAATCATAAGCTGGAATCATTCTGTAGAGAGAAAATTTCCCTCATTGATTATGTTTACTTTGAGGTAATTCCTAAGCATTCTCTATGTGGAATGAATAAGGATTATGTATTGTTATGAATTCACAGATTGAAACATATTTGGTATGTTTTGACCTTTTGGAATTATTATCCAAATTGTCATTCAGATTGTTCCCTCTTAGGCCAGTAGGAGTATATTCAAGTGGCCCCTGAGTCCTTTTGATATCATGCTGGTAATCTTTAACAATTTCTTTGTTTTCAGTCATAATGCTTTATTCTAGGCTTTTTGTGAACATTTCCTGCTACAGACTTAGAAGTAGTCACTTCTTCAAAGAGTTTTGGTTTCTTTTAGTGAGAACTGATGTTTAGAGAACACACTGTAGGAACTAGAGGTGCTTATTGCTGTTGGATTCCTCATTTTTGTATGCCTTTTCGGTGGAGAATGTCATGACATATTTTTTAAAGGAAAGTTCATTATGAGTTTGTATTGAAACTTGCAAATTTAATTCAGGACTATAGCATTTTGTTTTTACTTAGCCTCATCAAGCTACGTCTACATCTTCTTCCAGCCTTGCCTAAATTCCCAGTTTTCAGTGACTATACCAGTATTATTCATTTACTTTGTTTCACATTGCCATTCATAACAGTTTCAGAATAACAATATCATTCCCACCTCTGACGATGAATGAAAACTGTCAAAGATGTCTAGTACTTCTTTTTTCCCTAGGGTATATGCCACTGAGGGTTTGGTCAAATTCCTTCTTTCCTAATTTTGACATAATTCTCATCAATTTCATTTTAATTTTAAGTTACAACCAGGTGGATTTTGCAACTGTTAGTGATTTGTTTTCACCTGCTCTTATTTTGGAGTTCATAGGGATATCTTATCCCTAAATTTCATAGTAGATGGAATTTTTCTTTTTAAATCATAGTTGTTCTTTTGGCAGTATCTACTAAAGCTGAATATATGCATGCACTATGAAATAGCAAGTTTACTTTTAGTTGTACATCCACCAGAAAGGCATATATATGTTCATCAAAAGACTCGTATTAAAATGCTTATAGCCAAAAACTTGAGACTACTGAATTGGCCATCAATGGTAAAATGAATAAATAAGTTGTGATATATTCATACTATGTATTTCTATACAGCAACAAGAATAAATGAGCTATAGCTACACACAACAGTTCAGGTAAATCTCACATAGTTTTGAGAAAAGAAAACAGATGCAAAAGAGTACATGTTGTATGATTCCACTTATATAAAGAATAAAAATAAAAATCCCCTAATCTATATTAGAGGTCAGGATACTTCATAGTGAGGAGTGTCTGGAAGGAGACACAGGAGGAGCCTCTGTAGATGTTGGTAATAACTATTTCTTGATCTTGGTGGTTGGTGTATCATCAATTTGTGGATATTTATCAATCTGGACACTTATGTGAATTTCATATATGTTTATTATACTGCAATTAAAAATGAAATTAGCTGCTTCATAGCCATTTTCATGGCTTTATCATTTAAACATACTTTTCCTCTAATTTGAGCATGAAAAAGAGTGATGATAGCAAATGGATTATGAAACAAATAATAAATACATGTGTCCATATTGATAGTTATGAGAGAGTATGAGGACAAGCTCTTCTTTATAGAATAATTTCACTTAATACATGAGGAAAGAGAGATAGGTTTAAAAAGCACTATTTTACAGTCACCAGGATAATAATCAAGATACACAAGGATGGGATCATCAGTTGTTGCTAAAATGTGGGTAAAATATCCACCAGACTCCCTCCCATCCTCACAGATTACTTATCAGTTTCCAAGGGGGAAGAGACACCTTTCCAATGGAGCAATTTGTTAGATACTACCTTATGAAAGGGATCAACCTTATATAGAGCTTGATATTGTACTTGTAATATTGTAATAAGTCTCAGCCACAAGTATGACAGTCTTTCTGAATTCTGTGAGTCTTTGTAGCAGACCATTGAACCTGTAGGCAGATTTGGGGATTCCTGCCTTCTATGAAATCTTAGTCTAGTTGAGGAATCCAGTAAAGTAGCACAGACAATGCCAACTCAATTGCTGTCCAAGGACAAGAAGGCGGTTCTTTGGGAAACTTGGAGCATGACCGTAACTTGCTCTGAAAATCGAGGGAGACTCCTAGGAAAAAGTAATGTAGCTGTCCAATTTTTCCAACACCATTTATTGAAGTAACTGTCTTTTTCCCATTGTATCTTCTTGCTTCCTTGTCATAGATTAATTTACCATGTAAGTATGGATTTATTTCTGGGCTCACTGTTCCATAGATCTGTGTCCATTTTTGTGCCAATACCAAACTGTTTTTGATTACTATAGCTTTGTAATACATCTCAAAATCTGATGATACCTTCAGTTTTTTCTTCTTTTTTCAAGATTTCTTTGGCTATTCAGGATCTTTGTGGTTTCATACAAATTTTAGTAATATTTATTCTAGTTCTGTGAAAAATGCTGTTGATATGTTGATAGAGATTGCATTGAATCTGCAGACAGCTTTGGGTAGTATAGACCTTTAAAATTAAAAATTAATTCTTCCAATCCATGAGCATGGAATATCTTTCTCTTCGTGTTGTCTTCAATTTCTTTCAACCGCATTTTATAGTTTTTAGAGTACAGGTCTTTCATCTACATGGTTAAGTTTATTCCTAGGTATTTTATTACTTTTGGTGCAGTTGTAAATGGACTTATTTTCTTCATTTCTCTTTCTGCTACTTTGTTATTAGTGTATAGAAAGGCTATCAACTTCTGGGTATGAAGTTTGTATCCTGCAACTTTACTGAATTCATTTAGTAAGAAGTTTAAAATTTTAAGTGGTTAATTTGTCAATCTTTCCCTGTGTGGACTTTGGATTACCTGAATGTCTTAGAGTATAAAATTATAAATGAGTTAGTTTGTGATTTTATCATCTATCCCAAGGTTATAAAATTATGACCGTATTTTTAAATTTTAGGTATTTAATCATATATAATTCATTTTTATGTGGAAGAAAGGGTCCTAATATAGATTTTCTAAATAGAAAATTATAACATGTGCTAATTAAGTTTTATCTCTTTTTAAATGTTCATATCTCTTATTTTCTTTCCACATCTTATAGCATTGGCTGGGTCTTTCAGAACAATGCTGAATAATTCTAGTGATTCTGATCATTCTTGTTTTGTTCTGATTTTCATGGTGATGCTTCTAAAATTGCAGTACATGAAATTTACTGCAGGTTGATACCTTTCCTTAAGGAAGTTTCCTTTTCTTTTTACTTTATTTGAAGTTTTTTAAGAATAAGAAATAAATATGGAATTTTATCAAATTTTTTCTATCTTTTGTTGAGAGGATGGTATGGTTTTTCTTCTTTGTGCTAGAAATGACATTAATGAATTCCCTAATATTGAACTGTTCTTGCATTCCTAGAATAAAGTCTACTTGCTTGGGCTTTATTATTCTTTTCATACAATCAATTTGTTGTCTTATTTAGGATTCATCAGATATGTTGTAATATAAGATGGTTCTGTATTAAATCAAAACTACACTTAGATACCACCTCACACCAGTCAGAGTGGCTAAAATGAACAAATCAGGAGACTATAGATGCTGGCGAGGATGTGGAGAAACAGGAACCCTCTTGCACTGTTGGTGGGAATGCAAACTGGTGCAGCCTCTCTGGAAAACAGTGTGGAGGTTCCTCAAAAAATTAAAAATAGACCTACCCTATGACCCAGCAGTAGCACTGCTAGGAATTTACCCAAGGGATACAGGAGTGCTGATGCATAGGAGCACTTGTACCCCAATGTTTATAGCAGCACTTTCAACAATAGCCAAATTATGGAAAGAACCTAAATGTCCATCAACTGATGAATGGATAAAGAAATTGTGGTTTATATACACAATGGAATACTACTTGGCAATGAGAAAGAATGAAATCTGGCCTTTTGTAGTAATGTGGATGGAACGGGAGAGTGTTATGCTAAGTGAAATAAGTGATAGAGAGAAAGACAGCTACCATATGGTTTCACTCTTATGTGGATCCTGAGAAACTTAACAGAAACCCATGGGGGAGGGGAAGGGAAAAAAAAAGGTTAGAGAGGGAGGGAGCCAAAACATAAGAGTTTCTTATGAGGGTTGATGGGGGGTGGGAGGGAGGGGAGGGTGGGTGATGGGTATTGAGGAGGGCACCTGTTGGGATGGGCACTGGGTGTTGTATGGAAACCAATTTTACAATAAATTTCATATTAAAAAAAAGATGGTTCTGTATTATTCTTTTGTTCTGCTTTTCTTTTATTTTGGTTGCAGGAAAAATTTTAGCCTTGAGAATTCCTTGGAAAGATTTCTATCATTTTTTTTTTCATGCTTTGGAAAAATTAAGTAGCATATGACTCATCTTTAAATTGTTTGGGCCTGATTTTGGAGGTCATGGTATATCCCAGATATGTGAGGGAACTTACTGTTTAAACATGCTGCTCTTTTTTTTTAAACTTGAAATGCCCCCAATATTTAATATTTCTCTAAGTTTTTCCAAAGACAATTACACTGAGAATGAAGCTTGCACTTAGTAAATCCTCCAGGTATCAGGACCCACCTTCCTTAGAAGGCAGTGAGGAGTTTTAAGTAACAAGTACTGTTTGTTCCCTACCATGCTATAATTTAAACCAAGGCCTTTATTTATGCATTGAACATGAGTGAGCATGTATTTGAGTGCAATTTACCTTTAGCCTATAAAGTCACATCTGGAATCTGGAGTTAAATAGCACCACATTTGCAGTCTGTTACAGTGAGGTGTGAGCCTCCTCTTATAGATTAATGCCCTAGCCAGCTTCCTAGCTAACACACTCAGTAATTTGTCTCTGTTGAGAGTAGATCTTTGTCTCTACTTACTTGTCTCTATTCATTTTTTCTTTCTTTCTTTCTTTCTTTCTTTCTTTCTTTCTTTCTTTCTTTCTTTCTTTCTTTCTTTCTTTCTTTCTTTCTTTCTCTTTCTTTCTTTCTTTCTTTCTTTCTTTCTTTCTTTCTTTCTTTCTTTCTTTCTTTCTTTCTTTCTTTTCCTTCCTTCCTTCCTTCCTTCCTTCCTTCCTTCTTTCCTTCCTTCCTTTTCCTTTTTCAGTTGGGTGAATGTTGCTATATAATTTGTTTTTTCATTTTGAACTAATCTGTATACTACTTTTATTATTATTCCATGGGTATTTGGGACAAAATACTACTTATACTAGCCAGCTACATACGTATGCCTAACCATCATGGTTTCAGCAACTTTAAGGGGAGAGTCTCGTGAGCAAAGAAGCAAAGTTTTATTCCAAAATGGCATTTGCTCAGGAAACCACAGCCCTCAGGATAGGATTGTCCTACTCTTTCCCATAGAGCCCGTTACTTAGCTGCGGACCTTGCTTTTCTCCATTACTCCCCCACCCCTTTCCTATCCTCAGCACCATATTAATGTTTTCTTCAGAATTATTGCCACTAATTGAATTGTCAAATTCATTTGTTTATACCTATTAATTATCTGTCTCTCCCCTAAAATGTAGGCACTATGAGACTCTTGATTTTGTCAATCTTATCTCCATTGTATTCCCAGTGCCCAGAACAAGGGAACACTCAATTAATGAATATAGGGCTAATGGCCAGGGTCGGGACGCTGTCACCCAGAGAGGCCCTCCTATGGCAGCAGGGGCCCTGAGGCCTCCCACTGAGCAAGGCAGGTCATTGACTCTCCCAAGGCTTGCCTGGTGGGAGGGTGGCTTGGGACTTCCCAGGCAGGACTTGAGGGACGTTACCTATCCAAGTTCTTGAGGGTGAGTGGAAGCTTTCCCAAGGAGTTTACCTTAAAGACGAAGAATGGCATCGGCTGTGCGCTCATGAGTCCTTGAAAAGTGGACTGCCTGTCATCTTCATCTATCTCTTCATTCACTGTGCTAAGCTTTTCAGGCACTGAAGTGTGACTGAGTGCATTATTAGTTGTTGGTATCATATAATCAGAGGCATGGTTTTGACAGGGAACATTCCATAACTGTCTTTGATTACTTGGGTTAGCTTAACCTCAATTAAGGAAATGGAGCATTCACCTGATGAATTCAAGGTGGGCAGATGGGCTGACACAGCTGTCTGGGATGCCAGGTGGAGGGAGGGAATTTAGACCCGAGTGAGAGCAACATCTTCTCAGTTAGCAAATGTGCCATCTGCTCCTCTATGATTGTTTTTAAAAGGAGGCACTTTAACTCTTTCAGGGAATAGTTTTCCAGAATAGCCATTGGTATTCAAGTCACCTGAAGGAATGTGAACGGGTTTCCAGGGAGCAGTTTAGTCCCTTTGGACTGAGGTGAGCAGGGAAAGAACATGGAGCAGCGTGTGCATATGGACCATTATCAAGACTCACGCGACACCTGTGAAGAGGTCAGTAAAAATAAGAGTTGTCTCATTTTCAGATGGGAAGCTAAGGCAGCTAAGCCAAAGACCTGGTCTATGTGATGTAAAAACAGAAAGCTGGGGAGGGAGGGACACATAACCAGGTGGTTTCACTTAATTCTGGAGAATCTTAATGAATAAACTGTAGTACAGTTTTCATTTTGCTCTGTTGCTGCTCAGCCATTTGGAGTGGAATTTTCCACCCGAAACAATAGATTAATGTGTATTTATTCAGCTAATCTATTTTGCTTCTTTATGTCACCTGCTATTCTATTCAGTGAAGTGTTTGTGTATCGAAACAAAGCTTTGTGCTACGTACTATTAGGGATATGAGGACAGATAAGATAAAGCTGCTGTGTTTCCCATGTGTAGCCTAGTGGAGGAATCAGACACAAGCGTAAATAACTCTAGTACACAATGAGATTTTGGTAAATTCTGAGACCTCCTTCTCTTTTTGTGCCTGGTGTTGTCTGAATCTGGGCTAAAGAGTGAGATGTGCACTCCATCCTTTTCTGATTGAATTTATTCCTGCCGTTCCATATTAAATTCTTTAACAAACTTCAACTTTTCTAACTCCCAAGTTCCCTGCTTTAACAGCAGAATAGAAAAAAGGTAAGCTCTGAGGGGAAGGGAGATGCAAATTGGGAAGAGGAATAAGGAAAGCTGCATATGTGGAAAGACTAATATAAAATAAGAAAAGGGGTCTTAAAGCCATTTAGTTCTCAAGTTGATTCTGGGGTAACAAAGACAGTTGTGCTGTGGCAGAGACATATGGGATGAACCAGAAGGCATGTGACCCAGAGACACGGTGCCTTATAGGAATGAGGAGCAGGACTCTGATTAGTTTTCTGCCTTGGGACAGGGGCCTGGCTCCTATAAAACCCTCTGTCTACTGGCTCACAAAGTAGTGTGAAATTGACCAATATGTACGCATTCAAGTCTGATGAGCTCTGTTTTGAAATTTGGGAATCTTGCGGCAAGCAGGTTGAAGGAGTGAGCATGGCGGGTCTTCTTCCCCTTGAGGACCGCCACTAGTGGGAAGCCCGGGAACAAAGTGTGCCAGAATGAATTCTCCTGCCTGTCTTTCTTCCCTGCAAATGATTTCCTGTTCTGTTTGTACAATCCTCACATTTGCCTGTTGTTTGCTGTGTTTGTGTTTTGCTCCTGTGTGTAGTATTTCCTGTGCTTTGGTCATGAAGGTGGTTTTTAAAAACTTGTTCCTATTGTCAGACTGATATCTGAGTTGCAAATGAATTTCCCTTGAGGCAGAAATATGGATACTGTGCTACCTTCTATGTAGCACTTTTTTAGCATTCTCTTGTCAACAACCAATCCAGAGTTTGCTGTTTATCGTGTTTTCTTCCTACTTTTATCTGAGCCACAATTTAAAAAGTCAAAATGTTTGTAGGTAGAGGAGAAATGCAACAATAACAGTGGCCTAAGTTCACTTTCTTCAACTGTTGTTCCCATGCTTAGTACACAATTCTCTGATATGGAAAGCTCCAGAGAACAATGGCAACATAGACATGGCCATGTGACTGGTTATGCTGCGGTCTACGAGGGTGCATTCGAGTCTCAGGATTGTGTCCCTTGAAACATGGGGTAGGTCTCTGCCAGTCCTTGCCTTGCTCACCAGAATGTGGCTGATTGATTGTTCTGAGCTGGAGATATGACCAATGTTGAGGAAATTTGAATCTTTCTCTATGAACTAAAGTTCATAATCTAAGAGAGCATTATTGATAACAAATAAGTAATCTTTGCAGTTCCTGGCAGGGTCCTGGAATTTGCACTACAGAGGTCCCAGAGGGGAAAGCTGAGTGAGGAGATAAATGATGGGGAAAGGAGAAAAGGAAGAGGGGGAAAGAGAGAAAAGAAAAGGAAAAAAGACCCGAGTTTCTGTTCCGTTTTCTTTTTTTTTCTTCCTCCTTTCCCTTCATTCTCTGCCCCCTCTTTTGCGGTCTCCTTTCCCTTCCCACCTCTTCCCTTCTAGATAACGTCTCATCTTTTTATCATGTTCATAAATCTGGCCTCTCTTGGCTTTTCCAATATGTCAGTTCTGACCATTATCACCAGCCAGCCCACCTGAAGTAGACTGTTCTCTCAGAATGGTTTCTTGTCTTCTTTGTCTATTCCTTTGGTGAAGGGACACCTTCTGCACTCTTTGTGGTATTAGGGACACTATCAATCATTGGAATGCACTTTTTTCATGATGGTCAATCAGAGAAACCCATCCATCTGGCCAAAGAGTTTGGCACAGGGATGGATGTGTGACCATTTGACCCAAGCAGAGCAATCAAAGTCTTCCTTGGGAGTGGCTGTAGAGAAAGAAGTTCTTTTTCCATTGAGGTTGCCAAACTGGGGCAGCTAAGAGCCTGTCAGAGCCATTTTGCTTGCTACATAAAGGGTTATAGGGGGTTGCTCTGGAATGTAAAGCCAAGAATTAAAAGAGGTATAAGATGGAAAAAGAGGAATAGCTTAGATACCACCTCATGAATTCCAGGATCTCTAGCCATGACGAAAGCCTGTGGACTCCCAGACATAGGATCCAAGAAATGTCTTTTATGTTTAAGCTAGCCTCAGTTGGGTTTCTATTATGAACTGATTAGCATAACAAAGATCAAATGACCAAGTGGTAGAATTTTTAGAAGTTTCCACTGGTTAACTAGAATTGGTTGTTGTTAGTTCCTACCAATCGTATTGCAACCAATGTTCTGGGAAAACCATGTATTTGGAGATGACTGCCTAAATGACCACCGCCTTTGATCTACTTTGGCATTGTCCAAGTCTCAAATACAATCCCACAGGTTGTTTACAGGTGTTTAGCTGGCTTTATGTCCATTCTGGTCTTCTTCATTTACATAACTCATTTTTGTGTTAGATATTGTCTGTTAATAACTATCCCTGCTTTTCTTTCTTTCCCTTTCTTTGCATCCTGGGGCTAAAAGCCTGGAAATTACATTTCTCAAACTCCTAATCAGCAAGATTCCAGTTAGATTCTGCAAATCAGTCACTTTGGTGAGGTCTAGAAGGCATCTGGGAGGTTCAAGTCATTTCTCTCTAGCATCAACTATGGAAATGTGTGTGGGTGTCAGCAGATGGCAGATGTGGGTTTTTGTGAGTGGTTTTTGGAGTCCTCCTGAAAGTCACTTCTGTAGGGCAGGCAACTGGCTTCATTGGTGGCAGCTTTCTGCTGATTCTGGGCCTTTGCCCAAGGACTAGCTAGTAGAGCTACAGATAGCTGAAATCATTGGCAGGAGCTACCCTCTGATTCTGACTTTTCTGATTTCCTGATTTCCAGCAGCCCTCCTGACCGTTGTCCTCACAACTTTGCCAATGTTTATGGAAGCCTCCAGTTTCCTGTATTTAATGTCTTCTTAATTGAGATCCCTAGAGTGACTTCTAAATTTCTGACCAAACCCTGATTGAGTCACTTTATTATCTTGTATCATGTTATAAAGAGTCAGTTACTTACAGAAAGACCAAGAAAGATCATACAGTGATGGTCAAAATTATCATCCTTCAACTCTAAAAATTGTGAAGCCACTACTGTCTCTTACTGCTGGATTGAAAAGTATTTATCAAATACAATCCACTTGGAAAGGCCTTGAGAGGAAATAAAATGTTTCATTATACACTCAGAAAGGCTAAGTCTCTTTAGAAGGGGGTAGTCTTCTGAGGGTTACTTGTCTGGATGTGAAGAACTCATTGTGCATGGCTACTAAGTTATAGTTGTAAATGAGGGGAAAGAGGGCCATCAGCCAAAACTGCAAATTAAAAAGAAAGTTCTCTGGCTTTGGGAATTTGATAGGTCCAACCACTTAGAATAGTAGAATCTTCTGGCTCCTCTTTGGCTCTCCTGAATCTTGCTTTTGAATGTCATGAACATGCTATTGCCATCTCTTGGTTATTTCTAGAGTGTTTCAATCAGAGTAAGTTAGGCTATGTTGTGGTTATAAATAACTCCAAAATTTCAGGAGTTTAACTCAATACAGGGTTTATTTTCACCCCTGCTACTGCTGGTCTACTGTTGCTTAGGTAGCTCTCCTAGGTAGGCAGTATTTCTTCAAGCAGTGATGTGGGGATCTAGATTCTTTCAGTGGTGCCTCTCTCAAAACTTCACTGCCCCCACAGAAGGGCAAGAGAGGGCCAACATCACACAGAGGCCTAGATGTGGCAGATATTACTGCAAATTATATTATGTTGGCTAGATCCCAATTATAAGGTCCCAGTGTAACTACAGGGAGGCCTGGCAGTATGGTTTCCCAATGTTATTAATAAGCTTCTAGCTATCTGTGGCCAGATTCTACCAGAGAATCATCCTTTCAATGTTCCATGTTGCTCTCACCTCACCAATCTGACCATACTTTAACATTTTTTTGCTCCCCCAAGGGTTCTGTCATTCATATTATTTTCTTTATCTAGATCAACTAAATGAACCCTCATTTTTCTTATTTGAATGATGGCAGAATAAACACAGAACGTGTGTTTATATGCTGAATCATAACGATGATAGCAGTCAGTGGTTCAGGTTCTCTGATCATCTTCATTGTACTGTGAGAACTGGAAGTCTCACTCTGCTGCCTCCTGGTGAAGTGTTTCCTGGTCTCTCCATCCTCTGTATCCTTTTTGATTCTCCAGAACAAGCAGCATCTGTAGTCCATACTGGTGGTTCCCAAATTTTATGTGCATCAGAATCACCTAAACAGCTTATTAACACAGAAATTTCTTGGCCCTACTCTAGAGTTTCAGATTCATTTTGGTCTGAGGGTGTGGCCTGAGAGTTTGCATTTTTTGAAAAATTCCCAAGTGATACTGATGTTGCTGGTCTGGGGACTGGGTTTTGAGATTTAGTGGTGTATACCAAATATTTTAGGGTGAAATTTTGTGTAATCTCGAATTATTTGCTATTTTGTTAACATTCAAATCAATACGAGTGCCTACTGTGTGCAAGGCCTTATGCCACCTGGTGGTGGTCATTAGTTGTACTTCAAGGATATCATTTTAATTTATTTTTTGAATTCTGTATCATTTTAGTAGATATTAGGTTGATATTTATTAATTGGTGTGAACCAATACAGTAGACTTCTGCTGTCTAATCTTTACTTAAAACAATGAACGATTATCAGATTGAAAATAGACGGTGCAAACATGGTATTTGGCACTGCTTATGAAAACGTGTGATGCCACCTTTTGACCTCTGGGATTGTCTTATGGGAATAGACAATCTTACTCTATTATGTGAACATCATTCTGAAGCAATACAATAAACATGGCATGTGAATTATTCAATTTCATGTCCTTGGACATCATTAGTCAAAAGTGTTGCAAAAACATAGATAATTAGACTTGGTCCTTAATTGAAAGACATTTGACTTTACACAGATATTAATGGAAGTTAAGTTGCAAACCTTCCAGAATATGTTTAAATAACTAGATAAAGTGGCTTTGAGATTTTAATTTGGCCCTGATGCTTATTGGCCAAAGGTGAATTTTACTCAAGAGTATTGATCCTGTTTTATTTTAATGTTCAGTATGTTTGCCATGGGATATTTTAGCTCCACAAGGACTCATGAGTTGAAAGTCATTTAATGTTCCATAACAGTAGCAGCTACCTAGAAACGATGATTGTTCTGGTAACATTGAAGGTTTGACTTCAGTTTTGCAAAGTATTATACAACTAATTTTCTCATACAATATAAAATTTGGGGCTAATTTCACTTCAATAGTGAAAAATCAACTCTTATTTGTCCTGTGGGTAGAAGTTGTAAATAATATGAATTTCACAGTCTACAAATTGTTTTACGTTGCTTTGAAACACTTTTGAAGATGAGGAAGAAAACTTTACATATTTACACAGTAAAGTCATTCTACTCTTATGCCAGAGTAAGTACTATTCTCCTCTTACTCTTTTTTCCTCCCATCAATATTTTTTTTCATGTTTAACATGTTCAAACCCATGTTCAAGTTGCAAAAGTGTCCAAAATTGTTGGGAACATGCCATGGGAAGAAACTTTCTCTTTAATTTTATTCCTCTTATTTCCATCTCTCTGGAAGAACAGCCTCTGGCTTTTTCTTTAGCTCTGCAATTTTTTTTCCTTCTCAAATTGGTACTGCCTTTTGATCTTCTAGAGTTCTACAACGGAATAAATATGCATATAGATAAAAGGGAACATGTGAATAAAATATATTTAGACTTTCTGAGACCTTTGACAATATTTGCATAAAGAACTTATTAAAAGTTGAGTCACTAGCATTGCCTATATTATTTTGTCAATGGTGGCAACCAGTTTAAAGTATAGGAAGAAAGTAGAGCAATAAGGGAAAATAATAATTTTTCCTCTCTCAGTGGAAAAATGGATTCATAGTCATCAATTCTATAATAAATTAGGGGTAATGATCTCTAAAGCAAGTGGGTAAGCTTTGAAGATAATATCTTGCTTTTCCAAATTAGTTTGCATATTTTGAGGCTACATGAGTACTCTTCATTGCCAGAAGAGTATGTGCGGATACTTGGAATGTTTTAGGATAAATTCTCACATCTCATTCTGAGGAAATTTTTGGTTAAATAAAATTAAACTGAGGTTTATAATGTAGAGTCTTGTCAATATCTGAGTGCAGATAGAGTATTCAGTGTTTCTCAAATTTACTTGATCATGGAACTCTTTTGGCTCTGAGTACTTTTAACAATTCATGAGATGATGGTAAGCTATAGGTCACAGTTCTGGAAATGCAGATCTAAGTACCTGTTATTGGGTGAACATACAACTTAGGAGCCATTATAATATGTTAAATAATCATCCTGAGCATTAAATGATTCTAGTGTTGAGAAAAGTCAAAAAGGATATTGTGTTTTTAAACAAGTTTTTAAAGTTTATTTATTTTTGAGAGACAGAGAGACAGAGCATGAGCAAGGGAGGTGCAGAGAGAGAGGGAGACACAGAATCTGAAGGAGGCTCCAGGCTCCGAGCTGTTAGCATAGAGCCCCATGCAGGTCTCGAACCCACAAACCATGAGATCATGACCTGAGCCAAAGTAGCCACGCTCAACCGACTGAGCCACCCAGGCACCTCTTAAACAATTTTTTTAATGTTTATTTTTTAGAGTGAGAGAAGGTGAGAGTGAGTGAGAGAGAGAGCACAAGTATGGTAGGGGCAGAGACAGAGAGAGGGAGACACAGACTCTGAAGCAGGCTCCAGGCTCTGAGCTGTCAGCACAGAGCCCAATGCAGGGCTTGAACTCCCAAACTGTGCGATCATGACCTGAGCAGAAGTAGGATACTTAACTGACTGAGCCACCCAGGCACCGCTCAAAAAGGATATTTAAAACAAAGCACAGTTCTTTGGCACCTACTATATCAGGCAAAGGAGCTCTAGCTAATGGCAGTTCCTTCTCTAGATTTAATTCCGCCCCCAAGAACTTTGGTTCTTTAGTTTTCTTCTTTCTTTCCTTCATCTTCAGTCTTGTTCTCACTAGATGATTATGCCCATCATCATTTACTCAAAACACACTGAAAAAGCCCTTCCTTGTCACCACAACATCCTCTGTCTAGCTCCCTCACCTTTCTATTGCTTTCGTAATCAAACTTCTTAAAACACTTGTCTCCATAAGCTGACTCCATTTTCTCACCTATTCATACTCCAGTCTAGCTTCTACTGAAACCGTTCTTTGCAAGGTGATCAAGACCAGTGATCAAGAGGACCACGTATCTTATTGCCAATAAGCTGCTGGAAATGAAAGGAGGCACTATTAATAATCCTGTGTACATAAGAGGCATTCCCTTCAACACCGTACTAATGCCTGTCAATAATGGATGAGAGGCTACTCCCAGGGATGTTACTCCCTAGAGCTTCTAGTCTGCCTTGCTTCATTCAAGAAAGATTTCAGTTGCTGGCATTTGTTCTTGGAAGCCTGCATTAGGTACGCAGTAGTCCCCCATCACTCACCATTTCTTGTTCTTTGAATCCAGTGACCTGCTATCATTTGCAGTCTGGAAGCAGATGTCTGGAAGCAGACACATTGTCGGAAGGTCAGCAGTAGCTTAACACAACATCACAATGCCCATGTTGTTCACTTTACTTCATCTCATCATGTAGGACTTTTATTATCATCAAAAGAAGAAGAAGAGAGAGTGAGCACATTCACATAACTTTCATTACAGTATATTGTTATAATTGTCCTATTTTTATTATTAGTTAATGTTGTTAATCTCTTATGTGCCGAATTTATGATTTAAACTTTATCATAACTGTATATGTATAGGAAAAACATAGTGTATACAGGGTTCGGTGCTATCTGCAGCTTCAGGCATCCACTGGGGTTCTTGGAATGTATCCCCTCCCAGACAAGCAGGGGGGGACGACTGTATACAGCATGGTGAGTACAGATGGCATGTGCATGGGTATCAACAACATCTGTGACAGCAAAGCATCAGGACAAGGCTGAAAAATCTTCTGGTATGA
The DNA here is from genome assembly GCF_018350175.1 of Felis catus. Classification (NCBI taxonomy): domain Eukaryota; kingdom Metazoa; phylum Chordata; class Mammalia; order Carnivora; family Felidae; genus Felis; species Felis catus. The sequence continues at coordinate 73,013,740 of NC_058379.1, read as the reverse complement.
ATGACGTTAGACTTCTTGCTTAGTAAACTATCTCATCTGCACAGAAATCAAACCACACTGATGTCTGAAGATAATCTGGCCAAGGAGCCTCAGTAAATGAATCTGAAGGATTTAGAAATCTTAAAATTCATATACTTGTTTAGATGTCCTTGAACCAGGGACATGACTATAGCATGGTAAACCCTGATGGGGAGAGAAGTTTATGTGAGGTTTGAGATAGAATCATGACAACAGTACCAGCATCTGACTGGCTAATTGTAATGAAGAATTTAATGCACAAGTTGTGAGCAGTGCCAAGGAACTGGAAAATTCTACAGCTGTGGTCTGCTCCTCAGCAAGCTCATTACGCTTTAGCCCAGGATCACCAACACTCTCCTTTGTTTCAAGTTATTTTGCAAATGACTGCTCAAAGGGGATCCCCATCTTGGGAGATCACAATCCTCCCACTGTGACTTCCTAGCTCAGCCTTGTTCTGCCTTACTGGTTTTTCTAGTAGTCCAGTCCAACCAAATGTGTTTAAACCAGTAATACTGCCTATCTCTGATGAGAAATACTTCAGATGTTTTGGCTTGTCCCTCTTTCCTAGGAGAAAGAAAGAATGAGACAGTAAGAGAGAGGGAGAGAGGCATCTTGAGTACACTGAATTCCACCTGGAATTATCTTACTGACATGTCACTTTCAGAGGTTGCTGTCTAATATACCGTAGTCAGGAGCAAGCAGGTAGCAAAGTGTAGTGGAGGGAGCCCGGACTTAGTGGTTTGAGTGGGTTTAACTTCTTACTCTCTTCCTTATTCACTATCCAGTCCTGGACTAGTTAACTCTCTGCACCTCAGATTCTTATCTCTAGTGTGGACATGCTAACATTTACTTAACTGGTGCGCTAATAACAACAATAAAAGTAATAACTAAGAGTGACTTTTTTTTTTGTCAAAATATGTGTTCTGTGTCTTCATATCTATCTTGATAGATAATCATACCAGAAATAGAAAAGACTCTTACCATTTGAAACAAAATCTCAATACCAGTTTTTCTGAGCCAGAAGAAATTAAGAGTGAGTCATCCAGAACCATCTCCACCACATTTTTCCTGAAATGTGTAGTCTAACGCGGCCTGATTGGATTCATTCCTCCAGTTATGGCTTAATATAGTTGCAAGGCAGGACTATACTAGGCTATATTTTTTTCCTGTTTAACTATAATCTCCATCCAAAGGTTGCTATGAATAAAACAAACAGACAAATTAATGGAGTTTGCTTCTCACTATGGATTTCTTATGTTAGAAAATGTGCAGTCCTATAGTTATTCAATGTGATCACCAGATAGGGCTTGTCTGCCAGGGAACCCAAAGTAGTGGTTGGTGATAAATTTCATGCATGGTATACCAAACAAACAAACAAACAAATATTTAATTAAGAAATTAGCCCATCGAAAGAATTTAGGACTAAATTAAGTCCAGGTTACTTCTGCCCCAGGAGCATCTCATAGATGCTTACTGTGCTTCTGAAACTTGCATGAACTTACTTTTAGCTTGCCTCTCTAGGCCTGGATTTCCCAGGTGTAAATTAAGGAAATTAGACAATCTCTCATTAGATAATCTTTAATGTCTTTTTCTGATGTTTTAAGTGTATGGAACTTGGAGTAAGGTGAAGCAGACCTCATAATTATTTAGGTACTAAGTGGGACTGTTACCAGGCCAATTTCCTCAGAGAAATTAATACATTTTCGGGGGCCCAAAGCATAGATCTGCCAAGAACACTTTTTCAGGGTTCTGGTCACAAGTTACAAAAATCCATTAAGGGTGATTTAAGCAGAAAAGGAATTATTAAAAGAAGCTTAGAGAGCTGGTAATACTGCTGGCATAGTTAAAGAACAAGACTTGGGGCCACATGGCAGAGACAAGACCTCAAATCACCGGTCCAGTGATATTCTGCTGTTACTGTTGAGCACTGGTTCCCACAGCTTACCCTACTGGTGGCATGCTCTTGGACACTGGATGTGGGTGCCAACATTGCCTCTACCTATTGTCAGGAAAGGTTCTGCATGGTCATTTATTCCTAATTAACAGTTGGGAGCAAGTGCTCTGATTGGTGGAGCTTAGGTCATATGGTCATGCCCTAGCTGCAAAGGAGCCTGGGAAGGTGATATCTTGTTGCAGCATTATTTTGCTACTTCAGCTTCTGAAGGGGAAAGAAGTCTTTGCCTTCCACCGAGACTCAGTAGGTGGAAAATTTTCCAGACATAGGAAGGGGTTCAGATGCCGTGAAAACAATAGAATCTTTGGGAAAATGTTCAGGAAAAAATGACAGTGTCCACCTCAATCCATTTGGCGAGTGCCTCCTATTCCATATCACAACAGAAGCCTTTTGCAATGAAGCAACAGACTACCAAATTTTATTCTCTAAATTCTGCTACCAAATTTTATTCTCTTTGCATGCAACCATCAGAATGTCATAAACATTAGTTTTGAGAAGAAAAACATTTCCATTTTTGTCTATTTCATGATGTCTCTTTTTTAGTTTGTAAAACATTGGGTCCATCAAAATAAGCACCAACATTTTCTTATAAAACTGGCATCTGATATGAAATAAGATACACTCCCTGCACTTATGACCTCAAAAATTATATTCATTAAGGGGACTGTATTCATTGTGAATGATTATACAGTTAAATAACTTAAAACCTGACAAGGAATATCATTTTTGTGCTTATGGGATCTGGTCCCCCTGAAAAAGTATTATCACCAAGACCATCCTTTGGCAATTGTGGAATAGGGAAGGTTTTAGGGCCCTCATTTTCCATTTCCTTCACCTCGATGATAATTATTCTCAGGAAATGATTTCATAAAATGTAATTTATACTATGCAGTCATTTATATAAATGACTTTTAATGTCTATTGGGTAATTCTTGGTCTTTTATCTCTGATTCTGTCCTTAAAAGAGAACTCATTGTGAGGACCCACTATCAGATCTTGCCAGCATGGCTGTGGAAAATAAATTGTGTGGAGTTGAGGAGGAGAGGTGATGTGATCTGTTGGTGCTGCAGGAAGTGAGCCCAGTGTGTCAGACAGATAATTAAATATCTATGTTTTTAAAAATGCTTATAATATGTCTAGTATCTTTACAGTAATGTATTATAATCCTCATTTTATACATGAAGATACCAAGTCTCAGTGAGATTAGAAAACTCATTCTAGACAACTGTGTTAGAAAGTCTCTTAAAGATGTCTCTGTGCTAATCCCTACAATCTATGAATATGTTATATTATGTGGCAAAGTAGAGTTAAGATTGTATATGGAATTAAGGTTGCTGATCAACTGACCTTAAAGTAAGTAGACTATCTTAGGTGGGCACATATAGTCTCAAGGGGACTTTAAAATGGAAAAGGGAAGCAGAAGAGAAGGACCACAGAATAACAGAGATTGGGATACGTTACGCTACTGGCTTTGAAGAGGAGGAGGAACCACAGATCAAAGAATGCTCGTGGCTTCCAAAAGCTGGAAAAGGCACAGAAATGGATTTTGCCCTAGAGTATCCAGAAGAAATTGGTCCTGTCGACACCTTGATTTTAGCCGACTGAGACCCATTCTGGACTTCTGACCTCCAGGACTGCAAGTTAGTAAATTTTTATTGTTTTAAGACATAAAACGTGTGGTGATTTGTTATAGCAGCAGCAGGAAACCAATTAGTACACAAGAATTAAATGTTAAAGCAGGATTCAAAGTCCAAATCCCAAATTCTTTCAGTGTAGTTCAAAGGCAAAAATCAAAAGACATAGGCAAAAGAGGCTCCTGTTTAGTTAAGAAGTCATATAAGAGGCCAAGAACAAGATGGAAGGGGTCTCAAGAGGTGGAGGATGAAAATCATGGTATGATTGGGGTGTTATTAGAAGATGATATTAAAGGTGTCATTTTCTCAGAAGCCCTGGGCAAACTGAATCCTGCTTTTTGCCTCTCTTCCCAGGAGTGAACCAAGGCAAAGCAAGCAGACATGCACGGTTACTAGCAAGAATGTAAGCTCCATGAGGGCAGGACATCTGCGTTGTTCACTACCATACCCAAAGAACCAACAATGGGGCCCGGAACATAATACGTGCACAACATATATTGAGTGTACTAATGAATAAATGAATGGTGCTTTTTCAAGCCCTCATATCCAGTGAGTTAATCTGGATGAGCAGGATGATCCCTTCTTTATTCCAATGCTAGGAAAGCCTGTGGCAACTTTGAGTCCAATTCAGGCAGAAGGTCTGCTCTGTTTTCATCCCAAACACCAAGCCTGGATTTCACATCTCATAGTAATATATTGATAGCTAACACTTAAATAGCATTTGATGCTGTTTTAAGTGATTTACCTTTAGTAACTCATATGTTATACATTCATGTTTTAATTCACAACAACCATTTGATTTAAGTACTACATTACTCCCATTCCACAGATGAGGAAACTTTAGGTACCAGAAGTTTAGGAGGGTCATTCATACTTACACAGCTTGTTAATCATGGAGGTGATATGAATCCAGGCAGTCAGGCCCCAGATTTCATGTTCTTTACTACTTTGTAATAAAATAGGAGAGAGTCTGCTGGCCACTGAGCTCAGGTAGGTAGAGCTGAGCTTGCACATGCCTCCTGGCATATTTGACTTGACCGTGTGGAAGATGGAAAGCAAATGAGGGGGTGAGGAATGGCACACCCCAGGATTGTGTGAGGGTTGTCCTGCTTTTAGCATTTGATCACTGGTTCTGGAAAGCAGAAGCACAGTACTGGAGTAGAGGCCAAGGTGCAGTTCACATCTAGCCTGGCGTGTGCGTGTGTGTGTGCCTGTGCATGTGTGTGTGTGTGTGTGTGGTGTGGAACAGCAGTAAGAGATTGCAAACAAGGGGGGCAACGATAAGGAGAGAGAGCTGTCTATGCAATAATGGTTTGGAGAGAGAGCTTCCTATGACCCAAGAAGCAGCTGTCTGCCTTTTAAACACTTACCCTTAGGGAAGAAGGAGAGAAGCAAAAGAGCAAAACCTTAGGATCCTAACCTTTCAATGTATAGTGAAAGCTTCAATCATCCAGTAAAAAGGTCTTCAAACTTGGCACTTCTTGAGGAATTGGATAAATCGTGTGAGGAAAGAAACACCCCTCTCCTGGTGGGCAAACCAGAGAAGCAAAGTGGGACATCCTTTATAGCCCTGGGGAAAGAGTACCAGTGGAAGCCTCTTCACTTCTTGCACCACCTTCAGCCCCATCCTGCACTGTAGAGGATTCCTGCCTGTGCATGTGGACAGTGCTTCTACCAAGTTTTTGCTCCACTCTTACCTTCTGAAAGAACTGTCCCTTGGTCATCCTTCTAGTGACCTTGTCAACCAGAAGAATGGCTGGGGAGGAGGTACAGGCCCTGGAAGCAGACCCTTTTGGGCATGGATATTCTGTCCCGGCAGTGGGAGTGAGTACTGGGAGCTTGACACCACCTTTAACTGGGTGCTTCCCTCTACTCCATGGACTTGACATTTCGTTGCGAGAGGCATGATCACAATGGGGCCAGAGCAGTTACCCCCAAAAGCAGTGCTTTCCAAACATAAATGTGCATACACGTCACCTGGAGCTTATTAAAACAGGATTCCTGGGCTTAGCCATAGATGTAGACCTTCCAATTCACTGTGCATCCTGGTGATGCTGATGCTGCAGGTGGACCACACCTGCAGAGTGAAGGGGAAAGCCATGGGCAGGAGCCCTGGATGCCTAGGTCTAAGGACTACACTGCACAGAAGTCCTACTGAAACCTGGCCTCACAGTGGTCCTTCGTACGATGTCATCATTGTAGCCATAATTTTAGAGAAGAATCTGGAGTATTTGACAGACTATTGAAAAGGAACCTCGGGGCAGATACCCAGCTGTAAGTACTGGTCAGAAGGTCACATTGGGACTAGCAGCACAGGTCACTTGCTGAATTTCAAGGTAAAGTGACCAAGGTAAATAAACAAACAGAACCTGCCTCATGGAGGTCACTGCTGGTATTGGGAATGGAAAGGGAGCAAGGTAGAGACGAATTGACCCAGTTTTGTGTGGGAAAACTTATGGAGAAATCGAGAATAAGACCAGACCTAATATTTAGAGTTATTTACATCTAGACTGCAAGGAAAAGATCCATGTTTAACTAAAGCCAGTGGAATGAAGCATTAAATGTTAAAACTTTGATGATTCATCACGATGGGAAGAAACAGAAACATTTGGGAAAAATTGAGGGGAGTGAGGTGCAGTCCTAGATGGCTGTCTTCTGTTCCCATACGGTTGGATATAGTTTGAAACATTTTAAATTGCTGAAAAGGTTAGTTTATTTACCCAACAGGTGACTGTAACTAAGGTTGCCGCATGGAGTTGATGTCTGCAGTTAATGTGTTTTATCCTCCTTAGAAAAGTAATGAGAACAAGCAACCCTTTTTTTCCAAAGGAATCTCCACTTGAACTCTGGGTGAAATGCGTTTCCTAGGAAACAGATCTCATGGATTATTCCAGAGCTCAATCACTTATGTCCTGAAAATGAGTCGATGGAGCTTTTCATAATGTTAACTCTTTCATCCATTCCATTCTCAACTGAGCATGTGCTAAGAGTTTGGAAGAGACATTTACTAGCTGATCACAAGTTAGAAATCCTTTACTTACTAGGAATACGACCATAGTTGTGAGGCTAGAAGAATTTTTAAAATAATTTTATTTTCTATTGTTATTCTTTTGAAATCCAAAATTGATTTATTTACCCATATATTTACATTGTTCATTGCTTTCTAATCTTGCTGAATCACAGAGGCTCCATCTGCTTTTTTATTTGTTTATTTTAGTCTAAAGAAATTAAACCATTAAGAACTGCCATTAAGAGTTGATTTTAAGAGTCTGCAAGTGACAAATTTTCTCAGATTTTATTTGTCTGAAAATGTCTTTATTTTGTCTTCATTCTGGATTGAAATTTTCTCTCCATAACAAACTCTAGACTTACAATTAATTTTCTTTCAGAGATATTTATCATTGTTTTATAGCTTCCATTGTTGCTGTTAAGAATTCAACTAATTCTTGGGGCACCTGTGTGGCTCAGTCAGTTAAGTGTCCGACTCTTGGTTTCAGCTCAGGTCATGATCTCACGGGTTCATGGGTTCGAGCCCTGCATTGAGCTCTGAGCTGGCAGTGTGTAGCCTGCTTTGGATTCTCTCTCTCTCCCTCTCTCTCTGTCCCTCTCTCTCTGTCCCTCTCTCTCTCCTTGTCTCTGCCTTTCCCTCACTTGGACTGTCTCTGTCTCTCTCAGAATAAATAAATAAACTTAAAAAAAAAGAATTCAAGTAGTTCACAAGTTCTTGCTCCAATGAAGGTAATCTATATTTTATTCTCTGACTGCCCTAATATTTTATTTTTGTCCTTGATTTTTTTTGTTTCCTGTAGGGAAAAAGGGTTTTGGGGCTTCTTGAATCACTGGATTTATGTATTTTATCAGTTTGGGAATTTTTCAGTCATTATTTCTTCAAATATTACCCCTTCTTGACTCTTTTTCTAGGACTCCAATTAAACTGCTATATCATTTACTTACATCAACTGTATCTCTATCTTCTATTATGACTTTACTCTTTTGTTGTTGTTTTTCTGGTTTTCTTTACAGTCTCCTTTTGTCTGTCTTAAAGTTCACTAGTTTTCTCATTTCTTGTGTCTAATCTGATGGTCAGCCCATTCAATGAATTGTTAATTTTGGCTATTTCTTTGCATTTTGTAAAATCAAACTGATTATTTTGTAGCTCAGTGATGTTACTTGTATAGCTTCCAATTCCTTGGTGACATTTTACTGTTTTGCCTTTATATTTATGAGCATAATGAGCATAGTAATTTTTATAGTTTGAATCTGATGATTCTAATGTCTGGATTCCAGTGGATAATTTCTTTTATCTCTTCTTTCTGTTGATTGTGACTCATGTTTTGTTCAAAGGGGATCAATTCTTTGTTTCCATATAGTTAAGTCACAAATGTAGGTAATTTGATACCTAGAGTGATATTGACTTTCTCCAGAGATGACTTTTTATCACTTCTTCCAGAGATCTGAGGGTTCTAACAATCTATGAACAAGGTTTGGATTTCTGTGGGTCACTTAGATGATCCCCTGGGTCTTCTAAATCCATAACTCCATTTCAGAGTGGAGTCTTTGAGGATCCCAATCCTATGTAAGGGATTCTGTGTTAGTATTTCTATGTTGGCAGGAGTTGAATTCTGACTTTCATCCCAGGGTCAGCCAACCTGCTTGAATTTATCATCTCAATCACTTTCGAGGGCAGATTTCAGTAGTGTAAGTAATTTGTGTCATTGTACAACCAATTTCCCGATTTTCACCTTGCAAAACTGAAACTCTATAGCAGTTGAACTACAACTCCCCATTTCCACCTCCCCTGGTAACCACCATTCTACTTCCTGTCTCTATGAGTCTGACTACACAAGGTATCTCATAGAAGTGGAACCAGGCAGTATTTGTCTTTTTGTGGCTGAGTTCTCTCACTTAGAAATATCCTCAAGGTTCATCTATGTTGTGGCATGAGTCAGAATTTCCTTCCTTTTTATGAATGAATAATATTCCATTGTATGTATATACTGCATTTTGCCATCCATTCATCTACTGATGCCCATTTGGGTTGCCTCCACCTTTTGGTTATTGTTAATATTGCTGCTGTGAACATGCGTGCTATGAACATAGATGTTAGGTTTTTGTCTCTGATACCAAGTACATGGTGTCTTTTCCAACACCATTCTCCAACTCTCTGATTCCCTGACAACAACTGGGTGTCCAACAATTTAGCTCAATTCTGACACTAGCTCCCCACTGGTAGTGTAGATGCCCAGAATTAAGTGGCTCAGTCCCACAATAATGTTCCCACTTCAGATACCAGCCACAGGTAGGGTACCCAGGCTACCTACATTTTGCCTGTCCCAAGGTGAGCTCAGGGGTTTCTAAAACCCCCTCCTCAGATTTGATACTTTGCTAGAATGACTCACAGAACTCAAAAAACACTTTATTTACATTTGCTGGTATATTACAAAGGATATAACTCAGGAGCAGCCAAATGACTGAGGAGCATAGGGCAAGGTATGAGAGGGAGTGGTGCACAGCTTCTGTGCTGTCTCTGGTCACACCACCCTCCTAGTATCTCAGTGTGTTTGGAAACTCCCGGAAGCTCTTTGTCTAAGCTGTTTATGTAGGCATGAATGATTAAATCATTGGCCATTGGTGATTGAACTCAATCTCTAGCCCCTTTCTCCTCCCTGGAGGTGGAGAAAGGGTAGGGCTGAAAGTTCCAACTCTTATCTAATTTAACCTCTCCATTTTAAAGACAAGAAAGCAAGCTTCATGAAGGAGAAGATGAGAAAACAAACACTATAAAGGAGTTTTGGTTTTATGTAGTTACCAATACTCTTTATTAAAAAATGGTGTTGTGAAGATGGCTTATAGTTTTCATTTGCTGGCTCTGTTTGTTGGCCTTAGACACTGACCAAACACTGAGCAGGCTGTGAGCCAGAGGGGACATAATCTACAACCAAAGCATTTTGATTCTGCTAACATTAAAAAATATTGAAGTTTGTAGAGCAGGCTAAGCCTAAGATAAAATATTTCCACTTCCAATACAAGCTCTAAAATAAAGACTATCCTGTAAAAAGTTTTGATGTATTTTCTGTGTCATTATGTAGACAAAGTCTTAAAAAGAGACCAAAAATGTTTCCTTGATGGTTTCCCTTCCTGATGAATGTGTTAGCCAACCTCCTAATGTGTTAAGATACAAAATCTTAGGGGCGCCTGGGTGGCTCAGTTGATTGAGGGACCAACTTTGGCTCAGGTCATGATCTCACGGTTTGTGAGTTCGAGCCCCGTGTCAGGATCTGTGCTGACAGCTCAGAGCCTGGAGCCTGCTTCTGATTCTGTGTCTCCCTTTCTCTCTGCCCTTCCCCCACTCATGCTGTGTCTCTCTCTGTCTCAGAAATAAAAATTAAAAAAAAAAAAGATACAAAATCTTAAAATCAGGAAGACCTTATTCTTTTCTATTCTAGATGTGGCCCAAATTCCATTTAATTCACACCCTTATATCACATTGAGATGCTGAAAGAGGCCACAAAGTGGGAACCAAAGCAGGTCTAAAAGGATTACATTGGAGTCAGGTTGAATTTGCCTTGAATTATTTACCTTACATAACACTTAAAAAAATCTGCTGGAATTTATTTTGTGTTTACCAAGTAACTCTGGAATTTTTCAGTGTATTCTTCCTATGAGTAAGTAAAAACATCAATAACAAAGTTTAGAAAGCACTTATTCCACTGGTTTATTTCCTTTAATGGAGGTCTTCTTTCCTTCTCTTTTTCAAAATGACAATAATTAAACAACATGACGGTATCGATCACATTCTCAAACTGTTTACAAGTAGAAAAGATTCCATTATTGTCTGGTGTAATTGTTCATAAGCTAGAAAACTATCCGAATAAAAACAACTTATAGAACTGCAAAGTCCCAATGATACTGACATGAACACGCACATGTGTGGTGTTATGTATAACTAAAACACCCCTAAGTTAAGAAAAGCTTAAAATTTGTGTCCTTTGAAGAAACATGAGGGATAAATTATGCAAATAACTTCAAACTGATAAAGCTCCCCTATATATTTATAAATCTGTAATATTAAGGGAGATTGCAAAGCAACATGAAAGCAGTATGGTGCATTTATGCTGTCATGTAATATGGTGCCACAGTTATTCTGAGGGGAGAGTATGGGCAACTCCCAAATGGATAGGAACACTTAACCAGAGCTCTTGAACTTCACCTAGAGCCTAGGAAGCCAATTTCAACACAAGACATCCCAAGTATGTATCACCTGGTTCTTGAAGGGGTCAGTGCACATACTTCACAACCGACTCACAGTAATGCTTACCAGATGCATGCTATGTTAGCAGGAGACAGAAGAATCTTGTGGAATAAATATAAATTCTTCAGAGTTTGGCCACAATGACCCATGATTAACTTCAATGCCATTCCCACAAAAATCCAAACCCTAAGGAAGCAACAAGTTCAGTGTAAAATTATTCAGCTTTTTAAAGCTATGGTTGGGTAATCAGCACAGACTCTCTGGTAATAGTATGTTAGAATGAAAAAGTCAGAGGCTATTTCCCAGGATATTTTCTTTACAGGAAAATGAAATAGAATAGAGATGATATTATGGGTCTATAATAATGTACAATACCCTTATGGGAAACAGAAAAATGTAGTGCTTGCCAACCTGCTTTTACATCTTGACACACAGAGAAATTTAAATTTATTTTAATGGCATATCTGGTTGCTTTTGGCCAGAGATGATTGGCTTGAGTCCCTGCTGGGCACCCTAAGGGCTGAGGGATCAACACCTCAGGCATTACTGCAACTCCTTCCCAATCCACCAGAGTTTCATGGCTCTGGCATGGTTTATTGGAAGCGTCTCATTGGAGTTAACACTATGTAATACTTACTATGTGCCGGGCGCTGTTCTAGGAGCTTCCTATTTCTTAACTCATTTAATTTCAACAAAACCTATGGCATATGTAATATTATTATCATTTACAAGTAGTTGAGATATAGACTGAAAAACTTGCCCAAATTGCTGGTAAGTGGTAGAGCAGGGATTTGAACTCAAGCAGTCTGGATCCAGAGGTTGTGTTCTTAACCATCATTCTAGATCTAGTACTAGAAGAGATTAGGAAAGACCTCATTGAATCTATAATGGGGAGGGTCTCACTGGTCATAAAGAGGCCTACACCTGACGATTCCAAAAGTACTCAGATACTTGTCTGCTTTGTAGGAAACTGCACATAACCTCTGACAGCATTAATGTGGGTGTCAGGGCTATGAGGAAAAGGGTGCTTCAGGGAAAAGTATCCAACAAAATGGTAGTGACAGACTTAAAAAAAAAAAAAAGGAAGCAAGTGTTGGGCAGTGAAGACAAGGACCCACAAACTCAGGAAAAGTTTACTGTAAAATTTGTTTCCACTAAAGCAGTAGGTCCACACTAGAATTTTAAGACAATTTCTGGAAATTGGTTAGTTCCTGCCAATGCCATGATTGTATTCATGGCAGCTGCCCATTTGTATCTGCTCAGAGCCACATTACCTCTTTAATTCTATCACCCCTGGCTGAGATCACTAAGAATTGAGATTAAACATCACCACAGACTTCTAGTTTCAGGTCTAGCATGTAAAGAGCTTAGAGGTTGCCATGCTGAAGCAACAACAAGGAAAAAGCCAAACAAATGGAAACATCGACAACTCGTCTTAGATCTGTCAGGAGTGAGATCATGGGGTAAACCAATGCTCTCCAAACTGGAGAGACTGACAGATAAATACAGATAATCACAACTAACTGGATAGAAAGCTCCACAGGAATTGATGCTGGGGTGGAAAAATCTCAGCTACATTTGACAAGTTGCTGGGGGCTCAGAGAGGACAGCCCTGAGAATTAAAAACTGTGGAGGAACCCAGCTATTGAGGGCCCACCCTTTTGTGAGTTTCAGCTCCAGGAGCTTTAGTCGGTCCTCATAGTGTCAGAGGACTGACACTTCCCACTTCAAGACTTACTAGAAAGCTACAATAATCCAAGCAGTGTGGTACTGGTGACAGAACAGACAGATCAATGGGACAGACGGAGGGACCAGGAATAAATCCACAGAAATACAGCCAGCTGATCTTTGACAAAGGAGCAAATGCAGTACAATGGAGCAAAGATAGTCATTTCAACAAATGTTGCTGGAACAGACATCCCTATGTGAAACCCACAAATCTATACACAGCCTTTACACCCTTCACTAAAATTAACTCGAAATGGATCATAGACCTACATGTAAAATGCAACACTATAAATCTCCTAGAAAATAACACAGCAGAAAGTGTAGCTGACTTTCAGTATGGTGATGACACCGAAGGTATGATTCATGAAAGGAGTAGTTCACAAGCTGAAATTAAAAACTGTGTTGTGAAAGACAGTGTTGAGAGAACAAGAAGAAAACCACAAGTCAGAAGAAAATATTTATAAGATGCATGTCTGATAATGGGCTATTATCCAAAATATACAAAAAAACCTCTTCACATGCGGGGGCGCCCGGGTGGCTCAGTCGGTTAAGTGTCCGACTTCAGCTCAGGTCATGATCTTGCGGTCCGTGAGGTTGAGCCCCATGTCAGGCTATGTGCTGACAGTTCAGAGCCTGAACATGCTTCAATTCTGTGTCTCCCTCTCTCTGCCCCTCTCCCACTTGCACTCTGTCTCTATCTCTCTCTCATAAATAAACATCAAAAAAGTTAAAAAAAAAAAACCTCTTACCATGCAAAAATCAGAAAACAAACAGCCTAATTAAAAAAATGGGAAAATCACCTGAACAGACACCTCACTAAAAAAGCTATGAAATACTCCATACCATAGAAATATAAATTGAAATAGCGATGAAATATGACTATCCACCTATGGGAATGATCAAACTCCAGAACACTGACAACACTGAATGCTGGTGAGGATGTGGAGCGGCTCAAACAGCAGTTCCTCGTTGGTAGGAACGCAAAGTGTACAGCCACTTTGGACAATAGTGTGGCAGCTTCTTACAGAACCATACTCTTACCTCATGATGCAACAGTTGTGCTCCTTGATACTTCCTCAAATGAACTGAAAACCGCTGTTCACATAAAAACCTGCACATGGGTGTTTATAGCAGCTTTATTCACAATTGTCAAAACTGGGAAACAACCAAGATGTCCTTCAGGAGGTAGATGGATAAACAAACTGTGCTACATCCAGAGGATGGAGTATTATCCAGCACTAGAAATAGACGAGCTGTCAAGCCCTGAAAAGCCCTGGGAGAATCTTAAGTGAATATTGCTAAATGAAAGAAGCGGCATACTGGATGATTTCATCTATATGACATTTTGGAAAAGGCAAAACTACGAAGAAGGAAAAAGATTAGTGGTTGACAGAAGTTAGGGGGGAGGAGGGAATGAATAGGTGGAGCATAGAGATTTTTAGAAAAGTGAAACTACTTTGTGTAATACTGCTATGGTGGGTATATCTTACGCACTTGTCAAAACCCATAGGATGTACAACACCAAGAGTAAACCCTAGTGTAAAACTATGGATTTTGAGTGATAATGATGTGCTAATATATATTGATTTTTATTTTATTTTATTTTATTTTATTTTATTTTATTTTATTTTATTTTATTTTATTTTATTATTTTATTTATTTTAGAGAGGTGGGGAGGGGAATAGAGGGAGAAAGAGAATCTTTTTTTTATTAATTTATTTTTTAAAATTTACATCCAAATTAGTTAGCATATAGTGCAACAATGATTTCAGGAGTAGATTCCTTAATGCCCCTTACCCATTTAGCCCATCCCCCCTCCCACAACCTCTCCAGTAACCCTCTGTTTGTTCTCCATATTTATGAGTCTCTTATGTTTTGTCCCCCTCCCTGTTTTTATATTATTTTTGCTTCCCTTCCCTTATGTTCATCTGTTTGTCTCTTAAAGTCCTCATATGAGTGAAGTCATATGATTTTTGTCTTTCTCTAATTTCACTTAGCATAATACGCTCCAGGCCCACCCACGTAGTTGCGAATGGCAAGACTTCATTCTTTTTGATTGCCGAGGAATACTCCATTGTATTTATATACTACCTCTTCTTTATCCATTCATCCATCGATGGACATTTGGGCTCTTTCCATACTTTGGCTATTGTTGATAGAGCTGCTATGAACATTGGGGTGCATGTGCCCCTTCAAAACAGCATCCCTGTATCCCTTGGATAAATACCTAGGAGTGCGATTGCTGGGTCATAGGGTAGTTCTAGTTTTAATTTTTTGAGGAACTGCCATACTGTTTTCCAGAGTGGCTGTACCGGTTTGCATTCCCACCAACAATGCAAAAGAGATCCTCTTTCTCCACATCCTTGCCAACATCTGTTGTTGCCTGAGCTGTTAATGTTAACCATTCTGACAGGTGTGAGGTGGTATCTCATTGTAGTTTTGTTTCGTATTTCCCCGATGATGAGTGATGTTGAGCTTTTTTTCATGTGTCGGTTGGCCATCTGGATGTCTTCTTTGGAGAAGGGTCTAATCATGTCTTTTGCCCATTTCTTCACTGGATGATTTGTTTTTTGGGTGTTGAGTTTGATAAGTTCTTTACAGATTTTGGATACTACCCCTTTATCTGATATGTCATTTGCAAATATCTTCTCCCATTCTGTCAGTTGCCTTTTAGTTTCGCTGATTGTTTCCTTCACTGTGCATAGGCTTTTTGTTTTGATGAGGTCCCAATAGTTCATTTTTGCCTTTGTTTCCCTTGCCTCCAGAGATGTGTTGAGTAAGAAGTTGCTACAGTCAAGGTCAAAGAGGTTTTTGCCTGTTTTCTTCTCCAGGATTCTGATGGCTTCCTGTCTTACCATTAGGTCTTTCATCCATTTTGAGTTTATTTTTGTGTATAGTGTAAGAAAGTGGTCCAGGTTCATTTTTCAGCATGTTGTCCAGTTTTCCCAGCACCACTTGCTGAATAGACTGTCTTGATTCCATTGGATATTCTTTCCTGCTTTGTCAAAGATTAGTTGGCCTTATGTTTGTGGACCCACTTCTGGGTTCTCTATTCTGTTCCATTGATCTGAGTGTCTGTTTTTGTGCCAGTACCATACTGTCTTGATGATTACAGCTTTGTAGTATAGCTTCAAGTCCAGGATTGTGATGCCTCCTGCTTTGGTTTTCTTTTTCAAGATTGCTTTGGCTATTCGGGGTCTTTTCTGGTTACATATACATTTTAGGATTATTTGTTCTAGGTCTGTGAAGAATGCTGGTGTTATTTTGATAGGGACTGCATTGAATACGTAGATTGCTTTGGGTAGTATTGACATTTTAACAATATTTGTTCTTCCTATCCAGGTGCATGGAATATTTTTCCATTTTTTTGTGTCTTCTTCAATTTCTTTCATAAGCTTTCTATAGTTTTCAGTGTATAGATTTTTTACCTCTTTGTTTAGATTTATTCCTAGGTATTTTATGCTTTTTGGTGCAATTGTAAATGGGATCAATTCCTTGATTTCTCTTTCTGTTGCTTCATTGTTGGTGTATAGGAATGCAATCGATTTCTGTGAATTGATCTTATATCCTGCAACTTTGCTGAATTCATGAATCAGTTCTAGCAGTTTTTTTGTAGAATCTTTTGGGTTTTCCATATAGACTATCATGTCATCTGCAAACAGTGAAGTTTGACCTCCTCTTGGCCAATTTGGATCCCTTTTATTTCTCTGCCTTTTATTTGTCTGATTGCAGAGGCTAAGACTTCCAATACTATGTTGAATAATGGTGGCGAGAGTGCACATCTCTGTCTTGTGCCTGACCTTAGGGGGAAAACTCTCAGTTTTTCCTCATTGAGGATGACATTAGCATTGGGTCTTTTGTATATGGCTTTTATGATCTTGAGGTATGCTCCTTCTATCCCTACTTTCTTGAGGGTTTTTATCAAGAAAGGATGCTGTATTTTGTCAATAATATGGTTCTTGTCCTTGCTTTTATTGATGTGATGAATCACATAGATTGTTTTGTGGATATTGAACCAGCCCTTCATCCTAGTCCTAAATCCCTAAATCCCACTTGGTTGTGGTGAATAGTTTTTTTTTTAATTTTTAAAAATGTTTTTATTTATTTTTGAGACAGAGACAGAGCATGAGCAGGGGAGGGACACAGAGAGAGGGAGACACAGAATCCAAAGCTGGCTCCAGGTTCTGAGTTGTCAGCACAGAGCCTGACGTGGGGCTCAAACTCACGAACTGAGAGATCATGACCTGATCCGAAGTCGGATGCTTAACCGACTGAGCCACCCAGGTGCCCCAATAGTTTTTTTAAAATGTATTGTTGGATCCAGTTGGCTAATACCTTGTTGAGGATATTTGCATCCATGTTCATCAGGGAAATTGGTCTATGGTTCTCCTTTTTCATGGGGTCTCTATCTGGTTTTGGAATCAATGTAATGTTGGCTTCATAGAAAGAGTTTGGAAGTTTTCCTACCATTTCTGTTTTTTGGAACAGCTTCAAGAGAATAGGTGTTAACTCTTCCTTAAATGTTTGGTAGAATTCCCCTGGAAAGCCACTTGGCCCTGGACTCTTGTTTTTTGGGAGATTTTTGATTACTAATTCGATTTCTTTACTGGTTATGGGTCTGTTCAAATTTTCTATTTCTTCCTGTTTCAGTTTTGGTAGTGTATATGTTTCTAGGAATTTGTTCATTTCTTCTAGAATGCCCATTTTATTGGCGTGTAATTGCTCCTAGTATTCTCTTATTATTGTTTTTATTTCTGCTATGTTGGTTGTGATCTCTCCTCTTTCATCTTGATTTTATTTATTTGGGTCCTTTCCTTTTTCTTTTTGATCAAACTGGCTAGTGGTTTATCAATTTTGTTAATTGTTTCAAAGAACCAGCTTCTGGTTTCATTGATCTGTTTTTGATTTTTTGTTTTTTGTTTGTTTCGATAGCATTAATTTATGCTCTAATCTTTATTACCTGTGTTCTGCTGGTTTTGGGTGAAAGAGAGAGAATCTTAAGCAGGCTCCATGTTCAGTCTGATGCAGGGCTTGATCTCATGACTATGAGATCATGATCTGAGCTAAAATCAAGGCAGAACCTTAACTGACTGAGCCACTCAGGTGCCCCTCCTTCCTTTTTTTTTTTTTTTTTTTGAGAGAGGTTATATTCATTATTTTAAGCAATGTACCAGTGTGGTGCAGGATGTTCATAATGGGGGAGGTTGTGTGAGGCTAGGGTATATGGGAAATCTTTCTACTTTCTGCTCAGTTTTGCTGGGAAACAAAAGCTGCTCTAAAAAATAAAGGTTATTAAAAACAAAGCAAAACAAAACAAAAACTGATCCAATTCTTAAATTGCTTTTCTGGAAAAATAGAACTCTCTATTAAAAGAGTAAATGTGGGCTAAATATTTGCTTATTTTCATCGATAGCTCCAGAAGTTATTCTATTTGAAGTAAAATTGAAGGAATACAACAATTAAGCATAAATTAAAATCTTCTCTTTAATTTTTAGAGTAGGAATGACAAACAAGTTTCATCTTTAGTACTAACTCTGCTGGACACAGAGTGTTATCAGGAAGACTTCTATGCGCATTCTATCCAGGGTCATCAGAAATAAAAAATGCAGGAACTGATTATATCTGTTCTGGAATGGAGGAATATGATATTAATATATTGTTTTTGTAGAGAATGTAATCTCCAAGTAAACATATTCTTATTGTCAGAGGCCTCTGGTAGCCAATACCCTATCCATAGCCACTCTCCTTCTAGACTGGAGGTATCTTTACACTTCTAAATTCCTTTGCTGTGGGTCACTTGCTCCAGGATTTAAGATATCAAGTGACAGTTTCTTCCCTCTACTTGTCTTTTGGAGAAACGATATTTATATCTCTTTGTAATTCCAACAATCTCTTTGCAATTTCAATTATTTTTCTAACACATCTTGATTTCTAAATTGCTTCATTTTTTCTAATAAAGAAAAGTTAAGGCAAAATCCACACAGAATATGTTCCCATAGGGAAAGCAAGTGAATTATAGATAACATGAAATCTATCACACTGGTTGACTATATTGTTAGTCCCTAATTGTGCTCCCCTTCATTCTTATCATTTGTATGAAGAATATTTAGAACATAGCAATACAATTTACTAATTATTTACCTCTGAATTTTTAGTAGATTTTGTCAAACCTAGATTCATGAATAGACTTTGATGCTTTCTTCTTTCTAAACCTGTGTGTGTGTGTGTGTGTGTGTGTGTGTGTGTGTGTGTTCTTATGTTCTCAACTGTTGCCTTTGCCTTAAATGCTCATTTTTTGCCACAGATGGTTAGAACAAGAGTTTGAACCTCACAATTCCCTTAGGGTGGAGCATGAGAATTCCAAGTTATGATGACCCTGCTATAGCTGTTTGTTATGGAAGATATTCTAGGAGAATATCAGCTTTGAGTTTGCAAGGCATCCATGAAATTTATAAGTGCATGGATGTGCTCTCCAGTGCATAGTCTTAGTAGGGCTACATATTTTCTACCTTTATACTGTCTTCACTTTTCATTAAATATCTTTGAAAAAGTGATCCTGAAAACACTCCACCTAATGAACAGCTTGACTGCTGGTGTGTGTACATAATTGTGCTCAGGAGTGTTTTCATTGGAAAGCAACAATTTTAAATGTTCTGTGGAATTAAAAAAACACTTCAAGGTATGAAACATTTCAGTTATATTATTTAGACACTAAATACATATATAGTCTATATATTCCCCATTCCTATGTGTTTCTATACATATGGATGTACGTGCAGTGTGATATTGTGTTTGGGTGTGTATAAAACCTATTTTAGGTATCTCAACTAGTGTTCTTGTACCTCAAATAGATTTGTAGAAAGTATTATGTAATCCAGAGGTGATCTGTTCCAACTCATTCTTTTCAATTTAGATTAGGACCTGAGGTAATGCTAAATTCTGATTATTAAATTTTTGATTAGCAAGTACGAATAATAAAGTTTATTCCGTTTTTTTAAATCCAAGGTTCTGTTCTCGCAATCTATTTTAAAGTCAACATCACTATCTCTATCTCCTCTCTTCCACATCTTTGACATGCGTGAAGTCTTCTCCTTTATATCACCTCCCATCTCACTTGCTCTTTGTCTAATTGCCACATGAGAATTCATATTTCATATTTTGAGACCACTTCTCAGTAGTCTTCCCAAATGGCTCACCTCAGGTTGGGGGGAGTGATTTTTCTGTAGGTTCCCATGGTATCTTTTGCTCTTCTTTATCTTTGCATATATCATACTTTGCATATATCTTTGCATATGTCATACTGCATTGTAATTTTCAGTATATATGTATACATACACACGCACACCAAGAATACTGTATACACACACACACGTGTGTATAAATACGTATATATCCTCAAGCTGTCTCTTAACTAGATCATTAGCTCCTTCAGAACAAGGACAGTAACGTGTTTATTGTTTTATTTTATAAATACATCAATGTTTGGCATATATTCAGTGCTCAGTATATATTTGTTGAATGAATGAATGAATGAATGAATGAATGAAGAATCTGGTTTCTATTAGGCCCAACTTAATTTCTTTTATCCCATCATCAAATTAACAATACAGATGGCATAGCTTACTTTAGGAATGGAAATCAACTGATTTTTAATTTTGATTTTTGCCAAGAAGGTTTTGAGATGATTGAATATGTTATCTGTTATTTTTGTCTATTGACATTCATATGTGTCACTTTCATGAAAACCTGAAAGAAACTGTACTAATATTTGGAATGACTATTCCTATCTGTTCTCAAAACCATATGTTTGATATCACAGTTTCCGTCTTTCCCATCTGTTCAGCATACAAGGCTGTTTCTGATGAAGGGAGAAGAAAAATCATTTCTGAGGGCAGAGTCTACACAAGACCAAAATCAGAAAGACCAGAATGTCCTATTAGGAGCAAACACCTGACAATATTAATGGTGGAATTATAGCAGCCATGAGGATCACCCCATATCTGCAACTCTGTGCCATAAATACACCTATAATCCAGCTTTTTTCTCAAAGACTAGGTTCATGTTTACTTTAAAAGAAAAAGTGCTTGATACATTTAACTGCCATGAATTGTTTATTAAAGGAGAAAAAAGATGATGAAACTGCTAATATAATCAAACCAGAAGGCCATTAGATGGGGGTCTTTCCAATGCCTTGAAGCCCCACTAAGCAAACCAAATCATGAGCCAGAGTCAATGCCTTCATATCCCAGAAAATGAAACTAATGACCAGTCACAAACAGCCAAGTAGGCTTTCCCAAATAAGGCAACTGCAAGTCCAAACTAATCAAATAATTTCCTTGCTTTGCTTGTGTGTCTTCTCTGTAAAACCCTCTCCCCAGCTCCTGTGGTAGAGCGCTCCTAATCACTTTCGATTTCGCACTGCTCAAAGAAACTCTTGAAAATTTTAATGTGCCACAGTTTATCTTTTAAGAAAGCTAATGTGGGCAGTCACCATTCCATGGGTGTGGTCCCCCATGTATACTCTAGAAACCCTTGGCCGCTAGTGTGAATGGAGGTAATGATCAGGAATGTTGAGTGACTTAAGGGGTAACAGTGAATCCCTCTGCCTCAACGTTTCAAAGATATCAAAGGTTTGAAAGAGTTATGAAAATAAAAGTGGTATCTTGGACAAAAAGCGAGAGTAAAGCAAGATGTCATTGTCATTTACCTTCACCGAGTTGAGCTTGTTAGAACAGATAGTCATTCTTGCAATAGTGCTTCCTGCAATGAAACATTGAAGGTGTAGATTTTAATTAGGTTGCGAGGTACATACAGTAAAGCAGGCTAATAATTCCTGGTTTCCCAAGCAGTGGGCACTTAGAAGAGGTGCAATCTGGAGGGCTGCCATTAGAAGGGCATCTGTGGGCCCCAGGAAGGCAAATAGACTGAGGACAAAGAGGGATTCGTATTCATGGCATTATGCCTTGGGATTGGATAGGCTAAGCTGTGTGCTAAAGAATGTATTTTACAGTTGAGTAGGTTGAAGTTCTAGTCTCTTGGCAACAAGCACAAAGAACTCTATAAGCATTCTTATTGTTTTACAGCATCTCTGGACATCATTATTAAAATGGAAAAAAAAAAAACAAAAGAACCCTGACCTTCTGCATTGCACCCTATATAGACTTGAAGCACAAAAAATGTTTTGAAATTTCTCCCTCTGATTAGATTTCAGTTTTGTGCGTATGCTTTCCAGTTCTTTGTATAGAATTGCCTTTTAGAAAGGTTGTAGGCTGGAATTAAAGATAGTGATATCTCACAGCCTCGCTTCTCTGCAGTTACAAAAGTGTGAGCACATAGATTAGATGTGCAGACATTTTGAAGTACACAAGTTCTATGTTGTCAACAGCCCAACCTCTCCCAAGGCTCCTGCCAAGAAAAGGCATCTAAGCAGGCAGGGTGGACCCTCATGCCAGCTAAATGCTGTCACTGGTCCAGTTTAATCAGACATCTCACTAGTAATTTACATGTAGAGATTTTTTTTTTAGCTCATTAAATAAATTGGAATAAAAACCTGGCTTGTCAATTCTTCCATTCTGTGCTTCTGCATAACGAGTTGAAGTAAAATGTCACTTTGCAAACAAGGATTATTTAAGTTTTGATTATTCACAGTGTACGTTATATATTGTTAATGGATTATTTTAGTTATTTCTATTTTCCTGAGCCAGGGCTAAAGATGCTATGTGTGTGTGTGTGTGCATGCATGGGTGTGGGTGTGGGTGTATTGGTGTGTTCGAGTGACTGTCTCAGAATTAAAGTGTGCCTGCCTCTCACTTCAAGTCCAGGAAAATGGGCTTTCCAGGAGACCACTTGGAGAACTCTCTACGGGTGCCCTTGATTTTATGCTGAAAGGGTTGATGGCTGTGCTAGCAGAGCAAGGAGCACTCACTCTCCTAGAAGTCGGACCTCTTGCTCATGCTTTGCTGGGCCAGGTGAGGTACCAAGTGTAGAAAGCCAGCATAGATCTTATCTAGAGGGTCTTTTACTGAGGTGAGCGGACCACAGGCAGATTTGGAAGGTCTTTGGGAATAGTAAGAGACCAGCTGGAATACAGAGGCAAGCACTCTCAGCAAGGGAATGCTGGGTAAAAGAATCCTAGGAACTGAGGCATGAGGGGTACCTCAGAGAAACCCCTATAAGTACTGTACCCACTAGGGCATCAATAGATTTAGCAAATAAGAAGACAAAAATAAATACAGAATACTCAGTTAAATTTGAATTAAAGGTAAACAATGAACGTTTTTCTGAAGCTCAAATTTAACCAGGCATCCTATATTTTACCTGGTCACTCTGCCTATCAGAAAAAGTCAGATTTCAACATGTGCCAGGCTACGAGAGCACAATGCCACCTGTAGACAGTATTTTCCAAGAAAAAACTTTACTACCATGTTTCTGTTCTTTATGATCTGGAAGGCTCAGAAGCTAGGTTAGAAAGAAAACTGCTGAGGTCAATACACAGGAAAAAGAATCAGCCAATTGCCACCTCCCCTTCCCCCAATGCTGCATGTTCAAGTTGGGAAAAGGAAGCAGTAATTTTGATTATTTCTCTGTAATGGATCCATTAATTATAGACTTGAGGGTCTTCTATTTCTAAAGAAGTCATGAGATTGCTTGAATTTTACCCAGGGCCAGGACCCCATGGAATACTTTTAAAGGGACAATAGGAGAGAAAAAACCCTTTTGTTATAGTTAAAAATACTATGCATTTGAAAGTTGACAAGAGAGTAGATTTTAAAAGTTCTCATCATTAGAAAAAAAAAGACAAGGGGCGCCTGGGTGGCGCAGTCGGTTAAGCGTCCGACTTCAGCCAGGTCACGATCTCGCGGTCCATGAGTTCGAGTCCCGCGTCAGGCTCTGGGCTGATGGCTCCGAGCCTGGAGCCTGTTTCCGATTCTGTGTCTCCCTCTCTCTCTGCCCCTCCCCTGTTCATGCTCTGTCTCTCTCTGTCCCAAAAATAAATAAAAAACGTTGAAAAAAAATTAAAAAAAAAAAAGAAAAAAAAAGACAAATATGCAAGGTGATGAGTGTTAACTAAACTTATGTAGTAGTCATCTTATGGTATATATCAAGTTGTTATGTAGTACATCTTAAATTAATGCCATGTTATATGTTAATTCTATGTAGATAAAACCTAGGGAAGAAAATTGCTTTGTGATTGTTTCTCAGTATGTCCTTCATACCTATCATGGTGGTTGCATTTTTATTGTTGTTGTAATTGTTGATGCTCATGGAAGAAGATGTTTAATGAACCATTTCTACAGTTTTAGAGCTATGAGGACTGGGGCCCCAAAGCAAGAACCATAGGAAACAAGTTTCTCAATTCTGAAAAGGACAGCTAAAGGTAACAGGTGTCCCCAAAACTTTACTGCCTCCAAGATATATAGGAGAATACCAAGGATTCATTGAGAGACAGAGTGAAGAATGTTTTGAAACACATTTTGAGATGCTGCATTTCTCTTTCTCCTGCCTCAAAGCCAGAAAGAAGTCTTTAAGACAACCACTCATGAAGTGTGAGTGGAAGGTGCTGTTGTGGGCAGATGCATGCTGGGGAAGACCCTAACGTCTCCACTTGACCTGTCACCTTCTAGACTGAATGTTGCCGAGCTGCTCATACTCAAGGGTCCAGCACCATTGTGGGACCAGAGCAGGGTGTGCTGAGTGAGCTTTTAGGAGAATGTGAGAGCCTCTCCTGAAGTTTAGGGAAAGGGGTGGGGAGAAAGATCAGTGTTTACTTTTCCATTAAAAAACATGTAATGGTGAAGGTCTGGCTGGATCTGTCCTGAGGACAGTATCAAGAGGTACACAGAGAGAGTAGTTTGTGTTTCCAGAGTTTGTTCAGGCAAGAGTACAAGGCCAGAATAGACCAGGGAGGGATTGTCTGGACATTCTGAAATGCCCTGCCCAAGAAGTTTGCTTGCCTATGGGAGCTTGGCAAGCCCATCAGAAAGTGACCTTGTGTGCTGTACCATTCGACATGTGGGCTGAAAGGGATGTCATAGGGGATTAGCTTAAGATATCATCTGGCCCAGGCAGAGGGACCATGGGGGAATTCCTAATGGGAAGGGGCTCTGAGAGCACATCATCTGTCACAAAGAAGTCACTGAGACTAGGTTATAGTTAAGACTATATTTGCCCCTTACTTTTGCTGCCTTGACTCTGGAGGAGTGTGGCAGAGTGTGCCAGTTTTAAAACATGGCCCGACATTCTTTATACATTCTATTCATACATTTATACATTCTATATATCAGAAGCTGGGGTCTATATTTCCTTCCTTGAATCTGGACTCTGCAATGGCTTAATATTAACATGGTAGAAGTGACACTGTTCCAGTTTCTGGGCTAAGCCTTCAGAAACTGGCAGCTTTCACTTCTGTTCTTGTACATACTTGCCCTTGGAACTTGGCCACCATGCTGTGAGGAAGCCAAGCTGATACATGGAGGGGGTTGTGTCGGTGTCCAAGCTACAGGCCAGCTTTGATCCCAGCCAACAGCCAACATCAACCTCCAGATGTCTGAGTGAAGAAGCCTTCAGGTCATTTCAGCCTCCAGTCTTTGAGTCATTCCCCAGCCTTTGAGTTGCCCTAGCTGGGACCACATGAATGTTTGCAAGCAAAACAAATGACTTGTGTTAAGCCTCTAAATTTGGGATGATTTACGCAGCAATAGATAAATAGAAGAAGAAGCCAGAATGAACAGCTGGTAAGTTTGAACAGGGAAGGAAAAAAGTTGACCCCTTCCTTCCTGCAGGTTTGTGTGGAAGGGAGGCCTTTAGGATATGAGATGAGTATTTTTTACTTAGATCTCACTGAACTTTTTAGAACCTGAAAAGGAGACTACCCCAAATCCTGAAAGTGACAGAAAAAGATAAGGAATTGTCTCAAGAGACTTTCTTCAGTGGCTGTGACAGGAGATCCTGGTCTAGTTTGTCTGAAGGGCAATCAGGAAAAAGAAAAAAAGTGTTTTTTTCCCTTTCTGTTCTATCATATCCACCCTCCTCAATAAATGGTCACCTGTGCATTTCATACAGGTGCTGAGTGAGCTTTTTTCTGGTTGTCTCAAGCAAAGGCAAAAAGAATTAGGAATTTGTTCTTCTGGTATTCTTTCTGATCAACTACATAACTGAGACTTAATTATATTTTTTTAGGTTTAAAAAGGAAAAAAATCATAAAATAAAGACTAATTGCATTTCTGGGGCAAAATATGATTGTGCAATAAATATGAGAAGTGGCATACTGACTGCTTTCTGTTTCAAAGTAGTTAAAACGGCCATGATCATATTAAAAACAACTGTAAGAACTTCATTAAAATTGAGGTTTAACATGTCGAGGAGGAAAGGGCTCCTGAGGGGAGTCTTCAGTGATAAGTCTGGGTGAGTAAGAAGAAAACCAGTGGAAGGGCATCCCCCATGGAGAGGTGGGGAGGACAATGGAAGCTAATATCCAGAGTGCTTAAGTGACTTTCCAAAGATTATATGGTTAGTGACACATTAAGATCTGAATCCAGTCTGCCTTTCCAAGTACAATGCTTATGTCTCTGTTCTTCAGTTCACTCTGCAAGTGCACAGATAATTTTATTTATATCAAAACTGCCTCTGCAGATAATAGAAGAATGTCCATGAGAGGCCTTATTCTTTAATATTAGTCTGAAAATTTTAGCAACTGCAAGTAACACTAGATGGAGGAAGAATAACCAATACAGAAGAGCCTTATCAAACAAGTATTTAAATCATGTGAATTCAGCTCTATATGATCAGCAAAAAGAGAGAATGATAATCACAGTATTACTATCTATTTTATCCAATGCCAAGAGCTTGAGTTGAGAGACATAGCCTGTTGTTTCCTTGCTGTTTCACTTACTACATTCCTATTAAATTATGAATATCTTCTCTGATGATGGTAATTCTAGGGTTTAAAAATACATACTTTTGAATAGTGAAAACACAGCTTATGTGGGCTTTGATTCATGGGAGAAAATGATATATATTCAAATTATCCTTGACAATACCTTAGGAAGGAATTAAGTTTGAAACCAATATATGGTATGACTTTCAATATGTTCAACAGGGTCAGATTTTTCTAAAGAATTGGATTAATTCTTACTTCCAATGAAACAATTATCTTGCTTGTAATGACCATGTTGTGAAATTCATCTGGAAAAAATGGTTGAGCAGAGTTAAGAAAATATTGACTAAGAATAATAAGGTGGGAATATTTGCACAGCTAGATGTAGAGGAGTCACATCAAAGAACAGAGCAGAACAAAGATGCAAATATATACAAATATTCACATATGAAAAATTCATTTCAAGTCAGTGGGGAACAGACGAATTTTTCAAAAAATGTAACGGTATAGCTAGCTAAATTTGTGAAAATAATGAATTTTGATTGGCTAAAGAAAAGATTGATAAGCATGACCACAACAAATCTTAAACTCTTTATTGTCAAAAACACTGGAATGTAAATTAAAATGGACTAAGAAACATATTTTCAGCATCTGTGAAAACCAGAGGGCATATAGGATGTTTATCAGTTGATTTGTTTGGCTGCCCACATCCCTTTCTCTGGAAATAAAACAAATAGGCAGAGGTCATATGAACTTCTTCCCCTGATCCCCCGAATTCTCTGGCCATGTTTGATTTGATGGGATGTGCATCTAGCTCAAAGCAAGTCAATTCAAGAGTCAGGTTCTCAGCCTCACATATTTGGATGTAGAAACACAGATAACATAGCTGGTGATAGTACATGCCAGAGAACCTTCATGCTCTAATTCCTTATAGAATAGAGCTCAGAGTTGGTTCTATAGCAGCCTCCAGGCTCACGAATGCATAAGCTCATGAATATATAAAGCAAGTCTTGTCAAGCAAATCAGTTCATGAAAAGAAGAAAAAGACAGATGTGAAGAGAGAAGAGCCTAGAGACCAAGAACATCTAGCTCCCTGACAACTTGCCAGTTAGTTCTAGAACTTTCCGGTTTTCTATAAGGTTTTCTATAAGGTTTTTCTATAAGGTTGTATCTTTTCCTAGCTAGAGAGTCCCTGCTTCCTAAACTAGATAAAAGAGATTTGTCTTGGGGCACTTGGGTAGCTCAGTTGGTTAAGAGACTGACTCTTGATTTCAGGTCAGGTCATGATCTCATGGTTCATGAGTTCAAGCCCCACATCCAGCTCTGTGCTGACAGTGTGGAGTCTACTTGAGATTCTCTTTCTCTGCCACCCCACCTACTCATGCTATGTCTTTCTCTCTCTCTCTCAAAATAAATAAATAAACTAAAAAAAAAAGATTTGTCTTAACAACCACATGATACTCATGACTTCATATCAATAATATTTTAATAGTAAAATGGGCAAAAGGTACAAACAGGGATTTTTCTAAAGAAATACAACCAGCTAATAAACATGGAAAAAATTCAACTTCACTAAGACCAAACATAGAAATATTAAAACAATGTAATACTACATTTTTAGCCTGTCAAGTTAACCAAGACTATTTTAAGCCTTCAGTATTGAGAAAGATTAGGGAAAATAGATATTCATGTATTGCTTCATGAACTTTTCTGGAAGTAAGTTTTGCATACTCTCTGATAGAGCCACTCTATTCTGCTTCCAGGCACTAAGACTAAGTACTGATTAAGTTACAATGCTCTAGTTTCAATGCTATAAAACATTTTTAGAATTTTTATGATGAAAATATATGTATACATAAACATTTCTGACTTTTCATATGATGATTATCTGTCAGTGACAATATTATGGGTTGTTTTTCAAAGGTAGGAGAAAACACATGAAAGTAAAATTAGAAGATAAAAAATATCCATGATTCTATCACTCAGGGGTTTCCACTCTTGATATACAAGGTCAGAAATAGCTATGGTTATAGAGATGGCCATGTAGTAGTAAATAGACACAAAGACCATTTCCTTGGATTCCTATCCTGATCTTGATTATCCAACTGTGTGTGACACAGTGGCCAACTCCTTGGCTGCTGTGCCCCATCCCTTTTCTGAATTCCTTCTAAATTCTGGAGTTTTCCTGCTCATTCTTATGGACAACCAACTCTTATTCTGCCATTAAAAAAATATTTATTTTAATCAAGCTTACTTGTATTCATTCTGCTTGTCTAATTTTTTTTTTAAATTTTTTTTTAACGTTTTTATTTATTTTTGGGACAGAGAGAGACAGAGCATGAACGGGGGAGGGGCAGAGAGAGAGGGAGACACAGAATCGGAAACAGGCTCCAGGCTCTGAGCCATCAGCCCAGAGCCTGACGCGGGGCTCGAACTCACGGACCGCGAGATCGTGACCTGGCTGAAGTCGGACGCTCAACCGACTGCGCCACCCAGGCGCCCCTTCTTGTCTAATTTTTGAAATAACTTCCTTTATAATTTTTTTTTCTTGATTCCCCCTCCTTTCATCAATTTTAGGTCCAATCTCCATTGAACTGAGTGAACTTAGACCAGGGATTTTTGATAGCTGTTCTCTCTTCCTGGAACTCTTTCCTACTATCTTTCATTTCTCATTGACATCACTGTGGAAAATTACTACAGTATTAGTGAATAAAGTTTATGTCCATAATCTTTCCAATGTAATGCTGCTATCCCTCCTAAAATGGTAGGGGTGTCCTTATCTCCTACCCCTTGAATGTTGGCTTTTTTGTGACTTTTTTGGGACCACTACACTGTGGCAGAAGTGGCGTTATGTGAGCTCCCAAGAATGAGTTGCGGGCTTTGCAACTAGTGCTTTCAACCTCTTGGAATACTGAGACTACCATGCTGTGAATGTACAGGAGGATGAGTAGCCATGTGGAGACTTGAGGCAGCCATCGATAGCCAGCATCCTTTGTCAGATACATTAGCATCTTGGATCTTTTAATCGGAAAGTTGGATTACCATTGTTACAGGGGTGATTCCAGGATAGATCAGCAAAAGGACTGTTGGGAATGCCAGCCAATACAATAATAAATCAGTTATTTTGAGCCAAAGAATTTTAGAATGGTTTCTTAGGCAGTAATAGTTAACTGATACAATCACTTTTGTCAAAGGAAGCATCTCTGAATATCACTCCTCATCCACCAGCCTCTAACTCCCTATCCCCTCTGTGTCCTATAACTTGGGCTTAGTTACCTTAGTTTTGCTTCTCTACTGCCCCATCAACAAGTCTTATACTATATAGTCATTGTAGTTTTACTTGTCTGTGTCCTTGACTAAACTGAAGCCCTGGGAGGGGCAAAATCTCTATCTTATTGACTGTTGTGTCCTTAACAACTGGTAGAATGCCTACCATAATAGAGTGCCAATTAATTTTGTGAAGCTTATAAACAAATATTCTTGAATCATGTTGTATTTTGTAACCTGATTTCATATTAAACAGTAGAGCACCAACATATTTCCAGAGCAATCAGTAGTCTTCTGCCACATTATTTTTAATAGCTCTAGGCTATACCTTTGTTAGGATGTATCCTAATTCATTAAAACGTACATCCTAGTTCTGACATGTAGGTTGTTATCAATTTTTCACTATTATAAAAATACTGCCATGAACATCTTATAAACAAATCTTTGCACACATCCTTAATTATTTTCTTACAATAAATTACTAAAAGTGAAATTGCCTTGTCAAAAGTTGTAATGTATAAAATATTTTTAGCCTGCTCATGATCGTTACAAAAGAATGAAAAAATTGAGGGTAGCAAAAAGAGAAACAAAAGTTGCCAGGATTGTTGGCAATTTCATGAATTTATCCATATTTTCTTGTTTATCTGAAAGAGACACATGTGACTTATGCATCTTTGGTAAAAAAATATTAAAAAGTACAAAAAGGTAGGAGGTAAAAAATGATTCTTCTTCCCATGCCTGTTCTCCAGACTCCTGATGCTTTTCTCCAAGGCATTCCCTACTGCAAGATTCTCCTGTCCATTCAAGGCATTCCATACACACATGTGTTTATATGCATATTTAAGCCACCCCCTCCCTCTCTCATCCTCCTTCCCTTCCTTCCTTCTTCACAAATACAAGCACTTTATACACATTTTCTACACCTTTTTTTCCACTTAATAGATTTTGGGACATTGTTTTCAATCAATATATAGAGAGCAATTTCATTCTTTTTCCTTAATCAACCAAGCTTGATTTAGTTTATCACTGCACATCATCTTATATACATTCCCCATTTTTAAAAATGTTTTTAAAGAAAATCATACATTCTTATGGCTTAACAGTTTAAGGACCACAAAAAGATATTTAGCAAATAATCTTGCTCCTATTTTTGTTCCCTAATCAGCCTCTAAAGGTCAGCACTTACATTGGTTTCTTTGATCTCCTTCCAACATTTCTTTATGTAAATGCAAGCAAACACTCATCAACTTATTTCTCTTTCATTCTCATGTAAAATATAGTATATCACATAAATCAAAGTCCCAGCAGGAAACAGAATTCTGCTATGATAAATCAACTATACAGATTTAATGAGACAAATTTTTACAGAGGGTGATTGATAGTGTTAAGGGAGCAGAAATGGAGGCTGAGCCCCCCACCCCCTCCCCGGCAAAGAGTGGGAAACATTAATGGCCCTAAACCTGAAGGGGCAAAAGGATTAGAGAGGGTTACCAGAGCCAAGTGAGAGCTAGAACCACAGAGGAGGCTTCCTTGTGGGCAAGAGTCACCATCAAGGTGAGATAAAGCTACTGCCAGGAGTTGGGTAGCAAGGTGGAGAAGTGGGGCAGAAACACCCTGTCCTTTCTCTCCTCACTCACCTATCTGTGACCTCCACTGGCCAAATCTGCTGAAATGAGACAGCAAGGGGTCCCTGTTGATACAGTTCCCATGGGTCAAACTTCTAGGGCACAGAACAAGGCAGAGAAGCATGGACTGTGAATTATATACCTGGTTAGGGATAAAAGGAGAATAATCAGATGCACATCAGAGACAGTGTTTTGAAACTTGCTTCTTTCCATTTCTTATTTCCTAAAGATCTTTCCATAACAGGACATAGGGGCTTTTTCTCATTTCTTTTAACAGATGCAGAGTATTCAGTTAAAAAAATTTTTTTTGATGTTTATTTTTGAGAGAGAAAGAGAGACAGACAGCACAGAGGAAGGGCAGAATGAGAGAGAGACACAGAATCAAAGTGTGCTCCAGGCTCTGAGCTGTCAGCACAGAGCCTGACAGGGGGCTCAAACTCATGAACTGCGAGATCATGACCTGAGCTGAAGTCAGCTGCTTAACTGACTGAGCCACCCAGGGTCAGTTTTTTTTTCTTTCTATTATCAATTTACCATAATTTATTTAGGTTGCCCTCATCATGAACTTAAACTTAAGTTTATGCCAATCTTTGGAATAGTGCACACCATTATATGTGCACCATTTTGCATATGTCCAGCAAACCCTGAAGGATAAATTTTCAGACCATGATTGTGGTATAATTTGGGGAGATGTTGCTGGATTACCCTCTTTAGCAATTGTACTCCTTTGCACTGCCAGCGCTGTTCCCCTACAGCCTCACAGACAATGTTGCTGAATTTTGGAATATTTGCCAAAATGATAGATGAATAATGTAATCTTCAGATAATATATATACTTTTGGCATTTCTTTTATTCTGAGGGAAATTCAGCATCTTTTTGTATGTTGAAGTGATGTATTTCTCTTCCTATGAACCATTTATTTGTTCATATGATTTGCCCATTTTTCTAATGGATTGCAATTTTCTTTTTGATTTGATCATTAGGGACATTAGCCTGGGTGGCATTAGCTGAGGATATTACCCCAGGTGTTTTGTTTTGTTTTTTCCTTTCATTTTGCTTCTTTTTAAAAAATGCAGATTTGTTTTACGTCTTTATTTTTAACATCACATTTATCAATTTATTTTTAGGGCTTCTAGGTTTTTATTTTTATATTTAAAATTTAAAAAAATGTTCGTTTATTTTGAGAGAGACAGAGAAAAAGGCAGAGGGAGAGAAAATCCCAAGCAGGCTCCACGGTGTCAGCTCAGAGCTCAACACGAGTCTCTATCCCATGAGCTGTGAGATCATGACCTGAACTGAAATCAGGAGTCAGATGCTTAACAGACTGAGCCACCCAGGTGCCCCAGGCTTCTAGATTTTTAAATCACAGTTAATGACTTCCTCTATTCTAAGGTTATAAATAAAATTGCCCAACTCTTTGCCAAGGTTTTTTTTGTTTTTTTTTTTTATGATTACACTGATTACATTTCAATCTTTGATCCACTACAGTTTATCCCTTCCCCCACTTCTGGCCCCTGATTCTACTCCCAAGGCAACTCAGTTGTCCCAACACCCTATATTAAATAACCTATGTTAATGCCACTAATTCGAGATGCCCACCTTAGTGTTTACTAATTCCTCTATGTTTTTGTATCATTTCTGGACCTTCTTATCTATACCACTGGTGCATCTAGTCATATACCAGAGCCACACTGTGTTAATTATGGAGGCTTTACCACATGTTTTAGTACATGATAGAGCAGGTTGCACATCACTGCTTTTCTTTTTCCAGAATTTCCTGGGCCATCCTTACTTATTTTTCCATGAGAATTTTATAATCAATCAATTTATAAAATGCCCACCTTTGGGCTTTTTCACCTAAACCCATTTTGCCTGAAATGAATACCCTACTTACTGCTTCTTTCTGTTTATATTTTCTTAAAATAACTTTTTCCACCCTTTCTTTTTTCATTCTTGAATCATGTTGTTTTGAGTGTATCTTTTGTATATAGCATAGAGTTGGATTTTCCAATGTGATCTAATATGAAAATGTATTTTGTTTAAAAGATGAATTATGCTCATTTCATTTACTGATATGAAGATATATCCAGTATGAATTCTATGTGCTTATTATTTTTATATAATATACTTACACTATACAGTTTTTTTTAGTTGCTTTTGACACTTGTAATTTTTCTGAGGTTTAGGATTTTTTCTAAATATAAATAAACATTTGTGTGTATATATATACACATATATATGTGTATATGTATATACAGATATATATATATATATATATATATATATATATATATATATATATATATATATAATAGCCTTGGTTCCTTCTCTCATTCTTTTTTAAGTGGATTCAGTTAGTTCCATAATACGAACAGTAATTTTGTTGGTTTACTCCCTCTCCTATATCATCCAATTTTAGTCAATAGAATGACCTAAGTTAAGCATTTACTTTCATATTTTTAAAATATGCATATTCTTCCATTGTTAATGTCTTACCTTTGACTGATATACTTTGACTGCCATTATGTGGAGATGAGACAGCAGTAGGTTTATTTTACTTCTCCTCTATGCCCTTTGTTTTATTTTTTTCATATATTGTTCTTACATTTTTGGGTCATTTTATGTCCCCTTTTGCCATCTTTGTTTTTGTCTTAGTTTTACACATTGATGTATTCAGTTTCACTGTCAAGGATTTTGCCAAAGTTTTGCCCACCATTTTGGTTGGCTGGGGTTTTCTCTCTAGTGGTCATTTTCTCTAGAAGGGCTCATGTAAACAGTGGTCCCTGATTTATTACATGTTCCAAACTGTCAGCAGCCTTTATGCTTCATGAACTAGAAGCTGAAGATAAAATCTGTGTCTCATACTTTCAAGGATATAAAGTTCTTGACTGTATATCAATTCCTTTATTCCTGCTTTCTTTTCTCAAGTATTTTGTAGGTTTTCTTCCCTTGACCTGTGGTGTTGAAGCCAGTGGCTGGGTAGAAGCCTGACGCCAACTTAATTTTCCTTTTCTTATACATGTAACTTGAAAGTTTTGGCGGGCTCCCCAGAGTGCTTTTTTTTTTTTCCTAGTTAAGTCCTTTATTAGGATGGTATCTTTCCTAACAAATGTTTTCATGTTGACTGACCTGAATAAATTTTCACCGATACATTGTGCACATTTTCAATTTATAGGTTGTCTTCTTTTACTCATTTAATGATGGAGTCTTCTTTTACTTCAAGAAAGTTTTCTTGTACCTTAAAACTTGTGTTCTTTTGCATTCAGTTATTTGTCATCTTTCAGGTACTCCAAACATGCCTATGTTCCAATTCTATTTCTTTTATACTCTCTGTTAATTTCTTTTTAATTATTTTCATTTAAAATTTTTGTTTCATTTTATTTTTCAATTTCCATCTTGTGTGTCTGGTAATGAGCTCTGTACAGCATTCCTTTTCCCTGCATGTTCCATTTTTGTCTTTATAAAAATGATTTTCTTTTTTTCTTCTGGTTTTTTTTTTCCTGATGTCTGTTTATTCCTATTTCATTTCCTCCTGTTATCTGGCTGTCACCTCCTCTTGTGATCTTTCTTCATAGCTGTAATTGCTTCATAATGTTTTTAAAAAATTTATGATATAATATTTTGTTAGCATTTTGTTCTACTTCATGACAACATTCCCCAGCCCCCCTTGGTGAGTTCATATCACCAATAAGAAAGTTTTGGTGCTCATTTACACATATTTTTCTTTCTGTATGGATTCTATATAAATGCAATTTTTAAAGTTTATTTATCTTGAAAGAGTGCATGCGCGTGCACACACACACACACACACACACACACGTGTGCAAGTGGGGGAGGGGCGCGGGGGGGAGAGAGAGAATCCCAAGCAGGCTCAGTGGTGTCAGTATGGACCCCGATGCGGGGCTTGAACTCAGGAACCATGAGATCATGACCTGAGCTGAAGTAGGATACTTAACTGACTGAGCCACCCAGGTGCCCCTATATATGATTTTTTATAATCCCATATCAAAATGAGTTGAAATTTCTCGGACAAGTATGGTGGTAGTAGAGGGAAGGGCCAGGGAAGGTAGGTTTTCTGGTTTTTAAATGACAGGATCTCTCTACTGTCTCTGTCATAAGAGATGGTTTCTTTTATATATGATGCCTCTATTAGGTCCGCCTTCCTGGTCTCTCCAAACCTAACTTTGTTCAGGAGGATTCTTACCACTAGTCCATTCCACCCGCATCTTTTACTGCCAAGGGACACTGATGTGGTATTCCAAGGTGATTCCCTCACTGTTAAAGGTATGTTTATGTGGGTGCTATCTGGGAATCGCCTGTCCTTTTCTTTCTGCTGCCTGAGTGTTCACTAGTGATTTCTGCAGCTGCCCACTGTCAAACCCCCTGCACTCCCTGTTTTCTGTGCCTTTTCTGTTGTTGTTTCCCCCAAGACTCTCTGCATGGCAAAATCTCAGCTGCTTTTGGCAGTACTTCCTTTAATTTGGAGTCTGGGGTTTTCTCTGCTTACTTGTTCCATGGAAAGTGATGATTATTTCCATTTCCCCTCTTCCTCTGAATGGTTTTCGGGAGTCAAATGGGAAAATTTAGAACCAAGTAGTCCCTAATGATGGATTGGACTCTTTCAAAAACATCTCAGCAACTTTGGCATGTGCAAAGTTGATATCAATTATACAGATACACAAGCAGATGAATAGAAAGACCGTTAAAATGTAAGTAACGGTGTTAACATATGTAATTATGGCGGCAATTCAGGAACATAATTAAGCAGGCAGTTACATAGGTAAAGTTTTATAATTCTGCTTTGAATGGATTGGGGGAATGAAAAAAGCTGGTTTTCCTTGATTCCAAAGACTTCTTGCTGATTTCATGAGAAAGTGAATTTGTGTATATCCAGAAGAACAGAGATTCTGTAAGAGAAAGATGTGGTTTACTGTTTAATTTCAATGTCAAAGGAAAGTAGTTCAAAAGGTGTTCTGTGTTGAAGTCAGGTTTATGCTCACCTTCTCAGAGAAATTCAACCAGACAAATAAAAGAGGTCCACGAATTGCTCTTTTACCCTTTCCTTTTAAAAATAATAAATACAGCAGTAAAAAGAATGATAATAAATGTTAGAAATGTATCCCTCTACCATCATTTAACCTGTACAATCTACTCTCAGTTTATGGTTCTAGAAACTCAAATGTTTGGCATTACTGTCGTAGAAAGTTGCTTGTTTCTGTGCCAGAGGTGGTCTGACATGAAGCCAATGAAGTTCAAGTTTTGAGACCCTCACTGTCGTGGACTATTTCAAGGCCCAAAGCAGAGACCTAGTAATGTGTATACATGATTATATGGCTTTGTAGTTTGCAAAAGTAAGATAGTTTAACTTCAATGCGTTAAGACCAATTTTCTTTCAAATCTAACTTTCCTTTTATTATGCTTATGCTCATGTCAGGTGGCTCTGGTTGGTCACAGACATTTCGAGATCAGGCTACAAGGAAGTTGTGTTGACACTATATTCAGTTTGGACTTACTGGGATATATTTATGTGGTTTGCCTAGAATTCCATGTATCCAGTGAAATCATTGCTGTCCTAGTGAAAGAATGTCTTCCAGTAATGCTCTTACCAACCCTGTCCCACTGTGCCATGTCCACCAGCATCATGACAAAAAGTGAAAACCAGAGGTCGTATCATGATATGAATAGAAATGCATGAATAATAGAAGACAAAGGAAGCTTGAAATATGTGAAGCCAGAAGTCACCTGATGTGTAAAATTATTATCAATGGAGGATTAAGTTCTCATCAACACCTTATCCATTCAGAAGTTCTCTCCGCGAGAAATATTCGATAATACAGTGCATGCAATTACATACCCTTGGCTCCCAGGGTGTTACTTATATTGGAGAAACTTTCTTAAAATTTGTCAAGTCTTTTTCTAGTGCACGGGATGGGGTTCATCCAGCACTGCAATTTAGGGAGAGAGATCTGGTGCCAGACCTGGTTGTGTGTGGATCCTGGTCAGTATAAAAAATCTACTTCAACATTTTGTGAATCTCCCTCTTGTGGCTAGGACTGACCAAGTACCATCAGAGTGGGTACCTGGACTTGTACCTGGACCCATGAGGGCCTTGGTCTCCATCTTTCCTTTGTAAGATATGTGCCCACCCTCTAGTCTGTGACCCCATGGGATTGCCTCAGGGGTCTGTGATAAGTCCCAGTTCTAGGAGGACAATTTGGCAGTAAGATGATTGGTCTTGCTGGCCAGTGAAGAATTTCTTTCATGGAATCTTATGAGATTGGACTACCAGAATAGTGCTGATATGCCGATTTTAGATGATTCTCACTCACACTGGGCATAGATGAGTTCGGGGCTCTGGTCTACCAATAGTCCACTGGCACCCCCTGGATTTAAGCCATGTGTGTGTATGTGTGCATGCACACATGTGCCATGTATGGGCACCTGAAGATGGTGGGGGTGTCTGCAGCCATCCTTTATCCTGTGAGGTCCCCAGCAGTGGCATTCAGGACAATTAACCATCCTGTCTGCCAGTTATTTGCCAATGTCAGGTAGTCCTCTGGGGCTGACTGCCCCTATCATCTTCACAGGCTTCTCCATACCTTTGCTCCTCAATACCAGCAGGCTCTTCAGATAAATGTCTTCTCAGAGTTGCCTAGATCAATGTGGTGACATTGAGCTTTCCTGGCTCAATCTTATGCTGTGCTGCATAAGGAATAGACATGCCTGTGTGAATAGGACCATTCTTTCCTTCCACTCATGGGTCCAGTGGTGATATCCGGAAGGCAGGAATGCAGTTAACTCAAAAGAGATCACATCATAAGAATGAAGTATTATGGCATAAAGAGCTCAAGAGGAGATAGGATTGGAAGATGTGTTGTTCTGCATCCACACTATAACATTTTGAACTGTAAATTCACTATAACTAGACAATGAATTATTCACATTTCCTACATATTTTGGATAAGACTTAAATTTATGTCCATCATCAACGAGCACAGTAATAACCTGAGAGAGAATTATGCAAAGCCAATATTCGATAGATAATGCAGCATCACGAGTAATGATGTAACCAGCATTAAATAAAAGTTATTATGGACCTGCTTGGGCAAGATCAATATTGTTTCCATACAAATAGGTTCCAAGAAGCCATGGAATCTTGAGTAATAACAACATTTTTTACCTCTTTATTGAGGTGAGAGATAGAAATTAGCCAAGAATGGCACACAAGATGAACACCACAAAGGAATAGTTCCTGGATCTGAAGAAGACAAGGTGCCTAGACATTATAAAGGATCTTTGCATTCACCAATTGGGCACTAAACAAGCATGCATGTGACCTTCTGCCCATGATTCTAAATCTTCATCAATGTATCACTTGATATCAAGGCTCATGAATTTTCAATACACTTCTAAATCAAATTGTTTATTTACATAGGGACACCATAAAAAATAATTGCCTGTGGGGGTCAAACACCCTAAGTAAGGGTAGATCTGGTGGGGCAGTACACAAGACTTAGAAGACCTAGTTTCTGCTTATAGGTAGCTTTGTATCAGGCTACACATATGTAATCCAAACTTTTACAAGTATTCCAATTTCCTTCAGGGAAGCCTTCCCTTTTTTGATGAAACATTAGCATACTTGATCCTTCTCTTCTTAATTTATTCTATCATGCAATTAGAAACTTATACAATGTTATGAATTATTATCGTGTTCTCTAATTGCCTCTAACTGCTGTTTTAGTATTTGTGGGTTAATACTGTTTCATATACTGTAGTGCTTGCTTATTTGTAAACGATTTCATACATATTTACTCAGTCTCTTCAAGTAAGTGATAAAATCCTTAAGATTATGTCTTAAGTCTTTTTTTCCTCAGTGTGAACACAAGCAGATGCTTAACAAATACTCTAAGAAGTTTATAATTGTCAGATTAAGAATATAAGCAATAAGTTGTTGTAAAGAATGGTAATGCATGTGGATAGGTTTTCAGCTATTAGAATAATTCTTTTTTTTTTTTATTTTAAGTACTCTCTATGCCCAATGTGAGGCTCCAATTCATGATTATTGAGATCAAATGTTGCATGCTCTACCTACTGAGCCAGCCAGGCAATAATTCTAATTGAACATAAAGTGTAAGTTCAGTCACAGTTTCTTTCAATTAGAATGTGGTATTGGAGGGGTGCCTGGGTGGTTCAGTCGGTTAAGCATCCAACACTTGATTTCAGCTCATGTCATGATCTCATGGTTCGTGAGATCGAGCTTCTCATCTGTCTCTGTGCTGACAGCTCTCTCCCTCTCTCCCTCTCCTTCTCCTTCTCCCTCTCCCCCTCCCCTCCCCCTTCAGTCCCTCCCTCTCTCTCAAAAGAAATAAAGTTTAAAAAAGAACATGCTATTGGAAATGCTGATGTAAAGTGGATCATTATATATTGATACTAGTGGAGTAGAGGGTGACAAGTCTCCTTGCATTAAGAGATATTAATTTTATCCTCTGCTGCTACTGACTCTGAAAGTCTTGGTAGGAGGTAGAAAGATCCCCACCCCCTCCAGTTCAGAGAAACCATCATCACTTATCATGCAGATGATTTCTATTCTGGTGCAATCAATCCAGTTAATGTCAAGTACCACTGACAAGAGCATTCATGACTCAGTCACCTGGAGGCATTCACACGGTTGGTGCAATGACTTGGATTGGAAAATAAACGGAAGTAAAAGTCCTCTAGTCCTAACTTTTTTACAACTTGAATGGCCTTTTGGGGCTGTGACAGTGAGGCCCTTTTCATCTGAAGATGATGTCACTGACCCATCGATAGGGAGTGGGTAGGAGTGACCCATGCCTGTTTGGAAACAAAC
Organism: Felis catus; assembly: GCF_018350175.1. Classification (NCBI taxonomy): domain Eukaryota; kingdom Metazoa; phylum Chordata; class Mammalia; order Carnivora; family Felidae; genus Felis; species Felis catus. The sequence continues at coordinate 72,973,537 of NC_058379.1, read as the reverse complement.
ACCCTGCCTTCAATATTAGCACCAGAATGGTAAACTTGGCCCTATGGGGCTAGTTTTTTGTCATTGTCTACCTCCACTCTCCCCTGCCCCTTATCCCTTTGCCCCTGACTCACTGGACTGGATTTCGCAAGAGGATAGCATGGCATCTGTCTCCTTCATTGACATTTCTACTGCACCTAGCACATAGATATCTGGTTAGTAGAGGACCTCACTACACAGTTAATGATGGTTTACCATCTGTGGCTAAATTCTTTAAGGGACTTACTTGAAAGCTTGTTATCAGACTTCATGGTACTAAAAAGGCTTTTAATGATATTGTGGTCCCTGGGATGAAAAGTGCTGTATCACTTTTAAGTCCATGAATCACTGAAAGTAAAGAAGATCCATTTATAACAGTTTCCCAGTTTCAGATGGTAACAGAAGACTGTGCAAAAGAAGACAGGGGATAAAAGTGCACAATCTCCCTCTTACTTTATTGTTTGTTCTTGTTTTACGATTCCCTGAGTATTGCCCCTCTACCTTCTATCTCCTCCACTTTATCTCTGTGCTGGCTCTGAAGTTCTTTCAGCCTGGTCCTGCTACCTTCCAAACCATGCCTTGCCTAGGTATTTTATCATTCCTTAAGTACACAAACCATCCCCCAAGAGTGGGGGGAGTCAGAGTGGCAAATGTAGGTAGCTCAGGATTTAGTTTGGCGTTCTCCCTGTCCCCATCACTTGTGTTCTCTTTTTCCATCTTTGTACATTTGTGCCTATGACAGAGATACAAAAACATTACCTTGGCATCTGTAACCTTATTCTGAATCCCATAAATGCTCCTTGATAGAATAAAGGGAGACATGCATTGAGTAGATGGTATTATTTCCTTTGATACCCCTTTGGCTTCACATTTCTTTGGTATTCTATCAAGAATCATTGTTGTGTGAAATGGCATTTTCAGAGACTTCTGTACTTGAAAGACTGTGTATCTGACATATTTTGAACAATTACTGATGTTTCTCTTCACTGGGCTGTGCTAAAGAAGTTTCTGGACAGAGCACATGCTGTAATTAGGTAAATTTGAGGGGATTTGTCTGAAAGTAGCCTAATAAATGACACTCCACTTGTCATGGTAAAATCTCCTTTAAGCAAGGGGAGGTAGAGGCTTGTATTTACTTGTCCCATTAATCAGAAATGGTATGGATATGCTTAATTTGACCTTTAAACAGACAGAGCTCAGGCTCAACTGTCTTTCTTTGTGTAACTACTGGCAAACTTTCTACCTCTTTTAGCTAGTACTGAGGAATCCTGATTTCCTAACAGCCTCAATCTCTAAACAATAAGGAAATTTTAGGGTGTCAAAGCTATATAATATTTAATGATCACCAATCATGGAGAAATAGGGTCAGTCAGAGCTGTAATTTTCCTGGAACCTTCTGCCTAACTCCAGGCTGGTCATTTCACCAGCAGATTTGGCCACTGTGTGCGTGGTGCAACTTCATAGTCTTCTCAGGAGAGCCCTGATTTAGCTCTCCTTCTGCAAGACCCTCTTTTTTGCTGACCTCCAGATGAAATTTCATTTCAGCTGTTGACACATATATCCCGGGGAAGGACCACACGAAGATATTCTCAAATTTTCCTCTCTGAGCAAAGGGTCAGAGAGCAGATTATAGAAGGTGCAGGAGAAAAGAGTGTGAGGGCGATGTGAGAAACAAGAGCCAGGCTTCCAAAGTAGATAAAACGAGGCAGAAATGGAATTATGGGAACAATTTCTGCTTGAGCCAGTCTTAGCAAACACAGAGTAGAATCTAGACTTTCTATGTACCTCCACAGGACAGTGATGACTGAGCTGTTAGTCACAGAAAGTCATACCAGGTCAAGAGTACCTGCCAGACCCTCACCATTGTTTCACACTATGCAGGTTGAATGAATAGGCCTGAGACCCAGTGAGAGGCGATCTTGGTGAACATGATGTTCTGAGTGCACTGATAGCATATTTTTGTCTCTTTTGGTTTTCAGAATATTGAATGCACTGCAATATTTAGGTCAAGCAAATTCTGTCTAGGCATCTCCTAACAGTAATATCTGGAGGGTTGACTTATGCTATTGTGTGGGGTGCATTCTTCTTTATGTACAACATTTCTTGGCAATGTTTGTGTTGGAGCAATGTTTTATCTTTCTCACTATTTGGAGAGGAGAGTGCCTTTTGAATTGGGATACAAGGAATAATTAATACTACACTGAGCAGAACGAATGAGGCAGTGACACCTCTTGTGATATTAAACATGTCCCTGTAAGAGTAGTTCAGAGCGTTACTCATTAATCATTTACTATCCAGGATCAGGCAGAGCTTTCTAAGTACAGATTATCTCTGTGATTTGGACACTAAAGAAGAATAAGAAAGTTACCATATGAATTTCTATCTAATGTTGATGGACTATCTTCAAATGTCAGAAGTGGGGTTCTCATGATCCCAAAAGGATCATGACAATTTATAACATGGTCTTCCCTGCTTTATGATACCTGGAAAAATGGGCTAACATCTGCTTGCATACAATACATTTTTTTGAATCTTAAGTAAGTAACCAAATTATCCCCATGGTTTTCAGTCCTTCTTTTAACCACAAATAAAAGTGCTTAGAAGGCACAATCTGCTATCTTTGTCTGAACCTAGCAATATTTTATGATATATGTCTTGGATCATGGAGGGACTTTCCTTAATTCATTATTGAATTAACCCTTCAAGATGTAGCTGTAATTGATCAACTTTTCTTTTTTTTTTAAGTTTGTTTTTTTGAGAGAGAGAGGGAGACAGAGAGAGAGAGCAAGCATGAGCAGGGGAGGGGCAGAGACAGAGGGAGAAAGATAATCCTAAGCAGGCTCCACACTGTCAGTGCAGAGCCTGATGTGGGACTTGAACCCATGAACCATGAGATCATGACCTGAGCCGAAACCAAGAGTCTGACGTTTAACCAACTGAGTCACCCAGGCACCCAGATTAATTTTTCTAAGATCATCATTAAAATGCCTCACTGACATCAAGGGGGCTGGAAATAACTCCTGGAATAATGTGAAATAAGTGGAAGGAGAATGTAGAATATTCTTTTTTTCTGAGCTACTTTAGGAAAGAACCTAAAGTATTTTTTTAAGACAGTTTTGCAGAGATAAGTGAGATTGATCTGCATACCAGAGCAAAAAGAGATGCCCAAAATCTTAAGAAGGGGCTTTCAAAGTTATTGCTGTGAATTCTTTAGTGAAGTTGATAATGAGGAACTGAAACTTTATGAAGAATTATCTGAATCTGTTGCCACTGGACAAGTCTAGATATTTTATCCTATGGATGTCATTACCACTTTCCTAATTTAACATTTTTGTCCTGGGGAGACAAAGCAGTATGCAAATCAGTACTTCTCTAACTGCACTTTGAACTTCTTGAAGACAAGTTATTTTTTTCTCAGTTTTGTAACTTTACCATATAGTTCAGTGTCTGAAACACTGTTATTAATGGAATTAATGTTAGAAAGAAGTTATGATTTAGTGGTGGAGCAAGGCAATATATGTGAAAATGTAAATTAACAATACAAAGAACATGGGCAAATGCCCAATGAGATTCATAAAATGAGAAGGTTTTGGGGCGCCTGGGTGGCTCAGTCGGTTAAGCGTCCTACTTCGGCTCAGGTCATGATCTCACAGTTTGTGAGTTCGAGCCCCGCGTCGGGCTCTGCGCTGACAGCTCAGAGCCTGGAGCCTGCTTCACATTCTGTGTCTCCCTCTCTTTCTGCCCCTTCCCTGCTCATGCTCTGTTTCTCTCTGTCTCAAAAATAAATAAACATTTAAAAATAAAATGTTAAAAAAAATAAAATGAGAAGGTTTTAGGTTCAGAAGAGAAAAAAAAGTCTGGTAGGCTTAAACAGGGATTCATGGCTCAAATCAAGTGTCTAACTCTTGATTTCAACTCAGGTCATGATCTCACAGTTTGTGGGTTCAAGCCCCATGTTGGGCTCTATGCTGGCAGTGTGGAGCCTGCTTGGGATTCTCTGTCTCTCTGGCTCTCTCTTGCCCCTTCCCTGCTCGTGGTGTCTCTCTCTCTCTAAATAAATGAATACACATTTTTTTTTAAAAGGAATTCATGGAAGAAGCATAACTTGAGCTAAGCCAGGAAACAGATTCTTTTTGTGTCCCCATTGCTAGGTTTACAGTGCTCTTTTCTTGGGGACAGTATTGATTAGGATGAGGATCCAAGAGGAAATTTATGGTTTTGGAAGCAGCAATGGTATCAAGGAGTAGATATATTGAGGTCAGTAAATTCAGCGAAATGTATATAAGTCACTGGTACATTTTTGAGGAGACAGACAAGAGAGAGAAATTAGCATTCGTTTGACTTTTTAGTGATGGTAGCCAAGAACACAGTTGAATTTGAGCTAAATTAAGATTTTAATAAAGGTTGAATTGTGTATATTCGCATCCAGGTTGCCCTGGCAATACGGTTCCCAACTTTATGATAATGACAATTTAATGGGAAAAAATCATACATGCTTATTAAATATATTGTAATTAGAGACACAGCAACATGTGGTCTAATTAGCGCCATCTTTGGAAATGGTCCAGGGAGGAGTTTGGAGGTGGTTCATGAACTAAATAATTTGTACATGTTTGAAAGGGTTAAATCAAGCTTGCTCACCTGAGATCACTGTTGAGTTACTGCAGATGTGATTTCTCTCACTGGTTTAATCCCAAACAATTAAATCATAAGTCATATAGTTGTACACCCACCAGTATTGATCTCTGGAAGGAACTTTAGATAGGTGAAAGCTAATTTTCTGATGACTGGACTAAACTCGTTTGGAATCAGTGCACAGAGATGAGAATAAAGGGGTCTCTGAAGATTTTGGCTGTAGGGAAATAAACAGAATGCTAGTGAACCCCAGTGAATCGACACTGAATATTCTTCCGCACCTACACCGATAGCAGGAGCAAACCAGTGGCAGCTCTCTCCTTTGAAATGGGAGCTGGATATTTCCATAAAGAAGACAGAAAAAGGAAAGGGTTTTTGTCTCCTCTACTCCCCAAAGGAAAAATGACTGTGTGGGCATGGAGACGATGAAAACCAGGGGTTTGATCTCCCTGTCATAAGCCTTCACCACCCAGTACCTGCTAGTCATCTACTTCAGTATGATTAACTGGATGCTACGGGAAAGGTGATAACCACATGTTCTGGAAGGTTATTTTCCAACCTGAAGATCGGAATCTCTGACAACCAACTCAGCGAGGTTTCTGCACCACCAGCCATCCTCAATTAGAATGGCGAGGGAAGTAGGAGAGATTAAATAGGATAGAGTGAGAGTTAGGAAAATGACTTGGCAGTTTGGCAAGGTCCTCTGCCCTGAAAAGAAAATGGGAAGGATCTCTGAAATGTCAGAGATATGGAGGTAATAATTAATAATAATAATAATACAATGCATATTTGTCAATTATTTTAGACAACTAGGCATGATAATTGGGATGGCTTTGAAGTCAGCTGTTGTATCATAAGAAAACGCTTTAAAGGTGATACTCCTGGCTGGTTGCAAGTCAAGGATTTTAACAATGAATACATTGGTTTCAAAGTAAGTAGATCTCTTCTGCTGTAGGGATGGGAACCAACATGAAGCCTCTAAGACAAACCACTGCCATGGAGCAGTTTGGGCCGTTGCCTTCTGGTTCCTAGGCCAAGCATTTTACTGGCCTTAAGCTTGCTGTTCAGGTCATTCCCCTCTCCCTTTCAAGGTGCCTGGAGAGCTGAGTGTGCAGTGAGAGTACAACAGGGAATCAAGTACCCTCTTCCCTCATCTACACAAATACTTTCCCAGCAAAAGACCTGACGTCACACTTCAGACCTTTATGTGATTTGAAGTCACTGTGTTACAAGGGGCCCCATTAATTGCCAAACCCTCTAGTAAAACATTACCTCATTTAATCTTTTCCAAAGCCCTTGAAAGAGTATTCTATACTTATGTTTTTCACTTTCTTGCCACCTGTTTACTACAGCCTAGTGTTGGCTTCCACCACTGCACTTAAAATGATTTCCTCTGTATCACCCATGTCCTTCTTTTCCCAAATTTTGTGCATACATATTATTCTTTTTTTCACTTGACAACCATTTTGCCTCCTTATCAATTTTTATTCTCCCTTGACTTTGTACTAAGTGATTTTTCTTGTTCGATTTTTACCATTACTATTCTGTCTGCCAACAGTGGTTTTTATTCCACCACTCATTCTTTAAATGTTGGTGTTCTTCAGGGTTCTATCATCAACCTACCCATATAGTCTCATCTACTTATTCTCCTTGAGCACTTTCACCATTCTTGTGGTTTTATTTTTATGCTTACACCTTGAAATCATTATTTCCGGCACAGGCATCTCCTACCAACTTGAGAATTGTATACCCAGTAGCTCCCTACCTTGATGATATATGAACACCCCAGCTGAGTATGACCCCAAATGAATTGTCTTTCCTCTAACATGTCACTTTAAAAAAAAAAGATTTTTTTGTTGGTAGCACCACTATCCATTTAGTTATCGTAGCTAAATAAACAGTGTGTTCTGCAGGATTCTTGCTAGTGAGCAGAAAGATGTCAAATGTACAATAATGCTCCAAATACAGACCATCCCCCCTTGCTTCAAGCAAGAAATTCGTTCATCCTTGTTGTCTGTCTTTGCAATTATTCTCTCTAGGAGACTGTGGGTGGTGTTGTGATCAGTTCTTACTCAACAGATCTGCAGACCCCATGGTCTGTTGTCTATTACATTAGCCCTGTTTTGCTCCACAGGTTGCTCTCACTCTGCTTCTCATCCCTTTAAACTTCTCTCTTTCTCTGCTGTCACCACCGATATCCTTCAGACCTTTGGTCTCCATGGGCCACTCCCTGAGCGGTGATCCTTCTATCCCACGGCAATAACTCATGTCCTGTGTTCTTCACCCTCTCTGGCCAGGATAACCACCTCACTGACAGAGTTTATATATTTTTTAAAATTGTTGCTGGAGTTGTCTGGGAGTGGGAAGAGAGAATGTCTAGTTTAGGAGACAGTCATTTAGAGCCTCACGCTTTACCTACAGTTGTTGTTTGAGTCAAGGTTCCCAGTATACAGTGTGCTACTTTGGCTATTTGGACAGATTTCTTACCATCTCATAGTGATGTTCTCTCAGGGACTTCATTCATTCTTACTCTAAAATGGACCCCTACGGGACACACCAAGATCATAAAAAAAAACATTAAGTCTATAATATGTCTGAGGTCAAGTGATTTTCCATAGAGCTCTTAAGCCCCATGGCAATCAGCAGATGTGGCCAACCAGCCACATTCCCACCTCTGTTCATGAGAGTCAAGAAGGTCCCCACCTTTGGAGATAGGAACAAATAGAGGGCTCATCTACCTAAATCACCACACAGTCTTATCTCTGTCCCAACAAAATATGGGTTTTACAGTTCTGAAATTGCAAGAGCTCTGAAAACAAAGAGTTTTCATCATCCACTTGACAATGAAACCTGACTTTGTCTTAATTCATCTGAGGTAAAACCTGAATGAACTGAAATGAAGTTATCTTAATTTTTTTATTGTACTTGTTACGAATATTGATATATTTCACTGAAAAACTATTAACATGTCGGAGTGTGGTCCTTAGCGTAGGTCTCCCTGCTCATGTTCTATTATACATGGTAGATACACCATATTATTTTTATTAAATCTGAAACTTTTTATAACCTTAAGCACTCTATTCATATGGATTTCCAATAAGGGGTTGTGATTATGCACTCTAATAACTATTTCTGATTTCTGGCTTTTGGCACCTTCTCAAGTCCTAACAATTTTTATCTTTATGTATGGAATCTATCTCTTTTGCTCTATTCCTGTTCTCATTAATTGAGGCAGAGAACAGGACTCATGGTGGTATGAGATCAGCCTACCCTCTATTGTCCAGAGTAATCTAGCTTTGCCCCAAACTCGTGTCTCCACCTAGTAAAATAAAAGGTCTGCACTTGACTGAACCTACACTCTTTATGTATAAAGTATGATGCTGTATGATGCTGTGGAGGTTGAGCAGTCATCTCAACAAACTCCAGTTGTTTTGTTAAAGAATTTCTTCTAAATACATGCCCTTCTACTCCCAAGAAGAGGTTGGGAAACACAAGACGTGCTACTGTGTTACATGTCTACTGTTATTTTAGTGCCTGTAATGGGGTGTGTCTGATTGACTCACCCCCCTTTTGCACTGATCCTAATTCAGCTTTTCACTAACTCATTCCAGAATGACTGAAAGTTTTTGAACTGGCCTCTCTGCTTCTATTTAATCTCCCTTAGGTCCATCCTCTCATAGCCAGTGGACAGTACAAATTTAACCACACCACAGCTGGACTTCAAACTCTGAAGCATCTCTCCTCTTCCATTAGGTTGATGTCTCTCTAAGTTTTTAACAAGACATAGTAGGCTTTTGCTGATCTGGCTTCTGCCTATCTCTCTCTTCTCATTTCCTTCCCTATATTTTTTTTCCAGAAATTTAAAACTCTTTTTTTCATTTTCTACACTGTAAGGTGTTTTTGATTCTACTCTCATACTTGCTTTTATTTCCTCCCGAAAGGATGAACTCTCACCACACTCAGTCTCCTGCTACCTATTGCCTCATAGTTGAAAACTTGAATAGGCATTATCTTCTTTATTTGATATTTTAATTTTTATTTTTTTGTATCATGTTTTTACACTGTAGCTGTTAATATATAGTGTAATATTGGTTTCAGTGGTAGAATTTAGTGATTCATCACTTATGCATAACACCTGTTCTTATCACAAGTGCCCTTTTAATACCCATCACCCATTTAGCCTACCCCCCCCCCCCCCACCAGCACCCCTCCATCAACCCTCAGCTTGTTCTCTGTAGTTAAGAGTCTCTTATGGTTTGCTTCCCTCTCTCTTTTTTTCCCTTCACTGTGTTCATCTGTTTTGTTTCTTAAATTCTACATATGAGTGAAATCATATGGTATTTGTCTTTCTCTGACTGACTTATTTCACTTAGCATAGTACACTCTAGCTCCATCCATATCATTACAAGTGGCAAGATTTCATTCTTTTTGATGGATGAGTAATATTTCATTGTGTATATATACTGCATCTTCTTTATCCATTCATCAGTCAGTGGACCTTTGGGCTCTTTCCATAATTTGGTTATTGTTGATAATGTTGCTATAAACATTGGGGTGCATGTGCCCCCTTTGGATCAGTATGTTTGTATTCTCTGGGTAAATACCTAGTAGTGCAATTGCTGGGTCATAAGGTAGTTCTATTTTTAACTTTTTGAGGAAACTCCATACTGTTTTCCAGGGTGGCTGTACCAGTTTGCATTCCGACAAACAGTGTAAGAGGTCCCCATTCTCTGCAGCCTCACCAACATCTGTTGTTTCTGGTGGTGTTAATTTTACCATTCTGATAGGTGTGAGGTGGTGTCTCATCTTGGTATCTCATCTTTTCATGTGTTCGTTAGCCATCTGGAAGTCTTCTTTGAATAAGTGTCTATTCATGTCTTCTGCCCATTTCTTAACTAGGTTATTTGTTTTTTAGGTGTTGAATTTGAGAAGTTCTTTATAGATTTTGGATACTAACCATTTGTGAGAGATGTCACTTGCAAATATCTTCTCCCATTCTATAGGTTGCCTTTTAGTTTTGTTGATCACTTCCTTCACTGTGCAGAAGCTTTTTATCTTCATGAGATCCCAATAGTTCATTTTTGCTTTTGTTTCCCTTGCTTCCAGAGATGTGTCTAGTAAGGAGTTGCTATGGCCAATGCCAAAGAGGTTGCTGCCTGTGTTCTCCTCTAGGATATTGATGGTTTCCTACCTTGCATTTAGGCCTTTCATCCATTTTGGGTTTATTTTCGTATATGGTTAAGAAAGTGGTCCAGTTTCATTCTTCTTCATGTTGCTGTCCGGTTTTCCCATTTGTAGAAGAGACTGTGTTTTTTCCATTGGATATTCTTTCCTGCTTTGTTGAAGATTAGTTGGCCATGTAGTTGTGGGTCCATTTCTGAGTTTTGTATTCTGTTCCATTGATCTGAGTGTCTGTTTTTGTGCCAATAGCATACTCTCTTGCTGGGTACAGCTTTGTAATACAGCTTTAAGTCTGGAATTGTGGTGCTTCCAGCTTTGTTTTTCTTTTTCAAGATTGCTTTGGCTATTTGGGGGTCTTTTGTGGTTCCATACAAATTTTAAGATTGTTTGTTCTAGCTCTGTGAAAAATGCTGGTTGTATTTTAATAGGGATTGCATTAAATGTGTAGATTGCTTTGGGTAATATAAACATTGTAACAATGTTTGTTCTTCCAATCCATGAAAATGGAATATTTTCTATTTCTTTGTGTCATCTTCAATTTCTTTCACAGTATCCTGTAGTTTTCAGAGTACAGCTCTTTTTCCTCTTTGGTTAGGTTTATTCCTAGGTATCTTATGGTTTTTGGTGCAGTTATAAATGGGATCACTTCCTTGATTTCTCTTTCTGCTGCTTCATTATTGATGTATAGAAATGCACCAGATCTCTGTATGTTAATTTTGTATAATGTGACTTTACTGAATTCGTGTAACAATTCTAGCAATTTTTTTAATGGAGTCTTTTGGGTTTCCTACTTAGAATATCATGTCATCTGCAAATAGTGAAGGTTTGACTTCTTCCTTGCCAATTTGAATGCCTTTTCTTTTCATCCTCTGATTGCTAAGACTTCCAGTACTATATTAAATAGTGATGGTGAGAGTGGATATCCTTGTGTTGTTCCTGACTGTAGGAGAAAGGCTCTCAGTTTTTCCCCATTGAGGATGATATTAGCTGTGGGTCTTTTGTATATGGCCTTTTGATGTTTAGGTATGTTCCCTCTATCGCTACTTTGTTGGGGGTTTTTATCAAAAATGAATGCTGTAGTTTGTCAGATGCTTTTTCTGCATTTACTGAGAGGATCATATAGTTCTTATCCTTTATTTGATTAAGGTGGTATATCACATTGATTAATTTGCAAATATTGAGCCACCCCTGCAACCCAGGAATAAGTCCCACTTAATTGTGGTGAATAATTCTTTTACTGTACTATTGGATTCGATTTGCTAGTATCTCGTTGAGAATTTTTGCCTCCATGTTCATCAGGGATATTGGCCTGTAACTCCCCTTTTTAGTGGGGTCTTTGTCTGGTTTTGGATCCAAGGTAATGTTGGCATCTAATGAGTTTGGAAGTTGTCCTTCCACTTCTGCTTTTTGGAAGAGTTTGAAAAGAATAGGTATTAACTCTTCTTTAAATGTTTGGTAGAATTCCCCTGGGAAGCCATGTGGCCCTGGACTTTTGTTTGTTGGGAGATTTTTGATAATTGATTCAATTTCTTGATTTTTTATCAGTCCATTTAAATTTTCTATTTCTTCTTTTTTCAGTTTTGTTAGTTTATTATATGTTTCTAGTAAGTTATCCATTTCTTCTAGATTGCCCAATTTATTGGCATATAATTCATCATAATATTCTCTTATAATTGTTTGTATTTCTATGGTGTTGTGATCTCTCATTTGTGATTTTATTTATTTGGGTCTTTTTTCTTTTTTTATAAGTCTGGCTAGGGGTTTATCAATTTTATTCTCTCAAAGAACTATGTCCTATTTTCATTAATCTGTTCTACTGTTTGTTTCTGTATCATTTATTTCTACTCTAATCTTTATTATGTCCCTTCTTCTTCTGGCTTTAGGCTTTCTTTGCTATTCCTTTTCTAGCTCCTCTGGGTGTAAGTTTAGGTCATGTATTTGAGAGTTTTCTTGCTTCTTGAGGTAGCTCTTGATTGCTATATAGTTCTCTCGTATGACTCAAAGGCTTTTTACTATTGTGTTTTCATTTTCATTTGCTTCCATGTATTATTTTAAGTTTCTTTTTAAATTTCCTGTTTAACTCACTCATTCTTTAACCTCCATGTATTTGTGGTGTTTCCATTTTTTTTTGTGGTTGACTTCAAGTTTTGTAGTGTTGCGGTCAGAAAATATGCCTAGTTTGATCTCAAATATTTTGTATTTGTTGAGGTCTGATCTGTGACCCAGTATGTTATCTGTTCTGGAAAATGCTTCATATGCACTTGAAAAGAATGTGTATTCTGCTGCTTTAGGATGAAATGTTCTGAATTTATCTGTTAAGTCCATCTGGGCCAGTGTGTCTTTCAAAGCCATTGTTACCTTATTGATTTTCCGCTTAGATGATCTGTCCATTGTTGTAAGCGGAGCATTAAAGTTCCCTACTGTTATTGTATTATTATCAATGAGTTTCTTTATGTTTGTCATTAATTGATTTATATATTTGAGTTCCTCCAAGTTGGAGGCATAATTATTTGCCATTGTTAGATCTTCTTGTTAGCTAGACCCCTTTATTATGGTATAGTGCCCTTCTTCATCTCTTGTTACAGTCTTTGGTTTAAAATCTAGTTTGTCTGATGTAAGTATGGCTATTCCAGGTTTCTTTTGCTACCCATTAGCATCATAGATGGTTTTTCATCCCCTCACTTTCAGTCCATAAGTGGCTTTACATCTAAAGTGAGTCTCTTGTAGGCTACATAGAGATGGGTCTTTTTTTTTTTTTTTTTTTTTAACCGTTTTGATAACCTATGTTTTTTTTTTTTTAATTTTTTTTTCAACGTTTATTTATTTTTTTTGGGACAGAGAGAGACAGAGCATGAACGGGGGAGGGGCAGAGAGAGGGAGACACAGAATCGGAAACAGGCTCCAGGCTCTGAGCCATCAGCCCAGAGCCTGACGCGGGGCTCGAACTCCCGGACCGCGAGATCGTGACCTGGCTGAAGTCGGACGCTTAACCGACTGCGCCACCCAGGTGCCCCAACCTATGTTTTTTTGATTGGAGCAATTTAGTCCATTTGCATTCAGAGTGATTATTGATAGGTATGAGTTTAGTGCCATTGTAGTACTTTCAAAGTCATTGTTTCTGGAGATTTTCTCTGTTCCTTTCTAATATTTGTTGCTCTTGTCTTTCTTTCCCACTCAAAGAGTCCCTTTTAATATTTCTTGCATGGAGGGTTTAATAGTCATAGACTCCTTTAATTTTTGTTTTTGTGTTTTTTGGAACTCTTTATTTCTCCTTCTAATCTGAATGACAGCCTTGCTAAAGAAAGTATTCTTGGCTGCATATTTTTCCCATTCAGCACGTTGAATATATCATGCCACTCCCTCTGGCCTGCCAAGTTTCTGTGGATAGATCTGCCGGTAACCTTATTTGTCTTCCTTTATAGGTCAGGGGTTTCTTTTCCCTTGCTGCTTTCAGGATGTTTTCCTTATCTCTATATTTCGCAGATTTTACTATGATATGTCTTGGTGTTGGCCTGCTTTGGTTGACTTTGATGGGAGTTCTCTGTGCCTCATGGGTTTGGTTGTCAGTTTCCTTCCATAGATTAGGGAAGTTTTCAGCTATAGTATTCTCAATTAAACCTTCTCCCTTTTCCCCCTCTCTTCTTCTGGGACCCCTAGGCATCATTTCCTTTAGAAATTCTTTTCATTCCTCCCAAAGTTAAGTACCCTCCCCGCTGTTTTCAGTGTGATATTGTAGGAACCTGTGCACAGAGTTGACACCAGACTGTTATTGTAATTATTTGTTTAAATACATGCTCATGAAATCATATGAAAGCAGAGACTGTACTTAAAAAAATACTTATACCCCACAGTTCCTAGATCAATGCTCAGTGGATAGTAACCCAACATAAAGTAAGCACTTTTAAAAGTGAATACAGCATAAGGCCATTGTTTTTATTTTATGGAGAAGGAAGCTGTGGCTCAAACAGATTAAGTAACTTGGAATGGGTATTTTGTGTTGCTTCCCTCTGTTTGCTAGAAGCTGGAAGCCTAGAAACTACATTTCTTAGATATACTCGCTAAGAAATATGGCTTCAGTTTAGGTTCCTTCAACAGGAGGCTCTCGCTTGGGATGGGAAGGCAGAAGGAGAGGGGAAGCTATTGTTTTGACTTTGGCAATAGCCGTGGCAGAACACTAATGCAGACTTCCATGAAACTTTTAGGGATGGCAGTGAGCAATGTGGGTTCCTGCAACAGGGGTAAGGTGGAAGGGGCCCCTTGGCAGAAACATGGCTTGAGGGCTCTGGCAGCAGCTGTAGTTGTGCAGAGGTGAGTGGCACGGGCAATGGTGTCAGGCTTCCCACTGTTCTCGAGGGCTGGATAGTACCAGCTTCCCTCCCCTCTCTTCTGCTATTCTAGCCCTTTTAATAATTTTTAAACCTAATTTTTTCCTGCTTAAATGCTTAGAATGGTTTTGCTTTTCCTCATTAAACTCTGATGATATAGTTTTGCTTAAAGTCATACAGTAATTAAGCGGTAAAGCAGTAATAGACATTAGCTGGACTGATTGCGAGGTCCATGTCCATAGCCTTTGAGCACAGTGCCTTCCTCTACTTGCAGGAGGAAACTGTCCTCTGGGGAGAATTCTTCTTTGTGTTCTTTGTAAGGAGACTTCGGTTTCAGTAAAGAGGTGAAAACGTTATATTGTAGAAGGAAGGACCCTTCTTGCAGATGGCAGCTTAATCTTCACATACATAAAGTCAGTCCTGTGTAGTTTTCTCATATTTTGGGGGGAAGAAAAGTTTACATGTTCTTTTGGGGAATCAACACAGATCTGGTCTCTGGTGAATTACCAGGTGAAGACCTTCTCTGCCCAGCAAGAAAATCATATGAAAACAAATCAAGGTAAGTGAGCAACTTAGACATCTGATACGAGAAAGAACCTCAAATGGAATGTTTTTTACACATCAACTTACACATGAACATGGCACTTCATTCACAGAGGCAAAGCCAAAGCCAAAGGCAAGGAGAAACCAGGCTGCACAACTTAAGAGGCCTCCCTTAATAGTCAGAGCAGAACTTTATCCACTCACCTCCAGGTAGATCAGAAAGGGAACTTAAGAAGGAATGTATAACACAATTAGTAGATGGTATAGTGAGTGCTTCTGAGCTGTTTTCTATGGTTGTAGCATGTGTAAATGGGAGGGGATGGTGGTGACCTGAATTTGTTATCTAACTTGTCTTAGTTTCAATCTCCTTATTACAGAATGTATACCTTACCAGATTGTTTGGAAGAATAAAATGCTTAGTTGGTGTCGGCATATAGTAGATGCTTAATTAATTTGTCCACCTAGAGTCAGTTACAGTATTTGTTATTTCCTTATTGCCAAAGATTGTACTAACTGCTGTGAGCAAGACAGAGTATCTGCCATCTAAAAGCTGACATCTAGACTACACTGCTTCCATTTTTTAAAAACTACCCTTCTCTTTCTTCTACAAAACTTTCTAGATCCTGAATTGTCTTAGATCCTTCAGCAAATTAAATATCAGTAGAATGGAGGAGAATCAGATTATGAGTTGTGATATCTAGTATAAAGGACCTTTAAAACACACAAGAAAGAAGATATTAACAAGGGGGCCATTTGTCGCCTCTTTTCTAGAATTTGTAGAAAGCAAGCTGAGTGAATCATGAAATATGAGGATATGAGAAAAAAAGTTATCTTAAAAATTCTCAATTATTTTGTTTTACATGTGTCTTTACCTTGGAGTCTGTACGTGGGAGCATCTCCTGACACCAAGGATTGAAGTGATTTTTGTGGTATTCAAGAGGTATTTTGGAATACGGTGATGCCGGGCAGGTGCCTTGAGAATTGCCTTTCTGGTGCACTGAGGCAGAGATTGCAGCCGACATGTCTGAGTCGAACATGTTTCTTACTTTAGAGGGAAGTAGAGAAATCTTCCATTTTTCCAGGCAGGATGTTTTTGGTTTTCATACTTTGGCAAGAGTGAGCAGGTGTTTGCTGATGAACTGCCAAGCTGGATTACACTTAACTCCAAGTCCTTTCTTTTCCTTATTATCAAATAGCATTTACTATGGTTTCCTTCACACTTCCAGGCTGCACTATATCACACATCCAATTTAACCTGATTCAGGGCAGCGAGAGGCCTGTTGGCACCCACTGTAGTGGAGGTTGCTATCAGCTTCTCATGTAAACGAGGACTTCCCCAAATTATGTCATTTAGAAGCTGGCTAGAGGGGTGCCTGGGTGGCTCAGTCAGTTAAGCGGCCGACTTCGGCTCAGGTCACGATCTCGCGGTCGTTGAGTTCGAGCCCCGCGTCAGGCTCTGTGCTGACAGCTCAGAGCCTGGAGCCTGTTTCAGATTCTGTGTCTCCCTCTCTCTGACCCTCCCCCATTCATGCTCTGTCTCAAAAATAAATAAACATTAAAAAAAAATTTTTAGAAGCTGGCTAGATATTAAGTTTTCCAATGTCTACATTTTACAGAAAATGAAACATGTCTACAGAGTTAAGGGGCTAGCCCATTCCTTTGTTTTATATTTGAATTGGTTATGCATTTGAAGAAATTTAGATACAGCTAGCTACCCTTTAGGTAGGCATAAGAAAATGGAATTATTTTTATTCTCCATTAAACACTGGCTTTCAGGAAGTATGTATGAAATCCATAAATCTCTGCTTCTGTGGATATCAAAACTGAGCCCTAGCATCACCAAAATTGCACATCTTGGTGTTTTTCTTTTTTGTTTTTAAGTTCACTTATTTTGAGAGAGAAAGCATGAGTGGGGAGAGGCAGAGAAAGAGGGAGAGAGAGAATCCCAAGCAGGCTCTGCGCTGACAGTGCATGGGGGACTCCATTCGGAGCTTGATATGAGGCTTGACATGGGGCTAGATCCCATGAACCATGAGATCATGACCTGAGTCGAAATATAGAGTCTGATGCTTAACCGAATGAGCCACCCAGGTGCCCCATCTCATTGTTTTTTAAACTGCCTGTGAAGATCGTATCTCTAATATCTTAGAATGATAACTTTGTAAAATTATTTATAAAATACATTAATAAAAATTAAATAAGAAAATGCAAAGACATACAAAACACAAATTTAAAAATGATGTTAAATTCAACAAATGTAAAATTGATGTGTCAAACTGTATAAAAGTTTCTAAAGATGTCCCCTCAATTTCTCTACTTGCCATGGACCAGTGACAGTTTGCAGGTTGATGTTCTCCTGTGGGTCACACTGGGAATAGCACTATGCAACTAGTTCTATCCCTCAGCTTTTATCTGGTTGTGCAGACCAGATCAGCAATCACATGTCTGTGATTCTGTTCCTTCTTGGTTTATATTAACCTCATAGCTCTACCCATTCCAAGCATCCTAGAGAGCAGTGCTTCCCAATAGAAATACATCAGGCAGGCCACATATATAATTTTAAATTAAGGTGGCCACATTGAAAAACAGAAATGGCTAAAATTAATTTTAATAATATATTTTATTTGAGCTGACATGTCCAAACTATTAGCATTTCAACATGTAATCAATATAAAATATTATTGAGATGTTTTACATTCTTTCTCTCATAGTAAGTCTTGGAAATTTGGTGTGCAGATTTGCTTACCGCACATTTCAATCTGGACTAGCCACACTGTAAGAGCTCAATAGCCACATGTGACTAGTGGCCGCCATACAGAACAGTAAAGCCATAGGCCTTCCTCTGAGCTGTCCTCAAGCAAGTAAGACACATCTAAAACATCATCTTGGAAGAAACTACCTCCCTGAAAAGGAAATGCCAAACTCTTTTGGGGGGATACGAAGGTATGCCGGACACATTTAGGAGACATCCATGGCAAAGGACCCACGCTTTTCCTCGTCTGTCTGTGGTAAAGTCATCTTGAAGTAGCTTCAGCTCAGCATTTCTGGAATCTCAGTTTTAAATATTCTGATTTCTTGTCTAGGATTTTTCAGCTCTGTTATAGTCAGCCTCTCTGGGCCATATTCCAAGTCAGGATCAGAGTTTGTCTCTTACATGTCTCACAGTTATTTGAAAATCATAAAGAGATTTTCAGAGATATTAGTGTATTTTTAAAGTATTCTTGTGGGCTTGGTCTTACCTTTGGTCTTCTCCCTCCTTCAGGTTTGCTCTACAGGGATGATGTCCTTAAAAATCTGCCACTTCCGTATTGATTGTTGTTGTTGTTCTGGAAAAATAATGACCAAGCTGTCTGATCTGGCTGTGAATTATGTGGGAGAAAATCTCTGCTGCCCAGTGGAAATGCATTCACGTGCATTTCATCTCCTTAATGACATTCACAGTGACAGTTTCAGCTCAGTCCCTCATCATCAATCCTCTTGACTCTGTTTCAAGTTATGTCCATGGGGGCAGAGGATAGGAAAATACCTCTAATCACTCATTCATAACATTTTGAGAGCCAAATATTTATAGTTAACCTGTTAGCTTTTTCTTTACAGTAAGACATAAACAACCATGAAGTGAGCTCTACATTCTTCCAATTTAGTTACATTCTGGAGGGAAAAAAAAGACAGATCCAAATTATATTTGGTCAGAGAAAGATGATGGGTTAGATGATCCACCTTTATTTCATGAGCTCTGAGCAGAGAGCAAGGTGCTGAGTACGATAGCTGGATTTTCTATATCCTGTCTCTCCAACCTTAGTCTATCTTGAATATATCTCTGGATCATATTGTCATAAGGGGGTCTTTAGAAGAAGATGAATTTTGCCAATGCTAAATCTAGGGTGCTTAATAAAAAGATTTAAGTTTTATAAGAATGTAGTCAAAGTGAGAGTTTCAGCACAAGACAGTTGTGAACATGAAGAACTCAGGGAAAAATGAAGTCTCAGTCTGTTAAGGAAGGCCAAAGATTGAACATGGGACACCAAGAGCCCAGACTAAGTATAAAGGCTAGAGGACGATGGGAGTCTCGGGTGGGGAATAAGGAAGGTAAAAGTGTGGTCTTAGGTGATTGCCACAGACACTGGTAGGTGTTGTGCTTCACCTTTATGAAGGATGGTGTCTAGTGCAAGGACAGGACTACCGACTCAAAGGGCCAAGAACCTGAGGCAGGCCTGGTATCATTCCTACATGAGCCTTCTGTCTAGGCAAAGTGGAGTCAAAGTCTCCTGGGACTCTGATGGTAGCTTCTGGTTTTAGTGGAGTGTTACCAAGGTTAGAGAGAAGATCCTAGGATTACTCCTCCATCCAGCACCGTTCAACGCATCAGAGAGAGATTGATAGTGACATGGTATCCTTTGAAATATGCTATTTACAACCCCCCATTTTAGGGAGATATGTGGCAGGGGAAGATGCAGCAGGAAGTGAGAAGGTTCTGTTTATCTACATGACGTAGGATACTTAGAGAAGGAATTTTTGGCATCATGTTAAGGGTTTCATTTTATTAGATGGGGAAAAAGGGAATTATTGTTAAAAGCAAACTATGAGTCATTGTTCTTGGTATTGTTGGCATGCATATTGCTAGGGCTATGAGAAGCGATAAAATATAAGTAACATAGACCCAGCTTTAAGAAACTTACAGGTAAGAAGGGGGGACAAGTACATATAAACATCTGCACATCTTCTGGAGTAGGTACGATGATAAAAATACCCACGAGTCAGGTGATGGTCATTATTTTACCTGTGGTAGGAAGTGACACTGGAGCAGCATGGTCAAGGGGCATGTGTGAACCAGCCTGCTGTGTTAGGAAATACCGCATAGCGTATTGGTGCTAGAGTGGAGAAAGCAAGGCATGGAGAATGGTGAGATGTTACTTCCAAATTATCTCAACCCTACCTTCTGTTTATCTCCAATGGCACCATTGTAAGATGCCATTACATTGCCATTGTAAGAATGGCACCATGAAGGTATTCTTTACTGTTACATGTACTATTCCAGTAACTGGTGTTTGGGTATCTAGAGGCAGAGAGGCATACCTTGGAGATATTAGGCATTTGGTTCCAGACCATCTCAATAGAAGCAAATGTCACAGCATAGTGAGTCAAATGAATGTTTTGGTTTCCCAGTGCATCTAAAAATTATGTTTACACTACACTGTAGTCTAGTAAGTGCCTTATGTCTAAAAAAGTACATACTTTCATTAACAAATATTGCTAAAAAGTGCTCACCATCATCAGAGCTTTTGCAAGTCGTAATTACCGATTGCAGATCACTGTAGCCAATATAGTAATAATGAAAAAAATTGAAATACTGTGAGAGTCACCAAATTCTCTTTGACACAAGAGACATGAAGTGAACAAATGGTGTTGGAACAACGAGGCTGGTAGTCTTGCTTGATGCAGGGTTGCCACAAACGTTTAATTTGTAAAGAACACGGTACCTGCTATTGTTTTATAGAACTTCATTTTATTGTGCTTTGCTAGTCTGGATTTTGTGTACAAAGTACCTGTGGCTTTTGCAAATCTTCAGTAGGGTTTGCAAGGGTGGTCATTTAGGATTGGCCTGGGCTGTGGCTCCTCGCTTGCCCCTGAACTATTTCTACACATCAATTTATCCTTGTCTAAACTGACCAGAAGAGAAATGAGGAAGACAGAGGCATGTGAAAGGAAAACCAAAAAGAAAACCAGTATGTATGCTATTTTTGGCACTTTAAGAAGGTTAATAACCCAAGGGATATATTTATAATCTCAAAAAAATAATAATAATAATAATAAAGATTGAACAGACTTCTGTATTCTATCCTCAATACCCCTAAAATCTGGTTGCAAGTTTGTCTCTCTGAGTGCATGTTTATCTGAGAAAGGGAAAGTGTAGAAAGTGCAAAAAACCATCATCTCCCGCAGGTCCCTCAGGGCCCACATAATAGATGTTGCTGAGATTTGAAAAATGCCATGCATCTGCCATTTAAAAGTCACATCTAAATATACTTGCTACCTTCTAAGTAATCTTTTATTTTTAATTGTAGTATTATTTATGAGTTTTTACTCACTAGGAATTCTGTGTTGCTTGAAAAGCGTTGGTATGAAACACAATACATCAGGAGAAAGACATGTGCGGATGAAATATGGTCCTGAATGTCATCATTCCGGTGATGTATATTAGAATAGGAATGGAAGAGTGAAGTTGAGGGATGAGTCTGTGTGCTGTGCATTCTTGAATAATCCCCATGAAAACTGTAATAGAATTATTATCCGTGTTTAGCATCATGTAATCAGAAAGTATTTGCCTGCAGAGGGAACCATTTTGCAAGGTAACTAGGTACGTACCCCACCAACACACTGGGCCACATCCATTTTAAAGGACGAAAACCAAACAAAGCATGAGGGAAAAAAATCAAATACATTGAGTTTGAATAAAAGCAATCCAAATCCCATCTTTATAACTCAAGTAATTTCTGACTACCTAGATTTGATGGGCTGGTGGGGATAGGTTGTGTGTGCAGTACTAGTCGTTTAGAAAATTCTGTAGGTGAAGTTGAATTCTTATCTCTGAGAAAGCTGGCTATAATGTTTCTGTAATTATGCGGTGGATTTCTCACACATCTTCGTATTCATAATTACCTGGTATTTAACTTCCAATAATGACATTATTAAATCTGAGGTGACAGCCCTTCACTTGTGACATTTAATTTGCTTTTCCATTTTCCTCTCTTCTTGGTCCTTTAAATGGTTCTTAAAGGCAAACAACTGAGGAGGAACTGTCAATACCTCAGAACATCAGCCATGATGATTTTTCTTGATAAATATCTTCCAAATAAATCTCCAAATCTAAGTTTCAGTGAATGCCTTCATAGGCAATATACAGTTATTTCGAAATAGCACAAAATAACAGTGATCTTTCTCTGAGTTGTTTAAGAGACAGTGCTTTTAGGGTACGCTTGCAGCTGGTCATGCCAAAGGCCATTATTTACACAGGAAATGTCCTTGCGTTCTGCTCTTTCCTGATGGTGAAGCCACAAAAGTTTACCATTTTCCATGAAGGTGAGCTGAAGAGCAAATCTCATGTACTTATTTACTTTACCACATATAAATCTTTTCTTCTGGCTCTTTTGCACACACTTAACAATTAAGAATGCCCACAATTATTTTTCAAATCATGAAAATATATTTCTTATGTTTATTTATTTATTTTGAGAGAAAGAGAGAGGCAGAGAGAGAATCCCATGCAGGCTCTGCACCATCAGTGCAGAACCTGATGTGGGGCTCGATCTCATGAACCATGAGATTATAACCTGAGCCCAGATCAAGAATCGGACCCTTAACTGATTGAACCGTCGATGTACCCTAAATAATGAAAATATTTTTTTAAGAACTGTATAAAATGAGTATGGGAACATAATTTATGAGACTTTGGGGACTTGCAAAGTGGGAAATTTTATTTGGGAAGTCATTAAATTCTAGTGAAATCAAAGCTGGATATAGAAACAAGTATATTTCATGATTTTATGAAATGTATAAAATACTCAGTGGTAAACATTATTGATGAGCACCCAGGTAATATCTTTTGCATAAACAATAACCCTCTGATGCCCTCTAGAAGTTTTCTTTCTGCCAGGAAAGTTGTAAATGTTCACGCAGTTGGCACCATTCCTTTAATTAGCATATTGTTCAATGTGTCTTTATAAGCCACTTATCTCCTATTGTACAGAACTCATTTTAAGGTGGAAGAAGGAGAATGTTACTTTGGGGACTCAATGCCAATGACTTTTTATTTTTCTACTGGTTAATATAATAGAATATTGTTGTTGAAAGGACAATTAGAGGGCATGCTCCTCATATCAAACATAATGTAGGGATCCAGTTTGCATTATTAACTCCTAGCTCACTTGGCTTCCAGGAAATCACCCTCTCTTCATTTTCTCCCCTCTTTCTGACCAGTCTGTCCTGCGACAGAGGCTGCTCCCTTGCCCTTACGGCCTACGCACACTGCATCAGGTCATGTGCCCCAGCAAACCTTCAACTGTCAACATGGGAGCTTTCTCTGGCTACGGGAACCCACTCAGACCACAATCATGGGAGGCTCCAAGTATCACAGAATTAACGCCTCCTGGGAGCCACTCCCACTTAAGACAGATGGCAGCTGGTATCTACATGTCCTAGTTTCCTTTGTTTTCGGAAGGATACTTTGAGGCATGCATTCTCCATTGGTCTACAGAGTTCTCCAAGGGAATTAAGCTCCAGTTGTGCGTGATGACAAACTTGCTTGATAATGCACGCTTTCCTGACTGCCTCTCCTCTGTCTTGTGTTCTGATTCCACTATCATGTTTCCCGGGGTTACCTTCCAAATAAACTATTATATTCAAATACCTTCTTCAGGGTCTACTTTTGGGGAAACTGAAAGTAAGATACTTCTCTGTCGCTTTTTCTTGATCCTTATTTTCTGGACATCAAAATGTTAAAATAAGGTGAGGGCTTAGTCCTTGGAGCACTTCTCTTAACTAAACTTATTTCCTAGAAGAATTAATCCAAACCTAAGATTTCAAATATCATCCAAAATAATGCCTCAAGCTTTGCCTTCTTTTCAGAACCTGAACTATTTTTTAAAAACTTATTTAAATTCAAGTTAGTTAACATACACTGAGTGTAGTATTGGTTTCAGGAGTAGAATTCAGTGATTCATCACTTACAAATAACACCCAGGGCTCATCCCAACAAGGCCCTCCTTAATGTCCATCACCCATTTAGCCCGTTCCCCCCCCCCCCCCCCCCCGTTTACATTTCCCAAACTAAACTCTTGAATTTCTTCTTCAAGTGATTGGGAACTGAATATCCTATGTGATATTTAGGTTTTTATGTTGAATACATTGGTCCTAGATTTGTCATAGGAGACATCTTAAAATATTTAAAGAAAATATGGGGCGCCTGGGTGGCTCAGTCGGTTAAGCATCCGACTTCGGCTCAGGTCATGATCTCGTGGTCCGTGAGTTCAAGCCCCATGTCAGACTGTGTGCTGACAGCTCAGAGCCTAGAGCCTGTTTCAGATTCTGTGTCTCCCTCTCTCTCACCCTCCCCCGTTCATGCTGTCTCTCCCTGTCTCAAAAATAAATAGACGTTAAAAAAAAAAATAGAAATGCCTCTTCCTTTAGTGTTGTTCTCTAGGCTCCAGGTTCAATAAACCTACTTCACTCAGATGTCCTCACATAACAGCTTTCTTAGGTTTGTCACATTCTTCTCTGTAAATATTCAAGTTTTTTTGTTCCTCTCAAAATATAACAACTAAAATTAAGTCTGACAATTCTAATATGGTATAGCAGATACCATTTCTCTCCTTTCTTCCCTCTCTCTGACACACACACACACACACACACACACACACACACACACACACACAAACACTTTATCAGGTTATATGCATCTCTTGCAAGTTCTTGTATTGAACTTCTTTGTACATGTCAGCAGTGTTATTGTTTTGTTGTTTTTCATACAACTGGACAATCATACCTAGAAAAAAACCCAACATATCTTGACAGATTTCCACAGAGCAGTCTGGATTTTAAAATGTAATTTTAAGATACTTTCTAAATTCAGGAAAGGCATTGTGAGAGGATCACAAGAGCAGTATCAAGCTATATGAAGACAAAGAATGCTGTGGTATGTATTTTGAGTAGTTTTTTTCTTTGTGCCATTTGTCTCCATGGCCCCTTGGCCTGTTCAACGTTTATGTGGGGGAATCTGCTAGTCTGAGTGAGGTGTGAAATTTCAAAGAAAACAGAGACTACTTTTTTGTTGTTAGAATGGAGAAACTCTTTATTCCCCTGTCAACTAGACTTAGGTAAGCAACAATTGTTCCTTTTACTTAAGAAGATGGATTTATTTGGGTTTGGGAATTGTCAGGCTTTAACAGAGGAAAGTTAATTCAGTCCTGCTGAGAGAATAAGAGATAGAAGGAAGACATGCCGTGAAGTACAGATAATCATGGTGTTAGATCAGCCACTTTCCAGTGTTAGTGAAAACAATAATAATATTGGGTTTTTATGTATGTACGGCATTTATAGTTTTCAAAGCACTTTCGCATACTATCTCTTCCCTCCCTTCCTTCCTTCCTTCCTCTTTCCCCTCTTTCCTCTCTCTCTCCCTTGCTTCCTTTCTTCCTTCTTCTCAAGTGCTTAACATGTGCAAGGAGCTGTGCTGGAAACAAAATAATAAGATATTCTCCTAACTACCAGGGGAAGAAAATACATATTACAAAGACCGCCTTTATTACAGCCCTGGTGACATGGCAGTGTGAGCATTAGCTCACTCATAAGGTGACTGCTGTAAACTCTATGAGAACTCACCCATGTGCACAACAAAGCTGTTTTCTTGACATCTCCCTGCAAGTCAATAGGTATATAGACAATCCAAAGTGCCTTTCAGATATAAACCAGTTATTCCTCAACTGTCTAACAGAAAATGACTGAAAGCAATGATCCTCATCACAATTAAAATCAGAAAGATGGTATAAAAACTAAACTAAACTCCAAACACACAATACAGAAGCTCACCTCAGCATTCCAGGGATTGAAACTGATGTTTTAGGCAAAATTCAATTCTCAATGAGAATTCAGTTAAAAGAGACTCTATCTCAATGCTTACCATGAAGATAGTTGCCCAACGTGGAATAAGACTAGCAATGAGAAATTGGTTTGTAAAATTAGCTTTGTAAGGCAAAGAGTTTTAATATGATGATATTGACAGAATATGAGTGTTGGTTATAAGTTCAAAGGGTGCTAAAATTACTAATGATGTCTGAACTTTTTAAAATCTGTGCAATTCACTGACTCCAGTCCTATGATGTGGCCAGCTGAAAATCGAGCTTTCACCATTATTAATTTTTAAAAACTGCAGAAGAATAAGATAATAACTTTTTCATGTATATTTGAGGACTTTAACATTGAGATGGCAAGAGCTGATATAACATAATTTCAAAATTAATGAATGAGGCCACATTTGAATGAGGCTTTTTAGATTGAATTGTGAACCCAGCTGTTTCAGGGAACTGTTATTTTTATCTCAGTCTGACCAATAAAAAAAAAAGGCAGAAGGATAATATCAATAACCCAAGGCAAGGGTGGAAGTCCTGTCCACTAGTATATCTTGGGGCTATTTATTTGGAGCTTTATGGGTCACTTAATGAGAAAAGAGGCCATTATTTTCAAATTCTAAGACGAATGGAATTTTTGAGTTTCTAAGGCTTGTTTCATGGTGTGAACATTTATAACCTTTAGCTGCAGAAATATGGGACTTAGCAGGATCAGCATCATTTTAAGGAAATCATAGCCAAGCATTAGTAGCCAGATTTATTTTCCTCATCTAACGATGTGAGAATCGAAATGGGTTTTAATATCCTCTTTTCAGTGCTAACATGCTGTATTATCTGTTTCTGTGGGCGGTGTAGGAGAGCATGTCATGTCTATTTGATGTATGATCACTGTCTCTGGGAGCTTGGCTTATTAATTACTAGACAGTGAAGATGTAGAGATAATTGAAATGTGATGGGCTGTGATGTTCTTTCAGTGGGCGATCCCTACTATATCAGGCTTCCAAATGTCTTAAACCTTGAAAGAAATGCAAAGGGTTTGGGTCAATTCATTATGATGCCTTTTTGTTGTTTTTAAGGGTTGTTTTTCAAAACTATCAACCAATTTGGTTTTGTGGAGAGAAGCACTGTCGAAAGCATTCGATGTAATTCAACAAATATTCGCTATGCCTCCTGTGCTATTTCTAGCATTAACTAACCAGGATTGTGAAAGCAGAAACCTTGAGTCCCTCCACTGCTTTGAATTGACCATGTGCAAATAGTTAAAAATAATTTTAAGCTGACTACCAAAATCAAAATGTAGGAAATGCTTTATTAAAGCAAATATGTGTAATCAGAGAAGAATTTGTTTGTCTAATATGACCACTGTCTAGGTATGGGCAGCCTGGCATGGTTTTTATAGGTCCCATGCACTGGATTCTGACTGCCCAGGCTTAAATCCCTCATCTGCATTGACTAACTCTGTGGCTTTTGCCAAGTGCCTAGTGGTTGAATTGCAACACTGGGTGGTCATGTGGATTAATAGGTGAATTCTTTTAAAGCACTTAGAGCAGTGGTCAGTGTAGCGATTACCTTTATTGCATCCCATTCTGGGATGTTGCCATCACAATTGGCTTGTTCCTTATTTACTCTCCTTTTGCAAAATATATCAAAATGCCATGTCTGGCAGACGATATATGAAGTCAAGTTTAGCTTTCTTGGAGGCTGGGGGTGGGGGCCATACCACATCTGATCTTAGAGTTTTCAAAGATAATATTTATATTTGTCTTTATAATTTTTTCTGAATGTAAAAGTAATATTTGTTATTGAAAAAAATGTTCAAACAGTCTAGAAATGTCCTAAAGGCAGATCTTTGTGGAAATGTAAATATTACCATACTGATCAGTATTTTGCCTTTCATAAAAAGCAGCTTTATTGAGATATAATTTATATATCATAAAGTTTGTGAAGTGAATTCCATGATTTTCAGTAAATTGATAGAGTTAACTGCACTACCATCACCACAATTGACTTTTAGAATTTTTCCATCACCTCAGACAGATTCCTTAAGCGCGTTTGCAGACAACCTCTGTTCCCACCCCAGCCCAGGCACCATTGATCTGTCCGTCTCTATAGATTTGCTTCTTGTGAACATTTCATATAAATAGAATCCTACAATGTTTTTTTGCAGCTGTCTTTGTAAACTTAGTATAATGTTTTTGAAGTTCAAATGTGTAGTATGAAAATTTTACTTCAGTAGCTTAATATGTCATTGACATCTTTCTATTTTGATATATATGATTTAACTCATTCTTTTTAGTAGTGACAGATTATTGTATTTTATCAGTTTATAGTTTTAGGTCAGTCTCTTAAAATGTTTTCAAATTGTTTAGATTATTTCCAAATCTTCACTGTAAATAGGTCTACACAAACATTTTTGGGTAAATACCTTAGTGAACTTGTATTAATACTTCTGCAGGATGAATTCCTTAAAGTAGAATTTCTGAGTCAAAGGGTACAATAAATTTTAGATTTTGGAAAACATTTCTTTCAAGAGATTGTAACAATTTACTTGCTGACTGATAGTATGTGAGTACCTATTTCCCAACGTTTTCACATAGATATATTATTATTTAAAAAATCTTTGTTTATATGATATGTAAAAGTGACATCTTTGTTTTACTTAAATTACATTAATATTCATTTGACTTTTAGTAAAGCTAAGCATCTTTTCATGTTTGAATGAGCCAGATGCTTTTATGATTCAGTGAATTACCCACTCATGGTTTTTTGTTTGTTACCATTTTCTTTTTCTTTTTTAGTTTTTTTTTTCATGGAAGCATATTTTGTTAATGTGTTACATGTTTGAAACCATTTTTTTCTGTCATTGTGTTGTTCTACCTTATCTATTGTATTTGTCAAGTTATAGTTTTGTTTTGTTTTTTAGTGCTGTTAGACCTGTTAGTCATTTCTTTAGTTTCTGTTGGTGACATTAGGCATCTCCCCAGCCTAATATTTATAATACATTTATCTGTATTTTCTTTTAGTAATTTTTTTGCATTAAATCTGTGTAATTCATATGAATTTAATTGGCAGTTTAAAAATATTTTTTAAACATTTCATTTTTGCATTCTTTAGGTGAAGTAATCTGGCTTTCTTTTTTCTTTGATCTCTCTCTCTAGTTGTTTGGAAGTTTTACATTTTTTCCTATGCTTATTTAAAGAAACCCACATTTTAACATTTAGAGATAATTTTATAGTTTTTACACAACCTTCCCCAAATATAACCTTTAGCTTTATTTTGCTTTTTTCCTGCTTTATCCAACCGACCCCTACTAAATCTCGTTTTATCTAAATAATTTGGAATTTTAGTGTTTATTGGTTTACTTACTACTATTTTCTGATTGTTAACTCTCTCTCTTTTTCTTGTGGCTATTTTTGTTGGTCTCGTTTCTTTTTATTTTGGCTGGTAGTCTTCCGTGAGTATTGTTCCCATGGGAAATTGATTTTTTATCATATCGTTTCTGAGTGGTATGTGTTTCAAAACTTCACACTATACTCTCTCACGCAGCAAATAGCAAGTCCAAAATCCCGAAGAGAGCTTATTACTAGAGGATTAGAAAGGTTCACAGGACCAGTGTGTAGTGAGGGAGCTGGAGAGCAAGGCAGGTGTGGACGGACAATCATGTGGATGTGGAGGCCCTGATGAGAGTGTTTGAGTTGTATTCTCTGCCAATGGGGAGCCATTTTCAGCAGATGGTGCCAGGCTTCTCTGTTCCCTTGGCCTCCTTGACCACTTTGGGATTTTTCACTCCCAGCAGTTAGCAACTGTGTCTGTTTTCAAGGGTTGTCTCGCCTTCCAGAGCCTGCCTGGACTGCTTGTTCTTAGAGCAGGAAGAGCCTGGGAATCTTTGTCCCCCTGGATGTACTCTTAACCAATGACAGGCACAGGAGTATGAGTACCCCAGCTCTCCTGTTCTTTTTTTTTTTTAATAAAAAATTTTAAACTTTATTTTATATATATATATATATATATATATATATATATATATATACACATATGTGTGTGTGTGTGTGTGTGTGTGTATATATATATATATATATATATATATATATATATATATTTAGAGAGAGTGCATGTATGTGGGGGAGGGGCAGAGATAGAGGGAGAGAGAACATCTCAAGCAGGTTCTGCACTGTCAGTGTGGAGCCTGATGTGGCTTGAACTCATGAACCATAATATCACGACCGGAACCAAAACCAAAAGTCGAACACTCACCTGACTGAACCACTCAGGCACCCCTCCTGCTCTCCTGTTTTAACAGGGGTGCCTCTGAGGAGTGGCCAGCACTGGTTCTCCAGCTTCCCTGTGGGGTTGCAATAAAGTTACCATCTGTGGGACTTGGTATTATACTCTTGTTTGGCTTTCATTTCTTCCCAGTGCCATTTTCGTACTCTCCCCATGTTTTCCTGGGGATACTTTCAAATAAATCTCTTTTACATGAATTCTCATCTTGGAGTCTAAGGAACCCAAACCTAAACCCACTGAAGGACTGAAGCGGAGGACTGGCATATTTGTTGGTGTTAGTTGAACTGAACCCCATTGACTTTTTTCTTTTTTGTGTATATTTCAGTGTTACAACAGGATTTTTCTGTTTTGCCTTTTTTTTTTAAGCCAGTGCTTGAAACCAAGCCAGTCGGTTGGTCTCTTAAGATATGTGCATGCACATACCAGATTATATACCCTTGGGATACTGGTCTTGGAGAAGATCATTTTGATGTTGATTAGTGGAGTTGGTGAGAAGTGGTCAGATCCAAAATAAATTTTGGATTTGCGGCTGGATCTGCAATTTTATAAGAAAGAACAAAAGGAATTACAAATAACTTCTAGATTTTTTTTGTTGTTGTTGTGCAGTTAAGTGGATAGTGTTGCTGACTTTTGACAAATTGGATTTGAAACAGATATTAAGAGTGAGAAGAGAGATCAAGACTTTTAGCTAGGCTTTGTTAAGTTTGAGGTGTCTATTAGACATCCAAGCATGTAGGTCCTATAAGCAATTGGATCCATAGGTCTATAGGATCTTTGGTCTAGAGGGCGATCAGGCTGGTGATATAAATTTAGAAGTCATCAGGATATGAGTAAATTTTAGGCCACAGGAAATAAGGAAATTATCTAGGGAGAGGTTGCATATGGAAAAAAATGAGGCACAGAACTGAGTCTTAAATGTAGAAGACAGACAGAGACTAGGATCCAGCAAATTGGTGTAAAGAAGAAATCAGAAGAACATTTCCCAGAATTGAAAAAAATACAATTGTTCACATTGAAAAATCTCGGGAAGTGCCAAGCAGAACGAACAGGTAAAGGGACACCTACAGACGTAATTGTGAAATTTTATATCACAAAAGATAAGGAAAACATCCCAAAAACTGGGTCATGGAGAACTTAAAACAGAAGTTGCCTGCAAAGGAGGGAGGTTAGACTTCTTACTAACAGCACTATATACTTCAAGATAATAGCCAATAAGTCAAAGGTGATAGTAGAGTAAAAACATTTTCGACCCACTAAGATGCTGAAATACCCTTTCACTGGAAGTTTCTTGAGAATATGCTCCAGAAAAATAAGACAGCAAATAACAATAACAATAAGAAGAAGAATCATAAAAAGATTCCAAAATGCAGGAAACAGGGCATCCAAAGCAGAGTGCAGTGAAGGGAATCCTGTAGGCCAGGCCTAGAAAGCAACTGATCCATATTATGGAAAGAGAAGGAAGACCCCAAAAGAGAAGTCTTGGAAAGGGCAAAAAAGGAAAAAATGAAAGGATAGATAATATTATATGAATCTAGAAATGTTTGAGAATATGCTAAAGAAGTTGGCAAACTGTAAAAAGTAGAATCCAATGGAACCAATTCTAAGTTATCTCCTACTTTAAGTGGCCATCCTGATACTGGAAAAAGAAATGGAATCATAGCTGATCACATAGCTCATTGCTGACATGGCCACAGTAAACGAAGTATCACTTAGTGGTTTTTATCTTTTAGAATCAGTATTTGGACCAATCATGGAAAATTGTACTAAGACTATAGAACAGATTGTAACCAGTAGCCACCTTGTTATTAAAAGTATAGATAAAGTAGACAGAGATGGGAGATGCTCCAGAAAAATAAGATAGCAAATTATTATTATTATTATTATTATTATTAGGAGGGGAGAGAGGAGAAGGATAGGAACTTTGTATCTTATCGTCTTATGAAGTGGGTAACTAAGATGCATTGTTCATAATTTATAGACCAAGAAATGGAGTTTTAACAAATTTTGTTGTTATTTCAGAGATCTGCAGAGGAGAAACTATGGTAACAAATTGTATAGTTTTATATATAGTTGTGGAGGTAGGGAATTGTGTTAGTGAGCAAAATCCTCATCGACCACAGCAGGAGGCCAATAGCCAAGAAGCAGAGGTATAAATGTGCTAATTAAGTATCTGGAGGTGAGCCCCAGAAAAACAAAAAGTAAGCGGTTAGAAGTGTTAGCCTGTGGGGCTCCAGACTCTGTGGGTAGGGAAGCATGGAGAGAATTCTTAGTTTTCTTTATAAATTCTTCTGTTCTTTTTGCTTTTTAAACCATTTGCATTTATGACTTTGAATAAAAAATGAAGAAAGTTAAATGAAAATTTAAATTATAAATAGGGCATTGTTATAAAATAAAGACATTAATTAGGAAGATATTGAAAAGAAAATTTAACATGAAAAATGCACAGGAAGCCCAGAGTCCCTGTTCGAAACTATCACAATGGGAAGCTTAGATCTAGACAAGTTCTTTAAACGGAAATCCTACAGGACTAATTTGCAAAGAGACAATTGTAAGCAAAAAAAGAAAAAAAAAAAGGTTTGAAAATGAAATGAGGAAGACGGAAATATGGCAAAGTTAAAGACCAGAATTTAGCATATTGGCAGACTCCTCCCCACCCCATCTCCAACGCCAAAGCCAAAGACTTCAGAACCAATACGAGTATCCCCACTTTTCGAATTTGCATTAGGCCACTTCACTTTTACTAACTGAAAGAAATCTGGAGAGGAGTTTTGCTTTTACCAAAAAGGTGAAAAGCAAAGATATTATTCAGCTTTTGGTTGCGGCAAGCTGTCTAGGGGCAGCGCACAGTGGACCAGTGAGAGTGGCGCCACCCGGCACCTTCCCAGGGAACCACACTTGGCATCTCAGCATCCAGCCGCCAGAGCTTTGAACTATCTAGGAGCATCTGTGCTTTATCCTGATTTATATTGTGCATCTGTTAGCAAGGAACCTGAAAGAGGTTATTTTTTGGGTTTAAGAATGCTCAAAAAATTTTCACTATAAATGGCAATTGCTTCTTGGCTTTGTGTCATTTTGGCTTTTTTGGGAATGCTCTACTTTGGGATACCAGGGGAAAACTGTATTAAAAAATAATTGAAACATGAAAGGCAAAAAAAAAAAAAAAAAAAAAAAAAGAAACCACCAAAGAATTAGTGGAACTAACTGTAGGTCATGGATAAAAAAAGAGATAATATACTAGATAAAGTGTTTCTTGGGTCTTTATTGAAGAGGTGATTAAAGAGATTCTCACTCTTTAATTGTCTTTTGAAGCAGTTAGATGAAAAGGAATGGATCAAATAGCAGCAAATAAGGAGGGGAAATTCAGATCACGGATGGAAATATTTGGCACAAGTTCTACCTAATCTCTCCTCCTGTCCCCATATGGCTACAGGCTCAGAAATTTCTTATACAGTTTTCTAGAATCGTCACTATGATTGCTATGTGAGATGAAAACTATGATCTAGGTTAACCTAACTGGAAACAAGCTGTAACTAAATCACTTA
Organism: Felis catus; assembly: GCF_018350175.1. Taxonomy (NCBI): domain Eukaryota; kingdom Metazoa; phylum Chordata; class Mammalia; order Carnivora; family Felidae; genus Felis; species Felis catus. The sequence continues at coordinate 72,940,387 of NC_058379.1, read as the reverse complement.
GCTGCTGTTGAATTTATTTAAAAATCAGACCAAAACTTGACAGATTTAAGAGAAAGAACATTTCCTTGTATTTGGGTGGTTCAAACAAGGAATATCTTCTAAAAGAGGCAAGAAGGGCCTGGAGCATTAGTGGAACTATTGACCTTTGAGCCAGGGGCTTATCCAATGACCTAGATTCACCTCGGGTTACTAGACCATGGTCAGTGGCTGGGTTCAAGTGAAACTTGAGATAGATAGAAAAAGCATTAATAATTCATTATACAGAATAAATAAATTGAGGTTAAAAGATGTTAAGTGATACACCCAAGATCAGAAGTTGAGTTAATAGAAAATCTGACCCTAGATCTCAGGTGCCTGGTGTCCTAGTCTAGAGCCCTCACACTAAATTACACAGCATTCATATTATAACACATGAAATCCGTTTGAGATCTAATGCTAGAGGCATTTATTTATTATTATTATTATTATTTATTTTTTTTTAAATTTTATTTTTAACGTTTATTTTTGACACAGAGAGAGAGAGAGAGCTGGGGAGGGGAAGAGAGAGAGGGAGACACAGAATCCAAAGCAGGCACCAAGCTGTCAGCATAGAACCTGATGCGGGGCTTGAAACTCAAAAACAGTGAGATCATGACCTGTACCAAAGTCAGATGCTTAACCAACTGAGCCACCCCAGCGCCCCTAGAGGCATTTATTTTAAGGAACCAGTTGTGATAACTGGAAAATGTCTACATTGGACACTGTTATCTTTATATGCATCCAATCCCTAAAGAACTGGTGGCCTTTATATTATTCCGTCAGATGGCACATACTACAGAATTAGAATATGTAGCAGAGATTGTTAAGTATCCGCTGATATTGAGATGAACGCATGTCCTGGTTTCTCTGGAAAAGTCCTCATTCGTGTTTGCCCCAGTATGATTAGTAATAGCCTCCTGTGTCTTTAATAGTGTCCTATGTTGGGAGACAATCTGCTATGTGTCTCTCATATTTCTGAACATCCCACGAGTGAGGCAATAACTTCTTTGTTCTGGACTATCTTTTTAAGGATGTTTATATAGTTAATAGCCTTGGAAGACAGAAAATGTGCCTCTCTCCAGAGCAAGAGGCAGACAGACATGTAAGGCTCTTTTAGGATTTGGGTTCAAATTTCCTCTTCTGTAACACACCTGGTTCTGTGTGTAGGTATCTATCCAAGCCCCTCGGCGTTGCCCTTGTGGGACTTCAGAGGCCAAGGTAAACTGATGCAAATATGGTGATGCACACGCTATCTGCAGAGCCATGTGTAGTAAATCTTTGTCTCTGACCCAGGGGTCCTGTGTCTTTTGCCAGTATCTGTGAGCCTGTGCCAGGTAAACTTGTTATTTTTCAAGTGGCATAAAATCTCAGACTCTTCAGAGTTCTTAACATTCTAGTTAGTGCCATAAATTATGTGGTCTACTGGATTAAACATTCTTTCTTTAAGGAAAGTGCACCTGAGTTTTGGTTGGTCACTGTGGTAAGAGACTACATTTTTCATCATCCTTTTCATGGCCTTGTGATCAAGTTCTGGCCAATGCAAGGTGAGCCAATACTTCCAGATCATGATCATAAAAGGAATGGATATGGACTACCCTTGACCTTTTCTCCTTCCATCTGCCTAGGATACAGACGTAATGGTGGCAGCTTGAAAAGACACTGTAGACTCAGAATAGAAGCCATCTGTTAGGTACAGCAGGACATCCTACTAGCCTTAGGCTGGCTACCTCTGGACTGTAAGGGGGATATAAACTTTTATTTAAATCAACATATTTTTGGCTCTGTTGAATGGCAGCTTGAATGAAGAAGTGAATTTAGAAATCCCTTTGTTATTATTATTTTTAATAAGTGGAGAAATTGAGACCTAAAATCAAAAAATGACTTGCTCATAATTACAGAGTTAATAAAACTAAAGCTAAAACATGAAGTCGATTCTCTTCTCTCTTGTTCCTCACATTGCCCGCATCCAGTATTACCAGATAATATTGAATATACAAGCACAAGGTGTCCAGAGAATTAGGGGCCTGGGGAAATTTTTACAGTGAGTAAATGTATGATAACTGATATCAATTATCCAGCTACAGATGAAGAAATGCATATAGAGATGTAATTTGAGTTTCATGAGCTGACAATCAAGGTAAGACTGACAAATTGCAAGGGTAAAAAGTACCCGGTGGAGGATAAATGATTTATACTAAAGTGATGTGGTCGGCAGCTTCTTTCAATTTTCATTGTTATGTCCCTGAAGTCCAATTCACTGCCTTTTTGGAATGGCTTCATTAAGCAAGTGAAATTTGGAGAGGGATCTGAGAGAGTTGAAATAGTTCTCATGGCAAATGGGTGAGGGAAAACTGGCTAGGAACTGACTTCATAAATCAAGCGGTATCTATACATAGGACACTTTGTGAAATGCTTGAGGGTGTGGTGGAGACACAATGATTTTTTTAAGGCAATGTCTGTAACCTAGAAGAATGTACAATTTTGTAGGGCTTACAATACCAGCATTAAACAAAGCAACACAGTTTTGTAGGGAGGAAGGAAATAGGCAGTTTCATAGAGAATATGAGGCTTGAGGTGTGCCTTGAAAAGATAGAATGTTGGGAAATTGAAGTTTTGTTAATAGCTGAATAATTGCCAAGTGGTTCCTCATTTAATTAGAATGTCTTAATAACAAGTGTTTTGTTATTACTCTTGTTTTTAAAAATTTCTTGATATTACTAAAACTCCTTCCCTAATCTTTTCTCCTTGGAATCTCATTGTTTTGTAGATTGGTGCTGGGGTGTTCTTAAGGCATGAAAGTGAAATGGCAAAACTTTGATACAGAAGGTAGGATTTGGGATGGGCATCATTCAAAATTCTTAGGTGCCATATATATTGAATATTAAAATGGGAAAGATTATTATGGGCTGGGATACATTAGATATGTCCATCCTCTTGGAGCAAATGGGGAATTAGATAAGTCTTTAAAGGAACTGAGAATCAACATGGCACAAAGAAGCCTACACCTCTGCTACTGTGCATTTTTAAACAAAATTTAATTGTGGTAAAATATACATAAGATTTACATCTTAACCTGTTTTAAGTGTACAGTTCAGTAGTGTTAAGAAAATTCACAGTTGTGCAATCCCCAGAAGTTTTTTTTTTATCTTGCAAAACTGAAATTCTATATACATTAAATAACAACTCCTCCTCCCTCCCCCCTTCCCCTGGCAACCACCATTCCACTTCCATAAATTTGACTACTCTAAACACCTCATACACATAGAATCATACAGTATTCGTCTTTTTGTGACTGATTTATTTCACTTAGCATGATGTCCTTAAAGTTCATCCATGTTGCAGCATGTGTTAGAATTTCCTTCCTTTTAAAAGACAGAATAATGGGGCGCCTGGGTGGCTCAGTCGGTTAAGCGTCCGACTTCGGCTCAAGTCACGATCTTGCAGTCCGTGAGTTCGAGCCCCGCCTCGGGCTCTGTGCTGACAGCTCAGAGCCTGGAGCCTGCTTCCGGTTCTGTGTCTCCCTCTCTCTGACCCTCCCCTGTTCATGCTCTGTCTCTCCCTGTCTCAAAAATAAAATAAACGTTAAAAAAAATTTAAAAAGACAATATTTCACTGTATGTGTATAGGACATTGTTTATCCTTTGATCCACAATGAACACTCAGGCTACCTTTTGGCTATTATAAATACTGCTGTTCTGAACATGGGCATACAAATATCTCTTTGGGACCCTGTTTTCCATTCTTTTGGATATATATCCAGACGTGATTTCTGTAGCTTTGTAGTAAGTTTTGAAATCCGGAAGTATGAGCCATCCAACTTCATACTGCTTTGGCTATTTAGTGTCTCTTAAAATTCCATATTAATTTTAGGATTGATTTATCAATTTCTGTAAAAAAATGCCATTGGGATTTTGGTAAGTATTGACTTAAGTATGTAGATCATTTAGACTAGTATTGACATCTTAATTTTAAATCTTCCAATCTATGAACACAGTATATCTTTATGCTTATTCATGTCTTTACTTTCTTTCAGCAGTATTTTGAAGATCAGTGTGAAACCCTTCCACCTTTTCATGAAGTTTATTTGTATTTATTTTTTAAATGCTATTGTAAATGGAATTTTTTTGTTTCCTTTTTCAGATTAAAAAAGTTTTCTTATGTTCATTTATGTTTGACAGACAGAGAGACAGAACACAAGCAGGGGAGGGGCAGAGAGAGAAGGAGACACAGAATCTGAAGAAGGCTTCAGGCTCTGAGTACAGAACCTGACATGGGGCTTGAACTCACAAACTGTGAGATCATGACCTGAGCCAAAGTGGGATGCTCAACTGACTGAGCCACCCAGGCTCAGGTTTTTTATTGTTAGTGTATACAAATGCAACTGATTTTTACTTTTTGACTTTGTGTTCTGCAACTTTGTCAAATTTGTTTATTTCTAACAATTTTCTAAATGCAATTTTTAGGGCTTTCTGGGGATAAGATCATGTCTGCACTTAGACTTATGTTAAAAGAGAGTCTGCACTGATAAAAAGAATAGTCTTATCTTTTGATGCAGTTAAGAGGGATGTTGTATAATTTGCCAAGGAAAATTTTATATTTTATTTTCTTCAACTTAATCTACCCACTTAATAGTTAAAGAAAGACCCAGGAGATAGGCATGGCTACATCATAGTTAATGACATTGATGATAATGAGAAGTGGCCAGAGTCTCTAACTCTTGGGACAGTCGTCTTTCAATAACCCTTAAGTACTTCTACATTTCTAAGAGTCTGTTGTAATTGTCAACCGAATTTTGTTGTAAGCAACCCTTACACTAGATGGATTAGATTTAGCGCTCTCCCTCACTTCCTGCAGTGAATTCTTTTTTCTCTCTCAATCTGATATACTGATGTCTTCTTTATGTTACTATCTATTCTTTTTTGTTAAAGTTTATTTATTTATTTTGAGAGAGAGAAAGATAGCTCAAGAGGGGGAGCAGAGGAGAGAGAGGGAAAGAAAGAAACCCAAGCAGGTTCCATGCTGCCAGCACAGAGCCTGATGCAAAGCTCAATTCCACAAACTGTGAGATTGTGACCTGAGCCGCAACCAAGGGTCAGATACTTTACTAACTGAGTCACCCAGGTACCCCAAACTATCTTCTCTTTAAAGCCTTTTTGACTCAAGACAAGGATGACCACTCTTACCACTTTTATTCAACATAGTACTGGAAGTCCTGGCCACCGCAATCAGACAAGAAAAACAAATAAAAGGCATCTAAATTGGTAAGAAAAAAGTGAAACTTTCACTCTTTGTAGATGACATGATACTGTATATAGAAAACCCTAAAGACTCCACCAAAAAACTACTAAAAGTAATAAATAAATTCAGTAAAGTCACAGGATACAAAATTTATACACAGAAATCTGTAGCATTTCTATACATTAATAATGAAGTAACAGAAAGAGAAATTAAGAGAACAATTCCATTTACAATTGCACCAAAAATAATAAAATACCTAGGAATAAACTTAAACAAGAAGGTAGGGTGCCTGGGTGGCTCAATCCATTAAGCATCTGACTCTTGATTTCTGCTCAGGTAATGATCTCATGGTTGTGAAATCAAGCCCCACATTGGGCTCTGTCCTGGGTGTGAAGTATTCTTAAGATTCTCTCTCTCTCTGTCTCTCTGTCTCTCTCTCTCTCTGTCTCTCTCTCTGTCTCTCTCCCTCTCCCTTCCTCCCTCCCTCCCTCTACCCCTCTCCTGCTTATGCACATGCTCTCTCACTTCCTCTCTCTCTCTCAAAAAAAGAGAGAAGGTAAAAAACCTGTACTCTGAAAACTATGACATTGATGGAAGAAATTAAAGGCGACACAAACAAATGGAAAGACATTTCATGCTCATGGAACCAGTATTGTTAAAATGTCAATAGTAGCCAAAAAAAATCTACATTTAATGTAATTCCTACCAAATTCCAACAACATTTTTCACAGAACTGAAACAATCCTAGAATTCCTATGGAACCACAAAAACCCCAAATAGCCAAAGCAATATTGAGGAAGAAAAACAAAGATGGAGGTATCACAATCCCAGACTCTAAGATATACTACAAAGCTGTGGTAATCAAAACAGTATGGTACTGGCACAAAAATGGACACATAGATCAATGGATCAGAATTCCAATGGACATATTTTCTAGAGCTGAATTTATGTTGTATCACAAAAGTTCTAAACTGTATAGTCTTTAGTCTCAAGAACTACTTATCTCACATGATTGTTCCCCTACATTTCTTAACTACAGCTTTATATTGGTGGATTAAAAATCTGAAGTTAACATACAAAAACATCAAGAGAACAAAGTATCAAATTAATCAAAACTGGTATTTCCACACTCCATTTTATTTTTCCTTTTCTGTTTCAATTTTTAATTTAAATTCTAGTTAGTTAATATACAGTGTAATAATAGTTTCAGGAGTAGAATTTAGGACTCATCACTTACATATAACACCCAGTGCTCATCACTACAAGTGACCTCCTTAATATCCATCACGCATTTAACCCATCCCCTATCCACCTCCCCTCCATCAACCCTCAGTTTGTTCTCTAGAGTTAAAGTCTCTTATGGTTTGCCTTCCTCTGTCTCTTTTTTTCTCCTTCTCTTATGTTCATCTGTTTTGTTTCTTAAATTCCACATATGAGTGCAATCATATGGTATTTGCCTTTCTCTGGATGACTTATTTTGCTTAGCATAATACACTCTAGCTCCATCCACATCGTTGCAAGATTTCATTCTTTTTGATGGCTGAGTAATACTCCATTGCATGTATATATACCATCTCTTCTTTATCCATCCTTCAGTCAGCGGACATTTGGGCTCCTTCCATAATTTCGCTATTGTTGGTAGTGTTGCTATAAAGATCAGCGTGCATGTGCCCTTTGAATTAGTATGTTTGTATCCTTTGGGTAAACACCTAGTAATGTAATTGCTGGGTCCTAGAGTAGTTCTACTTTTAACTTTTTGAGGAATCTCCATACTTTTTTCCAGGGTGGCTGCACCAATTTACAATTCCACGAACAGGGTAAGAGAGTTCCCCATTCTCCACATCCTTGCCAATATTTGCTGTTTCCTGTGTTGTTAATTTTAGCCATTCTGATAGGTGTGAGGTGGTATCTCATCTTGGTTTTAATTGGTATTTTCCTGATGAGTGATGTTGAGCATCTTTTCCTGTGTTTGTTAGTCATCTGTATTATTTCTTTGGAAAAATGTTCATGTCTTCTGCCCATTTCTTTACTGGATTATTTGCTTTTGGGTGTTGAGCTTAAGTTCTTTACAGATTTGGGATACTAACCATTTATCAGAGATTTCATTTGCAAATATCTTCTCCCATTCTGTAGGTTGCTTTTTGGTTTTGTTGCTTATTTCCTTCATTGTGCAGAAGCTTTTTATCTTGATGAGGTCCCAATAGTTCATTTTTGCTTTTATGTCCGTTGCCTCTGGAGACATGTCTAGTAAGCAGTTGCTATGGCCAATGCCAAAGAGGTTGCTGCCTGTGTTCTCCTCTAGGATTTTGATGGTTTCCTATCTCACATTCAGGTTGTTAATCCATTTTGAATTTATTTTGTGTATGGTGTAAGAAAGTGGTCGAGGTTCATTCTTCTGCATCTTGCTGCCCGGTTTTCCCAAAACCATTTGTTGAAGAGACTGCCTTTATTCCATTGGATATTCTTTCCTGCTTTGCAAAGATTAGTTGACCATATAGTTATGGGTACACCTCTGGGTTTTCTATTCTTTTCCATTGATTTATGTGTCTGTTTTAGTGCCAGTAGCATACTGTCTTGATGACTACAGCTTTGTAATATAGCTTGAAGTCTGGAATTGTGATGCCTCCAGATTTGCTTTTCTTTTTTAGGATTGTTTTGGCTATTTGGGGTCTTTCATGGTTCTATACAAAATTTAGGATTGTTTGTTCTAGCTCTGTGAAGGATGCTGGTGTTATTTTGGTAGGGATTGCATTAAATGTGTAGATGGCTTTGGATAGTATAGACATTTAACAATATTTGCTTCTTCTAATTCATGAACATGGAATGTTTTTCCATTTCTCAGAGTCATTTTCAATTTCTCTCATTAGTGTTCTATAATTTTCAGAGTACAGATATTTTTCCTCTTTGGTTAGGTTTATTCCTAGGTATTTTATGGTTTTGGTGCAATTATAAATGGGATCAATTCCTTGATTTCTCTTTCTGCTGCTTCATTATTGGTGTATAGGAATGCAACAGATTTATGTACATTGATTTTGTATCCTGTGACTCTGCTGGATTCGTGTGTCAGTTCTAGCAATTTTTTTTGGTGGAGTCTTTCAGGTTTTCTACATAGAGTATCACATCATGAAGATTTGACTTCCTCCTTGCAGATTTGTATGCTTCTTGTTTCTTTTCATTGTCTTATTGGTGAGGCCAGGACTTCCAGTACTATGTTAAGTAATAATGGTGAGAGTCTTGTTCCTGACCTTAGGGGGAAAGCTCTCAGTTTTTTCCCATGGAGGATGATATTTGTGGCAGGTCTTTCATATATGGCCTTTATGATGTTGATGTATGTTCCCGCTATCCCTACTTTGTTGAGGGATTTTTATAAAAAATGAATGGTGTATGTAGTTTGTCAGATGCTTTTTCTGTATCTACTGAGAGGATCATATAGTTCTTATCCTTTTTTTAATTAATGTGGTGTACCACATTGATAGATTTGCAAGTAGTGAACCACCTTTGCAGCCCAGGAATAAATCCCACTTGATTGTGGTGAATAATTCTTTTACTGTACTGTTGGATTCAATTTGCTAGTATCATATTGAGAATTTTTACATCCATTTTCATTAGGGATATTGGCCTGTAATTCCCCTTTTTGGTGGGGTCTTTGTCTGATTTTTGAATCAAGGTAATGCTCATCTCTTAGAATGAGTTTGGAAGTTGTCCTTCCCCTTCTATTTTTTGGAAGAGTTTGAGAAGAATAAGTACTAACTCTCTAAATGTTTGGTAGAATTCCCCTGGGAAGCCATGTGGCCCTGGACTTTTTGTTTGTTGGGAGATTTTTGGTAACTGATTCAATTTCTTTGTTGGTTATGGGCCTGTTCAAATTTTTAAATTTATTTCTGTTTGGGTTTTGGTAGTTTATATGTTTCTAGGAATTTATCCATTTCTTCCAGATTGCCCGATTTATTGGCATTTAATTGCTCATGATATTCTCATAATTGTTTGTACTTCTATGGTATTGGTTGTGATCTCTCCTCTTTCATTCATGATTTTATTTGGGCCCTTTCTTTTCTTTTGATAAATCTGGCTATGAGTTTATCAATTTTGTTAATTTTCTCAACTGCCACCTATATTCATGGATCTGTTCTAGCATTTTTTGTTGCTGTTGTTTCTATATTTATTTCTGTTCTTTTTAATTATTTCCTTTCTGCTAGCTTTAGGTGTCATTTGCTCTTCTTTATCTAGATCCATTAGGTGTAAGGTTTGGTTGTGTATTTAAGATTTTTCTTTCATCTTGAAGTAGTCCTATATTGCCATATATTTCCTTTTTAAGACTGCCTGAGGTTTTAGACAATCGTCTTTTCCATGTATTTAGTATGTTTTTCCATGTGCTTTCCATTAATTTTTCCATGTATTTTTAAAATGTCTTCTTTAGGGGCGCCTGGGTGGTTCAGTCGGTTAAGCGTCCAACTTCGGCTCAGGTCATGATCTCACAGTTTGTGAGTTTGAGCCCTGCGTTGGGCTCTGTACTGACAGCTCAGAGCCTGGAGCCTGCTTCACATTCTGTGTCTCCCTCTCTCTCTGCCCCTTCCCTGCTCATGCTCTGTCTCTCTCTGTCTCAAAAATAAACATTAAAAAATTTTTTTTAAATGTCTTCTTTAATATCCATTTATTTTTTGGGGCACCTGGATAGCTCAGTCTGTTGGGTGTCCGACTTCGGCTCAGGTCATGTTCTCACGGTTTGTGGTTCGAGCCCCATGTCGGGCTCTGTGCTGACAGCTCAGAGCCTGGAGCCCCCTTCTGATTCTGTGTCTCCCTCTCTCTGGCCCTCCCCCGCTCATGCTCTGTCTCACTCTCTCTCTCAAAAATAAATAAACATTAAAAAAATAAAAAAAATCCATTTATTTTTTAGTAGTATGTTCTTTAACCTCTATGTATTTGTGGTCTTTCCAAATTTTTTCTTGTGGTTGACTTCAAGTGTCATAGCATCTTGGTTGGAAAATATGCATGGTATGATCTCAATCTTTTTATATTTGTTGAGTCCTTATTTGTAACCCAGTATATGGTCTATTCTGGAGAATACCCCATATGCACCCCATATGGAAAAAATGTGTATTCTGCTGCTTGAGGATGAAATATTCTGATTATATTGCTGGTGTCAGGGGGCTGTAGCACTCAGAAGGAAGGGGGTGGGGTGGGCCCACCCTCCAGACAGAATGAAACCCCTGAGTCACCTTCTCTGCAGACCTTCCCATTTTATTCTTTAGTAATGGTTTTGAGAACATATTAGCAAGAGTATTTTCTTTATTGTGTATGTTTCTTAAGTTTTTAATTATATATATAAAGTTTTTTTAATATATTTGACTATAGTAAAAGTTATCAGCTATCTCAGTGAACATGATGCCCATGCAAACACTGTTGTTTTGCTCAAAGTTTCTATGCACCAAATTTAAGTTCTACAAGATGAAAAGAGTTATGGAGATGGATAGTGGTGATATTTGCACAATAATGCGAATGTAGGTAATACCACCAATCTATACACTGAAAAATGGTTAAGATGGTACATTTTATGTGTATTTTACCACAATTTAAAAAAACCTTGCATGCTATTTCTGATCCTCAGCCTAACCTCTTTTTTTTTTTGTCTAGCAGTGGTAGTAAAGGCCCAGGATGCTGTGCAGGTCACCTGGTTTCCAAAATAAAAGGAGGAGGAGGAGGAGGAGGAGGAGGAATGTCATTTTTCTTTTTAGGGCAAAATGCTCATGTTCACACATATGCAGTTTGCCTTACTTAGGGCAAGTCAGGATGTTATAAGAAGTACATGAGCAAAATACTCTTTAATAAAGAGTATTTGAAAAGAAAATATGCCGATTTCATGCCCTAAGCTGCTTTTGATTACAAAACAAATAATAAGTGTAACAAATTGCATTTATTTAACACCCATTACTTAGCCCCCACCAGGGATCTCTAATAGAGGCTGGTTTGTGCTACGGGAGGATTGTCCCACTGCATATGGTCTTCTGGAAATGTTAGAAGAATGTCCTAAACAGCTACTTTGAATAACTGGGATCATCTCTAGGCCTCTCTCTGAAAATTTTCTTTTGATGAGAGGTGAAAAGTGCTAGTGGGGAGATTTCTCTTGACAGGTTTCAAATTTATTATGAGTCGAGGACCTTAAAACAAGGAGGTCTTTCATGGTCCTTATTGGAGGAACAAAGCTGGAAAGTGGAGATTTATTAGCTAACACTTATACTGTGAGGATGCAGAAATGTTTTGGATTTCCAACAGACCCGCATTTCTTTGCCCCAAACACACCCTCTGTACTTATATTCGGTAGTAAACTATGTGAGCAGTTTGCTGTGGAAGACACACAGTTTCCTACCCATCTGTGCTGTGCTACCAATCACTGCCTGCAAGCACAGAGAGTGTCCCCCTCAAAGATGAATAGTGCTTCATCTTAGAAAGGCTGCCACAAGCACTGTTGCATGTGGGCATTTGAATAGGAACAGAGTGGTAAAGTTGTAATTTAGGAAAGGGGCTAGGGAATCGGTTTTATAGGCTCCATAGGTAGAAAACAGAAGAGAACTCACTGGGATTCCCAAATAATTTTTAACCAGCAGCCCAATTTTATGTATTGAGCCCTCGGAATTGCCCATGAATCACCCAGCCTTCTTTATTTCCTGCCATTAGTGAGATTATGTGTATTCTGATATCATGTGGCCTAAGCTTCTGCAATTTCCAAAAGGGAAAGAGGGGGGTTATACCTTTCCTTTTTTTAAAAATGAAATTTATTGTCAAATTGGTTTCCACACAACACCTAGTGCTCATCCCAACAGGTGCCCTCCTCAATGCCCATCACCCACTTTCCCCTCCCTCCCACCCCCCCCCCCATCAACCCTCAGTTTATTGTCAATTTTTAAGAGTCTCTTATGGTTTGCCTCCTTCCCACTCTGTAACTTGTTTTTTCCCCTTTCCCTCCCCCATGCTCTTTTGTTAAGTTTCTCAGGATCCACATAAGAGTGAAAACATATGGTAGCTGTCTTTCTCTGTATGACTTATTTCACTTAGCATAACAGTCTCCAGTTCTATGCACGTTGCTACAAAAGGCCAGATTTCATTCTTTCTCATTGCCACATAGTATTCCATTGTTTATATAAACCACAATTTCTTTATCCATTCATCAGTTGATGGACTTTTAGGCCCTTTCCTAGCTCTTTTCCTAGCAGTGCTATCTCTGGGTCATAGGATAGATCTATTTTAAATTTTTTGAGGAACCTCAACACTGTTTTCCAGAGTGGCTGCACCAGTTTGCATTCCCACCAACAGTGCAAGAGGGTTCCCGTTTCTCCACATCCTCTCCAGCATCTATAGTCTCGATTTGTTCATTTTAGCCACTCTGACTGGCGTGAGGTGGTATCTGAGTGTGGTTTTGATTTGTATTTCCCTGATGAGGAGTGATGTTGAGCGTCTTTTCATGTGCCTGTTGGCCATCCGGATGTCTTCTTTAGACAAGTGTCTATTCATGTTTTCTGCCCATTTCTTCACTGGGTTGTTTTTCAGGTGTGGAGTTTTGTGAACTCTATAGATTTTGGGATACTAGCTCTTTGTCTGATATGTCATTTGTAAGTATCTTTTCCCATTCTGTTGGTTACCTTTTAGTTTTGTTGATTTTTTCCTTTGCAGTGCAGAAGCTTTTTATCTTGATGAAGTCCCAATAGTTCGTTTTTGCTTTTAATTCCCTTACCTTTGGAGATATGTCAAGTAAGAAATTGCTACGGCTGAGGTCAGATAGGTCTTTTCCTGCTTTCTCCTCTAGGGTTTTGATGGTTTCCTGTCTCACATTCAGGTCCTTTATCCATTTTGAGTTTGTTTTTGTGAATGGTGTGAGAAAGTGGTCTAGTTTCAATCTTCTGCATGTTGCTGTCCAGTTCTCCCAGCACCATTTGTTAAAGAGACTATCTTTTTTCCATTGGATATTCTTTCCTGCTTTGTCAAAGATTAGTTGGCCATAGTTTTGTGGGTCCAATTATATACCTTTCCAATATATTGGAGAGGGATGGTCCCAAGGAGTTGTAAGTGTACTGATATAACTGATGTTTATTAAGTTATGGTAAAATCAAGCATCAGTGGAAATGTCATATTGAGATCATAATGGCATGGGTCTGAATAAAGGCAATTTAGGGTTTTGGGTTTTTGGGTTCATCCCCACCCTCTCACATCCCCAGGGTCATGGGTCTCTCCTGGATGCACTTAAGATTAAGACACTTATACAAGGGAACTATAAAAATGTTATAATTTATAACTTGTTACAGTACGATAATATATAACTCAACAATTGGTAGTTCAGATTTCAGCTAATCTAGATTTTTATTGTTTGATAAAAGTGAAGTCTCTTCAAGACTGGACTTTCCTAAGTGGGTCCTTTGTGGATATACCCTTTACCAGTTAATGAATTTTTCCCCAGAATCTTTAGTGACTTCTTCAAGTCACTCTCTGGTAAAGTCCAGCGGTACACAGAGTTTCTAGGCTCCTCTCTTAATCTTTATGTCAAGTGCAGCCCTGGGCTGTGGTCAGATAAGCCCCAGGGTCCACTCTAAACACTTCCAAAGGCTTTGGATAGAGGATGGGATCCAGTCAAGAAATGATGGTACAGGTAGGCCCTCAAATTCTTTTCACATATTTCTACCCATTATTGGGACGAGGCTGCTGTTCATCTTTCTAGGGAACCTGACAACTAACCATGTCACTAGGAACTTTAATTTTTCTCCTAAGCTCCACAGCCTAATTTTATATTATTGGGGTAATATTTCCCCTATTAGCAGGACTATGATACTGTCTTACAGGATGATGTATTTTCCTGTTGCAATAAGGACAGTTGGTTTGTTTCTGCTCAAGCTGAAGTCTGGTGACACAAGGGAAAAAAAACCACTGTTTTTTTTTTTACTAGATTTTCTTCTTATTTCTTAAGGCTCGACTCCAACTTCTATAAGCCTATTTGGACTGAGAGTCTCCCTTCTGGAGGGGGTTTCTCTCAGTAGCATCTGTGACGTGGAGTTGTCTTTCCTCTTAACAACCAACTGTCTGCCAAGTATTCATTGTGCTATTGCTCAGTTGGAGGCAATCTTTGAAAGATCTCTTTAAAAGATTTAATGCTATTGTGACGTTTTAGAGAGTCTTGGAGGCAATATCTTGTCCCTCCAGTTGGAGGGGTTCTGGTTTTCTTGACTTTAAGTGGAAAAACCTAGAAGCAACGCTCAGGTGGCTTCTCCTCTAATGGAGTGAGAACCTACCTATCAGGGGCCAACCTGACAACCTCAACATAGTGGTGTTCTCACCGCTTATGCGACAGTGGTTTAAAAATAAGTTTACAATTCCCACAATGACTTTCTGTTGGCAGCCGTGCTAAGGTATGAGTGACAGGGGACTGACTCATTCCTCCAAGTAGCCTGGTCCTAGAATAGGGGTCAGATAGATCTCTCTTGTTCTTACCTATTCTGAACACCTCAGCCTCTCCATGGACAGTGGGACAACACTAAAAAAGTCCACTGGGAGACTGAAACATACATACCTATCTACAACAACTTTAAGTCTATCTCTAGTCTTAGATAAGATGTAAACATGGGAACATTTCCTCTCAGTTTTGGCTGAGTTACAGGCCTGATTGCTCCCCACATTCCAAAATGAGACTCCAGAGTATCCTTACGTGGGACGTGACCCTTGTCTCCTCATCTGCCTATGACTCTAAATTGGTTAACATTGTAGAGGCTGAGAGTGCTGAAGATTAGAGAAATTTAGTTATTTGTGCTGTTCCCTAACCTCAAGGCTAATTAGAGGGGCTTCAAGGACAGCATTTGAAGGCCTATAAGGAGACAACTTGGAGAGTTTTGTGTAATCCCCTGTGCTGGAGCAATGGTAGATTACAGTATGACTCTTGCCTGAGGAATCTAAAGAGCAAAAGTGGGCTGCGGCCAGAGTGCAGAACCCAACTGCACCACGTTCCCACCAATCCTGGGCTACAGATGTGTGTTTCCCAGGGACCAGTTTCGGTCATGGAGAGAGAGCCAGCATGCCAGGGGACTAAGGTCATCTTGCATGGACTCTTCAAAGAAGGCTTCCTGGAAGGGAATGGAACCCATGGAGAAAGAATCTGTGAGAAAGAGGGCTACAGAGAGCCAGGAGCCTAGGAGGGGTAAATGGGTCCAGCAAGAATTCTATCACGTGGAAGGAAATGGCTGGTGAGAGACCACAGCCCTGAGGCTCTGCAAAATGCCCAAAGGTGTTGAAGAGAGAGAGAGTCTTAAAGTCACAGCCAGACAGATGTAAGTCCAGATAATTCTAATTAGGAAAGACATTCTCCATACTCTTATCTCTTTACCCCTTTCTCCCCGTATCTGCTAGAGAGGGATTTTCAGACACTTCAGTTAGAAAGAGTTCCAAACTAACTATTTCTTCCAGCTGCCAGCAGGCTTGAGATAAACCTGGAATCAAGTTTGGAGTTTTGATATGGCATTGCACAAAAACTTTTATTATTCAACTGTGACTATTCAGGGACTAAAGTTAAGGACAGCAGTTAGTTATCAGAATGTATGCACATAAGTTGAGGAGCTTGCCTGGGTTCTTAAGCAGGGGTAAGGGAAGAACGAGGCCTGCAGATTGGGTTTGAGAAGGTCATAAAGAAAGAGAATTCAGGAGTCTCTGTTATATGCCAAGTCTAACTTATTCCCTGTGTTGATTACAAAAGGGTGGGAGCTAAGTAAGAAATCTGAGCTTATTATTCAATCACAGCCTCTGTCCCCACACTAACAGATGCTGCTTGAGCCTAAACCCCTCCTAAATGTAAAGACCAGAATACTACAGGCACCCTCCCATGTTCTTCTGCAGTGTAGACTAAACACCTAAAAGGAGGAACTCTTTGATGTGAAACCTATTAAGTGACACCTGCTGTTTTGGAGGTGGCCAAAATGTTCCTGTTTATAAGCTCTGGCTTCTTCTTCAGTCTCCACGCTCTTACTCTGGTCCCTCTTATTCCAAGCTCTTATTCTGGTCATTGCCTGTTCTTTCAAGACCTGACCTTGCTGGTTCGAGTGAACTGATCCCTATTGCCTGCCCAGGCCTCAAATTCTATGGCCAGTAGGTAGCAGATCTCCTGAGAGCTAACCTAGACTCTTAGGAATCACCCACACTAAGGAATTGCAAAGAACCCTCTTCCTTTTCAAGTCCAGTCACTGTGACCTTTTGCTTTTCCTTGGACGTCTGCTTGCTAACACTTATCTGACCATGACTGGCATTGCTGTGCTGCTTGGAATTGATACACCAGTGGCCTGCCTGAAACTATTGCCAGCGAATCTACCAACCCTACAACTTGTCACACCACAGGGCAGTTGTAGCTTTCTCTTTGGGTAAAATAAATGTATGTAGAAAATTAAATTCAGAGAATATCCTTGGATTAGTATAAAATCAGCCCAACATCCATACCTTCTTCATTTCTCAATGATGTTGGGCCATCAAATAGACCTCAAAGATGATCTTGAGGTTGGCAGTGAAATTTCACGTTTAATGGGTTTCATTTGCTAATAATAAAACAGCGACTCCTTTTTAAATAATAATATGCTCCAGGGGCGCCTGGGTGGCGCAGTCGGTTAAGCGTCCGACTTCAGCCAGGTCATGATCTCGCGGTCTGCGAGTTCGAGCCCTGCGTCAGGCTCTGGGCTGATGGCTTGGAGCCTGGAGCCTGTTTCCGATTCTGTGTCTCCCTCTCTCTCTGCCCTCCCCCGTTCATGCTCTGTCTCTCTCTGTCCCAAAAATAAATAAAAACGTGGAAAAAAATTAAAAAAAATAATAATATGCTCCAGACACCTTGCTAGTACTTTGCATATATTACCTTTCAGATACCTGCAAAGGCAAGGTTTATTTCCGGCTTTGTACAACTGAGGAAATTGTAAACCTTTGTGGGCTGATTCTAAACCCATGCATTCACTTTACCTATGACCCTACTATGTCACACTTTCTTCTTGGGAGTTGTGCAGTACTATATATCTATCTATATCTATATCTATATCTATATCTATATCTATATCTATATCTATATAGGCAGTGGTTTAAAGTGGTTTAAGGCAGTGGTTCTCAACCAGGGGTGAGTTTTGTCTGCTAGAGGAATTTGGCAATGTCTAGAAACAATTTTGGTTGCCATGCTTTGGGGAGAGCCCTAGTGGCATCTAGTGAGTAGAGACCAGTGATGTTGTAAACAGCCGACAGGGCACACAAGAGCCCCTAAAACAAAGATTTATCCAGCCCCAAGTGTCAGTAGGGCTGAGGTAGAAAAACTCTGGTTTAAAGCAATTTTCAAAAGCAGTGTATATGACTGAATAGAACATTTGGTTGTGTAGTTTTAGCTAACCATGCTGCCAGATCATTGAGTGCCTGGTGTAGGATTTTATAAGAGAAAATACAAAATTAATCTTACCTTGTGAGACTCCAAGTCCCCAGATGTGTTACAGATTTTTAAATGTTGGTTAATATGGGGCCCTGTGCAAGAAAGATCCTCCAGGAACCCCTACAATCTGGAAAGGATTTAGGTAAGAATGGTCATGTTCAGTGGGCTCTGATTCTTTCTGGCTCGTACAGAATGTTGGTGTGTCAAAGAATCTGCCATGAGGAGCCTAGCAGATTACACAGCACAATAACCAAACCCTCTGCTAGTTGAGATTCCATCAGGTGCTCCTGGATTATTTTCCAGAGTTTTTACCTCCCTACTTTTCTTAAGGTCTTTTAAAATCCCAAACAAACCTCATAGTACAGTCCTGAAAAGCCAGGTGAGTATCTTACTGCATTTATTTTTATAATAGGAAAGTCATCCAAGTTTGCTCACTGGAACAAATTACCCACTTATTGAGTCAGGAAAGTATAATATTACTTACAAACTGTTCTCTGCTGGTCCTTTAGCAGAGGATCGACTGTTCTAGCATAATGTAATGGCATCCAAAATATTATAGCATTAATTCAAGTAACCAGACAGTAAGGAAAAAAATAGCAGACCCTGTACAGCAGTAATGTTCTGCTCCTGCAGCTGATTAGCTATTTGAAACACAAAATAGCAGAGAAACCTAGAGACCAGAATGTGAAAGCAGATATAGTAACGATTTAGAAAAAGAGGTTGGAAAGGGCGAGGTGGTCACCTATTGGCCAACTTAGATCTTGACTTTTAAAATCAATTGCAAGTGGGAAGAAACACATTTCCTTTTAATGTAACAAAGTGAGTCCAAGTCTAATTCTTAATGATACCGTCCAAACTGCAATCATATTGTTGCTGCTGCCCTGAGAAGTATAAATGAATGCAAACATCTGTGCATGCCCCATGCATTTGTGCACAACATGCTCATGCTGTAAAGAGCTCCATAAAACAAAGCAGCCTGAATATTACCCAGACTTATTTTATAATGCTGCCTGGATTTGAAAATGGATAGAGAGGGTTATTATGTACTCGTAAATTCAGGCCAATTAGGCAGAGAAACATTCCAAGCATAATGCCACATGTTCCTGCATTCTATCACCTCCTTTAGGTGCTATTCTGTGGGAAGAGGAAGTCTCAGAAGAACTTTACACATAACTTGTTTTCCTGGCAAGTAGAGAACGCACATTTGTAGGATTTGGGCTGACATAAATCTACTCTTTCCTAGGGGATGATGCCCATTAGCTCCTAGGTTAGCTCTGTTTCCAACGGGTGGAAAATAGTGCAATCATAGCTTGGGCGCGTAGTTATAGAGACTGAATTAAATGATGAGTAATTGGTGAGGGACAGATTATTCAAATGTGGAAATTAGAAATGTTAGAGGTAGAGTAAATGTGAACATCCCATCATTCTGGAATTTAAAGCTCTATCTTTGAAGCTTCAAAAAGTTAAAAACTGATTTCAGGAAGTATCAACTCACAAGGAGTTAGTAAACCTTAGTTCATCAACTATTTAGTTATTAAGAGTGGAACTCAACTTACTAAGCACCCATTATGTGCCAAGTATTATGCAAGGTGCTCAGAACATAAACTTAAGAGGACACACACCTAGCTAGAGTTGATGGGAAATTCAATTTAACAAGGGTAAACACACACACACACACACACACACACACACACACCATGCACGCACACACACAAACACCCCTTAAAAACAAATATCTTGATGCAAGATGATAAATGCAACTAATTAAATCTATGAAGGAGATGAAGATTAAAGATTTATTAAGACAGTGGCTGAGTCAGTTATTGACTGATTCAGAGTAGGTGTTGAAGGAGAGGTACCCCTCAAACATGTCTACTAGCCCCCAACACATGGAATTAGATGGATAAAGTGGCATGAACCAAGATGCTGGTTGGTGGTGCAGGAAAAGAACAGAAACTAGTTTTGAAGTGATGTTGTCCAAGAGTTAAGTTTTGAGAGATTTAATTTAAGGTTTCTGAATATTCAGGTGGAAATTTCCAGTAACTAGGAAAAAATATGTGTTTGGCTATTAGGAGAGAGTTCAGAGTTGGATTCAACTCAACCCAAATATGGATTCAAGGAACGTTTAGTTTAAGTAAACCGTCACATTTTGCTGCCTTTTTATGGGCACCGAGATGGCTTCTGGTTTTGTACCATTTCCCTTCTGGACTGCAAGCTTCTCGAAAAAGCAAAAAAAAAAAAAAAAAAAAAAGAAAAGAAAAGAAAAGAAAAAGAAAAGCACCATGCTGAATATGTGGAATATATTTTTGTTGTTAACTTAAAAAGTATCTATGGCTGAAGATCAATTGCTGAATGAGTTGTTGTATAAGAACATATCTCAGAGCACCTGTGAAGCTCAGTCTGTTAAGCACCTGACTCTGACTCTTGATTTGGGTTTAGGTCATGAAATTACAGTTGTGAGATTGAGCCTCATGTCCAGCTCTGTGCTGGGTGTGGAGTCTGCTTAAGATTCTCTCTTCCCCTCTCCCTCTGCCCCTCTCCTGCTGGTGTGCTCTCTCTCTCTCTCTCTCTCTATCTCTCTCTATCTCTCTCAAAAAAAGAATATATCTCAATAATGCTGTTATAAAAATGATAGGAAAAAACTAATTGATGCAATTTTTCTCCAAAATATTTCCCATAAGAAGGAAGAAAGGAAAGGAAGAGGTGGGGAAGAGAGGAAGGAAGGAAAGAGGGAAGGAAGAGAGGAAGGAATGGAAGGGAGGGCAGGAGGCAGGCAGGAGGGAGAGAGGGAGGGAGGGAGGAAGTCAGACAAACTTACAAATGGAATTCATGGAATGAATGAGCTGGAAGTATCTAAAAGATCATTTAATTCAATCTCTTGCTTTTGCTGATGAGGAAACATAGACCAAAAGAGTGAAATGTGTTAATTTAGAGTCATTCACTCAGCTACCTCTGGCACTCAGGCCTTCTCCGGGTCTCTTGTGTTTTGTTTGTTTTGCTGTTGTTGTTTGTAAAATAGGTTGTCAGTAAAAGCAAACAGAATAAAGGAGTGACCTTCCCTTCAGGAAGAGATTCAGAATGAGACATAAGGAATGAGCAGGCTCGGCCTAAACCACCATGGAGTATCATGTATTCAGGGAGGCTGATTTTCTCTGTTTCTATTTTTAATAAAACCCTTGAGTTCTGGCAGCAAGTGTTCAATAAGTCCACTCAGTATTTGTCAAAAACTTAAGGTACTTAACTAATTAAACATTCCTATCTTTTTGCATTTGACATTTTCATCAGCTAGAAACTTTCCAGGCTAAATTACTGAGTTTGAAATAAAATTTTATGTGATTAAACATTTAAAAGTGAATACTAATGCATTTCAAGTAGAGAGCCAGCCTTAAGGAACAGAGCATAACCTCATTTTAAAGTGGACCAATTAACAATTGAGAGCTTCAAGAGCAACTTGTTTATGATGCCTAAAATGAAATAAAAACTTCTAAGTGGCTGAGTTGTCAAACTGAGGAGCCTATGAAATTTACATGTGCCACAGGATTTCCATTTTTCATTACCCTGCCTTCAAACTCAGTTTTCCTACGTAGGCATCTTACTGCCTTATGTTGCTTGTAACTGTGAGAGTCTGTCTTTGGTCACTTGAAAAATATTAGCTCTAAAAAGTAAAGTTGTAGACTGGTGGTATCTTCAAGAACTAACAGGATAGTCTCCTCTCTTTCATCTTCTCCCTTTTTTTCCCAATGAAGTACACTTTTAAAAATTGACCCCATCTATGTGTCATTTACTCTTTTAAGTGACCATTTCTTTTTCTTAGTCTGTATTCAGGGAGATATCTGATTTCAGGGGAATAATTCTGAGCCTGCACCTTTCTTAGCTTAGGGTATAATGTCTCGTAGAGGAATTTTTAGCTATACCATGCTAGGCATCACAGTTCAATGACTATCCAATAAATAAATGAATCAGTGAAGGAGATTCTTGCATGCTGCTTTGGTAAATAAGCATGTGTAGGCAAATGGACTTTTTCTTTTCCAGTTAAAATGTCTAGACCAGTTGACATTCTCTTTTACAATTTGTATAGCGCCTGAAAAAGATATTATGGGTCATTTGTTAGCCCATATGGCAATTTGGTGGATAAGTCAGTCCGTTGCTAAGGAGACAGCTGTGATTAGCTGCATATTTGACTCCAAAGTGTTCCATGCATTTTACAAGTCTGTGCCTTTGAAAGACAGGGCAAAACAGTTTTATTGTATTATACTGGTTATGAAATGGTTAGAGCAATGAAATTCTGATTTCTACAACCAGAAAAAAATGTTTCATAATATTAACATATGAAGTAAAATTCTGATGTTTCTGACTGCCAGAGGATGGCATTTCAAGTTTGGATTTTAATCTGGAACTTTAAAATGAGAGAAAGTTGGAAACTGGATCAACGGTAAATCAAGTAATGAATGCAGAGATGTGTAGAGCAGGTGATGTCTGACTATCGAAGAGAATACGTGAATATAATGGAAACATCTTCAGGAAGCAAAGGTGGCATCAGTAAGAAGGCTCATGAAAACCCTAACTGCTGCAGGGCAGACAGAATTGTGAGGCAAGTTGATTAACAGGCAGAGTATTGCAATCAGAAAACTGAATTTGCAGAAGCACAGAAAGTTCAAGAGAAGCCCTTCCCCGCTAAGAGACTTTGCAATGGATGTTGAAGGAAAGCTCTGTTTTCTTACCAATAAAATTAACACTCTCTCTAAAGACGGTTTTGTGCCCATGCGGTGACTTCTATAGCATATGGCATAAAAGCATATGGAGGAAGCTTAAGAACAGTACGTAGATAAGACAAATCTGGGCCGAACAAAATTCCTTGCCTTAGGCATACCATTTCACCCCTGTGGGTGAAGAATTGCAAATTACTTGACATTATTTTCAGTCTGGTTGATCCAAGTGTGCTTCATAACTACATCATAATTGCTAGTTATCATTTTGTGGGTTCAGTCATTTACCACCTGTTAGAGACACAGAGACATTGTCTCTATAAATCCCCAAGTCAAAGAACCACTGCCAGTATTGCAATAGATACGGATTTGAAGTGGGCAAAGAGTCACTGATTTGCACCCAAGATAGCAGTGAATCAGTGGGCATCCCTGGGTAAGAGTGTTGCCATAAGCAGACTTGCTTTTACCTGGGGGTACTACAAATACATCTCCCTACTTGAAAATAGCCCATAGTTTGTATTCTACTAATGATGTTCCAGAAATATTATCGTTCGGCAAAAAGCTTATCTGTGGTTTGACCCTAATGCTATTCTCAGGCCTTGAGAATATTATGATTTCATCCAGTTCGTACAATGCCACCCTGACGAGATCAAGAGTACAATTCAGAGCTTTGAAAAATCTGTCTCTGAGGCTTAGCATCCTTTATCAATGCTTTTATCATGGCATTCCCTCCCTTGATAACCTACAACTGTTTCACACAGTCGTTGTGCCGGGCCTAAACTAACTGGGCGGTTTTTACGACCTTCCCTAATCTGACACCAGCTTTGCTTTCTGAAGAGGTTTCTGCTTTATTCACATATTCTCTCCTCTGGGAGACCTTCCCTGCTCTGCACGCGTCTGCATGCATTACTCTATTTACTCTGATCTTTTTACCAGGAAGTCCTTTTGCTCATCTCTGCCTCACAAACAATGGTTTCCCACATCTTAAAGCACTACTGTGCCCACAGGTCTTCCCCGTTCTCAGCATGCACACTATGAATTTGAGATACCACATAGTTTATCATAGAACTGTATACTACCTTTCACGGCTTCTAAATTTAATTTTGTTACTCTCCTCTTTCCAATTGAAATTGATTTTCTTAAAAAATTTTTTTAGTGTTTTTATTTATTTTTGAGACAGAGACAGAGCAGGAACGGGGGAGGGTCAGAGAGAAAGGGAGACACAGAATCCAAAGCAGGCTCCAGGCTCCGAGCTGTCAGCGCAGAACCCAACGCAGGGCTTGAACCCACAGACTGTGAGATCATGACCTGAGCTGAAGTCAGACGCTTAACCGACTGAGCCACCCAGGCACCCCTGGAATTGAATTTCTTGAAGGCAGATGCTTTCTAGGTGGCTCCATGGCACTCAGGTCAGGGATGAATAAATGATCAGCCTCAAATGATTTTAATCCTATCTTTTTTTAGTTCTGTTTAAAAAAATCTCCTTGATGGAAATGCTCTTCTACAGAATAGCGATGCTCTGGTGTTTAGTGATCCTGAGCCTTTTCATTTGTTCACGTTGTAGCCACTTTTTTTCATCCCTTACACTACAATGGCAGGCCTGAAAGTAGCATATGGATTCACTTTGAAAATTAGGGTGAATTTTGTTTTGAGAACTTGCAGCATCCCTTAGAATATAATTAGCATTTTTTCTTTTTTTTTTTAATTTTTTTTAACGTTTATTTATTTTTGAGACAGAGCATGAATGGGGGAGGGGCAGAGAGAGAGGGAGACACAGGATCGGAAGCAGGCTCCAGGCTCTGAGCCTTCAGCCCAGAGCCCGATGCGGGGCTCGAACTAACGGACCGCAAGATCATGACCTGAGCTGAAGTCGGACGCTTAACCGACTGAGCCACCCAGGCGCCCCAAATTAGCATTTTTTCAAGTCATTGCACAGCTTGATTTGGGAAACATTCTTGAAATGACCAGCAGAGCTCGTGTGATACATCGACATCAACCAGTGTGCATGAAACTCATTGGCAGCTATGGTCACAAAGTGCCATAAATGTCACAGTTTAGGAGAACAAGGGGTCTGGGTACAATTAATGGTTTGAGGCACCTGGAGAAAGCCAAAATGAAAGACATTTGACAATGGTGAGGCACCACACAAATGTTAAATGGTGCTAATATCATTACTAGTATTTTAGTAGTCTGATCATTATGGTATCAGGAGCTCAGTAATAGTCAAAACCCACCATTTGTCGGCTTTTGGAAGTGATATCTCCTATGTTCTATTGCTTGTCATGAACGTGATTTGAGAGTGGGAAAAATTTTGCCGCATTTAATTAGTTAATTGATGTTTAAAAATTACCTGTTCTATTTCCCCATACTGTCATAATGAGTGTAATGTTTTTTAACTGTAAGAACACTTAACATGATATTTACCCTCTTGACAAATTTTTAAGGGCACAATACAGTATTGTTCACTCTAGGCATGATGTTACACAGCAGATTTCTAGAATTTATTCATCTTGCATGACAGAAACTTTATATCCTTTCAACAGCAGCTCCCATTTTGCCCTCCCCTCAAAGTGTAATTTTTATTAACGCTTCAGCTAGTCCCCAGATGGTTATATGATACCAGAATATCAATTTTATTTATTATCTTTTTCTACCAATTCATGAAGTCTTATGTTGCTAAATTATTCACTGGCTTAACATTTCATTAATCTAACATTTAAGTCTACAATCTTGTCACATTATTAAAAAAAATCTCTCTCCAAATTCTGGCTCATTCAAATCCTCATCCCTTCTTTTTTTTTTTTTAAAGATGGCAATCTGCACTTTCTAAAAGAGTTCTGGGGCTCCTGGATGGCTTAACGGGTTGAGTGTCTGACTCTTGGTTTTGGCTCGGTCAAGATCTCATGGTTTGTGAGATTGAGCCCTGCATGGGGCTCTGAACTCACACTGTACAGCCTGCTTGGGATTCTCTCTCTCCCTCTCTCTCCACCCCTCCCCCTGCTCTTGTGTATACATTTGCTGTCTTTCTCTCTCTCAAAATAAATAAATAAACTTAAAGAGTTATATTGGTCACCAGTCACTGTTTCCACAGGCAGAAACTCAAAATGCTTGTTAAACTTTCCTGCTTCAGAGGTTTTCAGTTCCAATACTTAAAAAATTCTTTTTTGTTCTCTTTATCCTGAATGCCTTTCACGCTTAGAGTCCTTTTAATATCTCTTTGGGATATTGTTTTGGAAGCAGTGTCTATAATATCCGAAAACATCATTATGTATGTGGAGCTGTCATGTTTCTATTTGTACTACTTATCAAAGGCACTTGCCTTTTAAGAGTGGGAGAAAGGCAACATTCCAGATTGATCTTCATTGATTGCAGTCTGAATGAGTCATTATATTTGAGACCATGACTTAGCAAAACTGTTCCATATGATTGTTTATTTTGGATCTTTGCTGTATTCCGTATTCTTTCTCATTTGACCTTCATTGTATTGATTTCACACCATTTCTCCAATTTACCAACATGGTGTTATATTGTAAACCAGTCTTTTGTAGCTTTTTGAAATCTTTCCCAGGCATGAAATGCCTGCATACTTTAATGGTGGTTTTAAAGCAGCCTTTGGATAAAGCTGACACCTTCGCAGGTTCTCTGTCACAAGTCCCTTCTCTTTTATTATAACACCATGTGATTCAAATTGTACTTTAATTATAGATACGTTAATTAGGAGCTCATTTTGGATTACTTATTTATCATACTTCCTGTTTGAGTGTGCTATGTGCAACTTTTGTTTTTCTGGTATGTCACTTAAAATCAGGACTTGAAATAATAAACTGGCAGGGGACAAGGCTTCTCCTAACATGGAATGTCTGGTGGAGAAAAAATTGCCTGTTCGTATAATTTTAGAATCCTGAGAAGACTCTTGGGTCTAAAATATGTTTATTCAGGGGGTAACTGATGCTGAAAATTCTAATACTGCAGATTTGGGTTTTATTTATAGCTCAAGTGTTTGATTACTATCAAAATGCAAATCACTTTGGAAGGATTGGTGCTCAAGCCTTTTCAGTGACTTGCACTTAAAGGTCAGCTAAGGTAGGAGAATCTTGCTCTAAAGAAGTTTTTGCTAGAAGGCAAGATCATGAAGGTACACGGCACTTGTGAAAGATTAGGGCCAAGTAGGACAGATGAGAAAGATGTGGGGGGAGGGGGAACCCTGAAGATAAACATCATAGTGTTTTATTTGTGGCAGAATGATAGTTTGATATGAAACTACGTGGTTTTCTTACTCTTTGTTTTATTTGTACTTCTGATGAGGTATCAGGGAGAGCCACCAGCAGAGTTTTATTATAGAAAATACAAAGTGTGAGAAGCAAGAAAATGTTCAACTTTAGTATTTTAAGGCTGATCAAATAGTTTGGAGTGCTGAGGCATCTGATTTGTACAGGTTGGGTTTTTTAAGAAGACTTTGTAATTTTTAAAAGCTTGGAGGATCAAAATGAAAGCCCTAAGGGAATCAATTCAGAAAATCTGTGATATGTGTGTGCAATACCAGCACTGGGAAGAAATCATACTAGTGAAAGCAGTACTTTTCCTCGCCCTTGACTTGATATAGACTGTGGGATGGGGAGAGGAGGAGGCTGAATAGGGTGCATATCCCTGGTGTAGGGAGCCTGAATGTACCATTCAGCCAAGTCTTTGGGGAGGAGCATGAGAAGACTCTCTAGATATATTTTGGACATCTAAGAATAGGAGGGTCCCTTGTGAAGAACCTGGGGGATATTAGTAGAAGTCTCCAGTGTCATTATAGAGCAAAAACAGAGAGGAGACGGCTGCAGAGAATGGGGAATCCCAAGGGAAAGGAGGATCTGAGGCAGTTCATCATGTTTCCCTGAACACCAAGTGAGGGAAGCAGCAAGAAATTTATTTGCTTCTCACAGGGGAATTTCGCAGAGAGGTCTCTCAAGCTGGAGGTCCGCAAGTGGGGAGAACGAGGTTTCAGTGAGCATAAAAGTATGATAGGAATTGAGTTTGTGTTTCGATATCAAGTCCATCCATGAGAAGGGACCCGAAGGTGGGTGGGACACCTCAGCTACTCTATTGAACTGAGGCCACTCTCAGGTTGTGGTACATCCTTCTAGCAGCTTCAGGATCCACTTCTGATTAGTTTTGTAGTGCAACTACGTAATCACAAGCTATTTCCTCCTATCCTTCTGCAGTTATTTTGAAGACCTTATTAACCTGAGGCACAGTTCAGGGCACACTGAAGGGTTCATGGAAATGCTTGTCACACATCTGGATCTCTCTTCTCTCCCTAGACCCTACATACTCTTAGGAGTTATTTACTACATAAGAGACCTATATAGTAGGGGTATCTAATTGGATGGCTCAGTTTGTTAAGCGTCTGACTCTTGATTTCAGCTCAGATCATGATCCCAAGGTCATGAGATCAAGCCCTGCATCAGTCGGACTCTGTGCTGGGCTTGGAGTGTGCTTAAGATTCTCTCTCCCCCTTTCCCTCTGCCCTTCCTCCACATGCATACTCTCTCTCTCAAAAAAAAAAAAAAAAAAAAGAAAGGAACCTACATATTAAAGTAATTCTACATCACTTAAACAAGCTTAATTTTTCAATTAATGTTGTTTTTTTTTAAATGCCACACATACCTACCTTACTTCACTTTAATCTTCATATTAGCACTGTGGGTAAATTTATTGAGATCATTGTACATATAAAGAAAATGAAGCTTAGCGAGTGTATTAGCCAAG
Source organism: Felis catus (assembly GCF_018350175.1). NCBI lineage: Eukaryota > Metazoa > Chordata > Mammalia > Carnivora > Felidae > Felis > Felis catus. The sequence goes on along the minus strand of NC_058379.1, from coordinate 72,912,256 downwards.
GTTCTCTAGAGAAACAGAACCAATCAAATACTGGTATATAATATATACATATTATATACTCATGTAATATATTTACTATAAGGAATTGGCTCATGTGATTATGGAGGCTGAGAAGTCCTGAGATCTGCACTTGGCAAGCTGGAGATCCAGGAGAGCCGATGTGTAGTTCTCGTGTGAAAACTTGCAGGTTCTGTTCAAATCTGAAAGCTAGAAAAAAACCAATCTTCCAGCTCAAGGCAGTCAGGTAGGAGGAGTGCACTCTTCCCTGGCTGTTTTATTCTATTTAGGCTTTTAATTGATTGGAAGAGGCACACCTACATTAAGGAGAACAGTGTCTTTTCTGAGTCTACAGATAAATATCAAGTATTCATCTTCTCCAGGAATGCTCTCACAGGCAACCCAGTTGTTTGGACACCCCATGGCCCAGTGAAGTTGACACATAAAAGGAATCATTACAGGGAGTTTAAGTAAATGTTTGTGGTCACACAGCTAGATGGTGGTGGGATTTGGAATTTGATCCTGATCTGTAAAATGGGAAAGTCTTTGCTTTTAATAACTATGCCACATTAGTGGTTTTCCATTCATGTCCAGTCAGATATCAGGATCTTCCTTTGCAATGCTTCTTGCTTCCTTTACGTTTCTACGACCATCTATCTACATTTAGGGCTTCTGTGTCTCACACCCACACCATTGAAATGATCTGCACACTGGTAACCCTTCTTCCAGCCTACCCCCCCAATTTCACCTTTCCAGCACATCTCTTTCAAAGTCACTAGGTTAATTTTCTTAAAACACATTTTGCCACATCACTCACTTGCTCAACAATCTTCACGATTCCCCCAAATTATAGACAAAATGTGAACACCTCCACCTGGATGGTAAGGCATCTGTGTCATGCTTCCACATTTCCAGCTCTTGCTTCACCTGCACAGCTGATGGAGATGCATTTTACCTGCAGCAGAGATTTCAAAGTCTAAGGTGTAAGGCAAAAATTGCATGTGGTCAAAATTGCCCTTGAAAATCCTAATTTTTTCTGTAAGGTATGGTATACATAGTTTTATATTTGTAATGCATTTTAAAGTTTATAGCAAGTAATTCTTATGTGTACTAACATTTGACACACCCTGACCTAGACTGAAGAGATGAACTAAAGAAGAGTCTGCAACGGAAGTTTGGGTATGCCAACAAATGTGTTTTGAAATTATTGTTAAGTCCCTGGTAGTGAATTGGGTATCAATGGAGAATTCTGAAGTATTCCTACTTGCTTCATGGGTATATTCAACTTGTTATATTGTTCAGTCTTTTTAACATTAATACATGTGAAAAGACTTATTTGTTATTGTGAATATTAAATGAGACATTGGAGTTCCATGTGTGTGTGCACGTACACGCGTGAATGTGTGTGTGTTAGGGGGAAAAGGGGGGCTTCTTTAAAGTCATATGTGGGGCTCCTGGGTGGCTCAGTCAGTTGAGCGTCCGACTTCGGCTCAGGTCACGATCTCACAGCTTGTGGGTTCAAGCTCGCATAGGGCTCTGTGCTGACAGCTCAGAGCCTGGAGCCTGCTTCGGATTCTGTGTCTCCCTCTCTCTCTGCCCCTCCCCCACTCACATTCTGTCTCTGTCTCTCTCAAAAATAAATAAAGATAAAAAAAATAAAAAAAAAAGTCATATGTAAGTGCAATATACTTAGGACATGATCCCATTCTGCTGCCTCATTTTAGCTATTTTTGTGTACAGATAGTATATATCCTTTCTCAATTGCTCAAGAGTACAGAGTTGTAACACATAGTGCTGCCTCATGACCCTCCTGATTCCTGTGAATCTCTCTGCCCATAAGAAAGTATTTTGATTTTGGTATGAACTAAATATCTCAAAGGAGCCATTAATAGTGGGATTTCTACTTCAGTAGACAAGCCGGTTCAGAGGTGATGTCCAGGGACTTTCCAGAAACTCTGCATGTATAATCTCAAACTTGCTCGTATATATATTTTTATCATCAGAAGTCATTGATCACATTTCATCTTTCCTCATCAACTGACACTTATTAGCACACCTCATTGTTTCCTTATTGGTGATAAGGAAATCTAAGTCTAAATAAATCTGAATAGTTTGACAAAATAATATTTTTTGAGAATGATCTTAGTAAGGTAGGAAAAAATCCTTGGACAATATTAACATTACTTAAGGAAGATAGAGCACGTTTTTAGTTAACAACTAAAAGCTAGTTAGCCATTGTACTTTGTGCTACAAAAGAGCCATTGAGTAGAGACATTCTGTTTCATGCTCTGCCACTAACTTCCTGGGGAGACCTTGGGAAAATCATCCACTCCCATTTACCTTTAATTTTCCAGTTTTCATGGAAGAAATAGTCATTCTCCAAGGTTCTTTCCCATTGTTATGTTCTGGGATGGCAACACATTCATTAACAAGTGCAGCAGATGGTAGGGTGTATCTTTTGCCTCTCTTACATTCAGAGAATCACCAGCATCATTCTTATTAGAGAAAGCAGTGGAAAAAGATGTGGTGTTCTCATACGCCTTTTTAGAGCATTGGAATGTCTATATCACAGTGTTGGCAAGATTGGCAATATAGTACAGTTCTAAATGGAATTACAAATGTGAATATCTTGTGAATATGTGCAGAAAGTGGTGTGTGTGTGTGTGTATAAAATGAATTTCTGGATTTTGACTCATCTCACCGATGACCTCCAGCTGGGAAAGATTAGCCTATATTTCCCTGCTTTAGCTCATCCAAAACACTGAACACAATAAAACCAGAGTAAGAGCCTTCTGCTCCTGTCCTTGGCTCTGGACTAAAATGGCTCCCCAAGAATGGATAAAGTAACCATCCTGAGTTTATTTTTAGAGTATCTGAATGAAACCTTCTTCTTGTTCAATGTAAACAGGTCTTTTCCTCAAACTCACAAATGCCTTTTTTTGAGTTCTTCTATCTTTGACTTTAAGAAATACAGGGAAAGAATAGAGAATAAGGATACGGAAGGCCCAGAGATGATATCCTGACACCCATTCCATTTACAAAAAAATTAATTCAGGAAATGAAAAAAAAATGGATCAGATAGAAACAAGGTCATTCATGAGTAAGCCGACTATCTATTTGAAGGAGGATAATGTAAGTAAAATAGAACTTTATTTTATTTATTTATTTTTCTGTAATCCAAAAAGTTGATTCAATACACCCATCTACATGGACGTTTATGGAACCGCCTGGACTCAGGTAGGCGGCATCCAGCCCACGTCCTGAGTTGTTATAAGAAAGGGGAGTGACAGCTGTAGGTATCATGCTGACCTGTGTTGTCAGAGTCTCTTCAAGTTGTTCTTGCATGCAGGTGGAGATCCCATGGCCGCAACTGGCTGCAGCTCTTGGAACCATGCTGAATAGAATTTTATTTTTAAGATTAAAGAGTTTTCATGTTTAGGGAGAGGTTTAGAATTTCAAGAAATTTTAGTCTTAATTTGTATACTATTTTTTAAATTTTTTTTAACATTTATTTTTGAGACAGAGAGAGAGAGAGAGAGAGAGAGAGAGAGCATAAATGGGGGAGGGGCAGAGAGAGGGAGACACAGAATCGGAAGCAGGCTCCAGGCTCTGAACCATCAGCCCAGAGCCTGACGCGGGGCTCGAACTCACAGACCGCGAGATCGTGACCTGAGCTGAAGTCAGAGACTCAACCGACTGAGCCACCCAGGCGCCCCTTACTTAATTTGTATACTATTTTTAAAGTGATAGATAAGGAAGGGACTATTTTATGAAAGTAATATAGTACTTTATAATGCCTTATAACGTCCTTCAGAAGTTCAAATATCTTACAATCTAATCCACAAATATAAGGGAAAGTTAAAGTCTAAATATAAAGGAAAATGATAGTAAGTTACCTGTGCTAATCCTTTCTTTCTCTTTAGAGCCATGAATTTGCTCAATATATTTTTCAGTTAGAAACAAAAATCATTTCATTTCTTACTCTCATATTTATTGTAGTTTTCAATGTTAAAACAATACAACCTTCAAAATGCCAAGCTGTGCAAAGAAATATTGCTCCAAAATAATTAGAAAGTATGTATGAGATACTAAAACATCTGGATGAAAAAAAGAAACATTAAATCAACTGTCAAACAACTGTTTTATTTCTCCAATGTTAAATATCTGTTTTTTGAAACATCTGGATGTTTCCTGGATGAAAAAAGTTGCTAGTGGTGGAAGGATCTTTTATGTTGTATCTAAATGCATCAGGATGGCTTCTGTCTAGGATCAGGATTAAAAGACAATGACTGCTCTGATAATGAGGTTCATCTCTGAGCAAAGAAGTTAGGCAAGAAGGGCTTTCTAGGTGGTTTGAGATAATTAGAAACACCTTGACAATCATGCACTTATATCTGTTCATTGACTTCTTGCTTTTCCAGTCAATTCATTCTACTCCTTATCCCCCAACCCCAATCCAAACACACACCTTTAACTTTGTTCTCACTGCTGGGCCTTAAATGAGAAAGCTAATTGGTGTATGGGATCCATTTTAATCCCAAAGAAGGAACCTGCCGGGGTGTCAATGATATTCACCAGGAAGCCTCCCAGGGGAGGGGGATGGTATTCAATTTCCTGGGAAACCATCACCAGGATTCTGTCACCAGGAAGACACAGTATGAAACCAGCAGGACACATCATAGACCTCACCTTCAGAGAGCCAGCTGGGGGGCCTGTAAATTGTTCTTCTGTAGGCAGTTACCTGCAGGAGACTCATTAGGGGTGAGTTTCACTGGGCATCCTGACTATCAGCCCAGTGCAGCAGGAGTAGGAAAAATTAACACACCAGAACCAGGAGGAAAAAACCTTCCTCCTCCCAGCTCCCTCACATGTCCTCTATTGACAAAGATTAGCATTGTGCCAGCTGGCAGGGGAGAAATGTTTCAGTATCACAGTAGACAAGGAAGGGTGGATTTGGGACTGAGAGGCAATGAGCTGATAACTAGCACATTTTTGCTCCTGGTAGGTGCTGGAATCAGGTTTGAATGTAATGGAATCAAAGAAAGGTAAATCACAAACCAGGATCATGCAGCCTTACAGTGTTATTCAAAAGATCATCCACTCTTTACTGCTTCTGTTATTTAGGTTATAAGATGTTTATAGGTTTTCTGTATCTTTGGATATCAGATATCATCAACCCAAGGACAAACCACTAAGGACCATTATGGTACCATCTTGATAGAAAATCAATGTCAATCAATGTCAATTAGACTAAGACATGGCATTGATTGGAATTTGCATCCTAGTTTCTGAGACACTCAAATGTAAAATAAGACCTTAGGAATTTAAGGCCTTTATTGTCTTAGAATCAATAAAATACAACTTAAAAAGATTATAGTTTTGGGCAGTAACCTCAGCAAATGATCTCTCATCTCCCTTTTTCCTTGCCCTTCTGATTCAAATCTTTTTTTTTTTTTTAATTTTTAATGTTTATTTTTGAGAGAGTGAGAGACAGAGCATGAGCAGGGGAGGGGCAGAGAGAGAGGGAGACACAGAATCTGAAGCAGGGTCCAGGGTCCCAGCTGTCAGCACGGAGCCCGATGCGGGGCTCGAACTCACAAACTGCAAGATCATGACCTGAGCTGCAGTTGGACACCTAACGGACTGAGCCACCCAGGCGCCCCATCTACTAATTCAAATCTTAATAATGTTTCTGTATGTAGTATTTCTTTCACCTCCATGAAGACTTTGATAGTTTGTCTTTCATTTTTCTCATTCCCTATAAAGTTGTCTTCTGAGTATACTTAATTATACTGACTCATATTATTCCCTAATCATTTCATGTGTATTAGACTCATCTCACCACTTCCATTGTTAATTCCTTGAGGAATATTATTTGCAACTTTTATACATTTGTATAAAAAGTTTGATTCAATCCATAGCTGTGGTCAGCAAGGTAGAAACATTCTCAATCTGGGGATCTGGGGATTAAAAATAAATAGCCCAATCATGTCAACATTTGTGAAGATACCTATTTCTACTTGACTTCATACTTCAAAATGTGTTTGGTTGAGAAATTTTCATCATCAAAAATATTTATGTTTAATTTGCATGGAATTAAACTTTGGTTTATGTATAAAAAAAAAAGCCAGAGCATGATAGTATAAGATGAACATATGTTTGAACTTGGGCTAAATTTAGTAGCTCCTTTAGATCTCCCACATACACTTTTGCTCATGTCTCCGGAATGTATATTGGTACCTTTGAAATAAATTCAAGCTCATTGCTTCTCCCTCTTCCCGAGATCCAGGTCAAAGGTAATTTTCATCAGCCAGCAGGTACTACTTGACATCAAGGTCATTTTGAGCATCTCTGTTAGCAAAGACATTTCCAAAGGCAAAGAAAGGAACTGATATGTGGCTTTTCTCACTAGAGAAATTACTTGCAACAAGTCACATTGGATGAAATTATATTTAAAAGGATATCATTTTGTAAGAACAAATTTCAAGCATTTGCAGGGGTGATGGGGGGGAAAGGTTGTTTTGCAATTTAATTTCCAACTATAAGAGTACAGCTTAAAATCTGACAACTGTACATAAACCTTAGAAAAGGTCTTCTGGACAGCAAAGGATAGTAAGGGAGCAAAAGAGGGAGAAAAAAATCAAGTTTTTCATCTCAGTAGTGAATTAATCTCTTGAATTACCTTCCTGCAGAGGCAGATCGTAACTCTGGGGTAAAGCTGGTATTCTTGTGTTGCTCTCCTATTTCCCCCCATTTAATGTGTTGTTAATAAGGGTGGTGAATTCGAAGAATTAGGGGTGGGTATTGTACCCATCTTCCTTCTTTCTGATCATGTCATTGGCAGCCCTATCTATATCCTGAGAGAAGAGGGCTAGGAAGTATAAGCACGTCTAATGCTATTTTGATTCCTTTAGACTGGGGGTTTAAAGAAAAAAATTTTTAATGTTTATTTATTTTTAAGAGAGACAGAGACAGAGTGTGAGTGGGGGAGGGGCAGAGAGCGAGGGAGATACAGAATCCAAAGCAGGCTCCAGGCTCTAGGCTCTGAGCTGTCAGCACAGAGCCCGACACGGGGCTCCAACTCACAAACCATGAGATCATGACCTAGCTGAAGTCAGACACTGAACTGACTGAGCCACCCAGGCTCCCCATAGCCTGGGGAGTTTTTCAAATAAGTAATTTGAACAAGCTTTATTAGAATTTAATTTGGGGGATACAAGATTAAGGATGGTGAGAAGCTTACCAAAGCAAAAATGATCCCTTCATTTCCTTCCAACTTGAATTATATGAAAATGTTAGCTTTAAAATTTAAGGAAAAGTTGTTGGTAGAAGATTGGATTGTGAGAGAAAGCTCATTGAGAACTTTTTCCAGGTTGTTTATTCTAGTTCAACAAAATTTTATTTTTTAAACTTGTGGTTATATTCTGGGCTACAGAGTGGCCACAGATGATGTAATTGTTGCGAACTGTGATAGATCTTTGAGTCCTTATTAATATTTTAACTGGTATATCTATGCCTGAGATGGCCATTGTCTGACACCTATGTGATCATTGTCCATTTATAATGTCTTCACATAAGAGCTGTTACTGTATTTTCCCTCAGTGCCTGGGTGTAGTCTCAGAAACTTTCTCCACACAGAGCCCCAGGAAGCCACTCCTGATTGAATGGAGCTGGTGGGCAAGATGACACTTGTTAGCTACTTTTGTAGTATATAGTGAGGGATCTTGGGCAGGGTGGCCATGGCTGTGGTCGTAGTGGCCACTGTAAACACTGCAGAGTATAATGTACTCTCACATATACTATTACATTTAATGAATCCAGTCTCTAAAAGATGTACAAATGAAGAGCTGAAATATGTATGCTTTGCTTAAATTTGCTCAAACCCAGGACTTTAATTCCAACCCCCCCCCCATTTTTACACCTTTTTCTGGTACTTTTGGAAACTGAGAGACAAAGCAATCTTTCCCAGAGCTGCATGTTCAGGCCTCTCCCTAATAGGCTGGAGAAAGAAGGGGAAGTTTCTGAAAAAAATAGAACCACTGTGTCTCCTCCTCTCTGCTCCTCAACATGTATTTGACCAACACCAAATAAATATTGCTTTAGGAAACAACACAGCCTATCAAAAAGGTCATTGAACAAATTGGTAAGATGTAGAAATGCCAGGACACACTGGGGACCTTCAAAAGTTGAGGGCTGAAAAGTATTTCCCTTTTCCGGTTTGTTTAAATCGATGGGGGCAATCGCTGTGTTCAGTGGCAGGCAAGAAGGATCCAGAATCAGAAGCTCTGGCCTGCAGAACCACATCCACCTCTCCCTGAATCTCTCTCAGAACTCGTAGATTGCAGTGCACAGAAGTGGATATCGTTCCTCATTTATATTATTCAATGAAACAATATTTTGTTAAAAAAGGAAACCTTCTTTGTAAGCTCTAAATTGCTATGAAAATGTTAATTATGCTTTTTGTGTGGTTTGTTTGGAGGCATCAGTAAATTATGCTTGTCTGCTTTGTACTCCATCTCTTGCAAATAATTCTCAAGACCTAGTAAGAAAACTATTGCCACAAGATCTAGCATCAGTTAAAATATAGTGTCATCTATATTTACATGAGAAAAGAAGTTTTTTCCTATTAATTTCTCATTTTCAAAGAAAGACAATTCCCTTTCAATCTACCCTCTTCTCAAAAAATTCCCCCCCCCATTTCTAAATATGTCACTTATGCTGTCTCATGTATCACATAGTGGCTCTAAAACATCTTCACTTAGATTAATGGTGCCGATAGTGTTTTCCCGAAGAACACTTGGTTGGATAGATAGCCCATACTTCCAGAGAGCTGGCTTAGAGCAAGCTAACAGTAAGTCTCAAAGAAATCTCCATTCTAGAATATGGAAAACTTTGTTGCTTCAAATGATAGGCTTTTAAAGTTTCTACAGATTAAGGTTTCATACCCTGAGTATTTCAGTTCTGAGTAGAATATTCTGGTATTTAGTCTCCTATCTTTTGCTTTCATACCATCCACTTTACTAAGTTAAAAACATTGACCTTAATTTACACCCTTTTATGTAAACAAACTCCAGTGTAAGGAGCATAGGGCTTAGAATAAAAAAAATGTGGATTTAAATCTCAGCTTTATCGTCTAAGAGGAGTTTATTGAGAGAAGTGAATAGGTTATGGGACAAAGCTCTCTCTACATGCTAAAACTCCTTAATTCTTAGTTATTATTATCTGTGATAGGTAGATTAGAAAATTACTGTAAATGAAAAATTAGGTCTTTCAAAGCACTTATATGGAAAGACTCTCTATATTCCTACCCATTACAGGAAATACAATTCTGAGCTTGTAAGGGCAGCTATCAATGCGAGCAATTTTGCATTTGACCTTTAAAGATATAGCACATTCTCACAGAGAAGTTGGGGCATAAAATATCCAACCCTGAAATAGGAAATTATACGGATGATGATGCTCAAGTATAATCTATGTAAGGTTCAAAAAGATACAACACATGTGTGGTGCATATGAAGCTATTTTCATGCTTTCTAAATCTCATTGCAGTATTTGGGCTTGTTGACTATTTGTAAGGCTGTATCCTTCAGGGATAAATAGGGAAGTACTATGAGGCAGTGTTAAATAATCCTTCTTGGTTTTGTTATAATCATCAAACGGTAGTGGAATGTGCTACTCAAAATGTAAGTAAGATCAATCCACTGAGTGTGCTGCCAAAGTGCTTTCTAGAACCATAGGACACAAAGACAATGTCATGCAGAATTGTGAACAGCCATTAAATTAATTTCCCCAGTGATGAAATCAAATGAGTCACCAGCAGCAGAAAGACAAATCATTTTGGAAAGAAAAACAATGTTAGCTTCACAATGAATATCCCTTTGAAAGCCATCTTTAGGTTATTTCAAGACAGGTATATCTGAAAACATATCCGTGTGTGTGTGTGTGTGTGTGTGTGTGTGTGTGTGTGTGTGTGTGTATGTGTACAGGAAGAAAAAGGGGAGAGAGACAGAGAGAGAGAAATGGGGATGGAGGGAGAAAGAAAGAATGATTTAACCCAATGTGTAACCATACACATGCGTGCGCGCGCGCGCACACACACACACACACACACACACACACACACACACCTTTTGTCAGCAGTCCTCCTAAATTTCTACATTAAAACTGTGTTCCTCCAATTACTCATATATTCTGCTTAAATTACGTTTTCAGAAGTGGAGGTTTTTAGGAGATAATGTGATGTACTAATTCATGGTAACATCCATTTCTGTCTCAACCCCTTTCCTTCTTGTTTCAGAGGTTAACATCTCATAATAGAAGGAATCATCAGACGGTTTAATATTAACATGTCTAGAGAGTATCCAGATTGTCTAATGAATATTTTTCAAGGGTTATTATTTTTCTCCATGATAATAAGCCTACCAGGAGCCAAGTAGCTGAAAGAATAAAACTCCATGATGATCAACTCCATGTTCAAGACCCCAAGGTATCAAGATTCCAAATAAATAATCTTATAGAGGCCAAGGGCTGGTTTTAAGCATCAAAATGGCATTATCTGATATACATTTAAGAGATCAGTGTGCCCTTTGACCAACATCTTGTCAGTTTTCCCACTCCCCAGTTCCTGGTAACCATCATTCTATTCTTTATTTCTATGGTATTGGCTTTTTCAGATTCCACTTATAAGTGATATCATATAGTCTTTGTCTTTCTTTGACTTATTTCACTTAGCCCTCAAGGTCCATCCATGTTATGACAAATGGCAAGATTTCCTTCTTTTTCATGACCAAGTAATATATATATATGATATTATCATATTATGATATTATGTGTTTGATATTATGACATTATATATTTATATATATATATATATATATATATATATATATATATATATATATATCACATCACATTTTGTTTATCCATTCATCCACTGATGGAAATTTAGCATTTAGCTATTTCCATTTTTGGCTAAACATGAGACTGCAGATATCTCTTTGATATTCTGTTTTCATTTCCTTTGGCTCTATACCTAGAAATGGGAAAGGGGGATCATATGCTAATTCTATTTTTAATTTTTTAAGTAACTGTTTTCCGTAGTATGTGTACCAACTTACATTCCCACCAACAGTACAAAAAGTTTTCCTTTCTCCACACCTTTGCCAGTACTTTTCATTTCTTGTCTTATTTATTATAGCGATTCTAACATCATTTTACTAATAATTAGTGATGTTGATCACGTTTTCGTGTAACTGTTGTCCATTTGTGTACCTTCTTTGGAGAAATGTATATTCAATTCCTCTGCCCATGTTTTAATGATTGTCTTTTTGCTATTGAGTTGTTCGAATTCTTTATATATTTTGAATATTAGCCCCTTATCAGATACATGATTTGTAAGTATGTTCTCTCATTCCATTGGCTATCAGTTCATTTTGTTGATGGTTTCCTTTGCTGTATAGAAGTTTTCAAATTTGATGTAGTCCTACTTGTTTATTTTTGCTTTTGTTGACTTGACTTTTGGTATCATATCCAAAAAAATTGTTGCTGAGACTAATGTTAAGGAGCTTATCTCCTATGTTTTCTTCTAGCAGTTTTATGGTTTCAGGTCTTATATTCAAATACTTAATCCATTTTGTCTTGATTTTTGTGTATGGTGTAAGATAGGCACAGTTTCATTATTTTGCACGTCACTGTCCAGTTTTTCCACCATCATTTATTGAAGAGACCATTTCTTCCCCATGGTGTATTCTTGTCCCCCTTGTTAAATATTAGTTGATTATTATGTGAGGGTATTTTTGGGCTCTTGATTTTCTTCTATTGGTCTATGTATCTGTTTTTATGTCAACATCATACTGTTTTGATTACTATAGCTTTGTAGTGTAGTTTGAAATCAGGAGCTATGATACCTCCAGCTTTGTTTTGCTTTCTCAGGATTGCCTTGACTCTTCAGCATCTTTTGTGGTTCCGTACAAATTTTAGGATTGTTTGATTGTTTTTTCTATTTCTATTTCTATTTTTCTATTTCAAATACAATTGGAATTTTGATAGGATTCCATTGGATCTGTAGATGGCTTTGGGTTAGTAAGGACATTTTAACAATATTAAGTCTTACAATCCATGAGAATGGGATATCTTTCCATTTTTGTATGCTTGTGTGTCTTATTCAACTTCTTTCATCAAATAGTTGTAGTTTCCAGTGTGTAGCTCTTTCACCTCCTTGATTAAGTTTATTCCTCTTTTATTGTTTTAGATACTATTATGAATAGGATTGTTTTCTTTCTTTTTTGGTTACTTCATTGTAGTTAGAAGAGGAACAAGTTTTGGGTATTTAATGCAAAGCATTGTGATTATAGTTAGTGATAATGTATTATATATTTGAAAGTTGTTTAGAGAGTAGCTCTTAAATGTTCATATCATAAAAAGGAAATGATAATTATGTGACGTGATGGAGGTGTTAGCTAACACATGGTGTTAAGCATATTGTGATGTGGAAATGAATCAATTCAACACATTGTACAACTTAAACTTACACAATGTTATATGTCAATTACATCTCAATAAATCTGAAAGAAAAAGATCATGTGGCCGCTTTGTGGAGAGTAAGCGTTAGAGGGAAAGAGGCATGGCAAAGAGAACAGCTAGGAGGTTTTTGTATTCTAGTTGGGAGACTCAGACTTGAATTGAGTGATGCACATGAAACTGATGTGAAATCATTGGATCCTGAATAATTGTTGGAGGTAGTGCTGTCAGGACTTGCTGATGCATTGGAAGTGGAAAATAAGGGAAAGGGAGGAATCAAGATTGGCACTTAAGGTTTGGGATTAAACAACTGGATGGATGGTGGTGCCATTTATTGAGATGGGAAGAGCTTTCTGGAGAGGGATGGATTGGGTAGGGTAAGAGGTTGTTCTGTTTGATGACGTTAAATTTCAGATGTTTTTAGACAGCAAATGGAAATGGCAGTAGGCAGTTTTATATCTGATTTCAGTGTCTCTTAGAATTCTAAACTTTCACTCATTGCTTTATAAAAATAGCGTTAATTAAATTGGGATCTGGAAAATAGAAAGTAGTTCACAGCTGGGTAAATTCAAGTTCTTAGATTAGCATTCAAGACTTCTCTTTGTCCACTTTCTTAGGCTCTTCTATCTACATTTTTCTTTCATAATTGATCCTATAACCATATCAAGCCATTTGTAGTTCCCTGGATACATTATGATGGCATATATTTCCATGACTTTGCTTGTGTTCCAAATTGCAATTCCCTTTTCCCCTCTTTCCATTTGGCCAACTCCTAACTCATCCTTTAAGACTATTTTGGTGCCATGTCAACCTTGAAAATTTCCCTAACCATCCTAGAGGTTGATAGATTCTTTTGCTACAAATTGGCATTCAAGACTTCCTTCAACTATAACATTTGTCATGTAGTACAATGATCATTCAACTATCTGCCTTCTAGACTAAACTGAGAACTCTTTATAGTCAAAGTTGTCTTTATTTTTGTACCCCTAGCAATCAGAATGATTGGAATTAATAGATGATCAAACTGGTTGTTGAATGAGTAAATATTTCTTAAAGAATCTTAAGCCTCTCTGAGAAAACTGTAGTGTAGAAAAATCTACACAGTTTAGGTTCTTGGAAATTCTTTATGAGTAGACAGGACCAGGGAAGGACAGTCAGGAAGACTACCTCTTACAGAGAATGATTTAAGTGGCCAGAATGTCTCCTAGTACAACCTTTAGTGATTCATTTCTTGAGGGTTATACATTTCCCTCTTACTTAGGTTCTTTTGAAAAAAATGTGCATTTGGGGGAGAGAGAGTAATTTATTAAATTATTACATAAAAGGTAAGGTCTTACAGTAGAAAGAAGAGAGCCAGGAGTCTAGAGTTGTGGACTATGTTTAGTCCCAGTTCTCTCCCTACTTTGATGTAGGAACTCAGCCTAAGTGAGTGGCAAATGTGGGGAATACTGTACCTCTGCAATGTCAGCAAGGAAATTAATTGCTCAGAGAGACAAAGCATATGATAAGTGGCAGAATTATAAAATATTCCTGAAAGACGTGAGGTAACAGTAAGAAGGCATGCAAAAATAGGCTGAGAGGAAACAATTACTATTGAGAAGGGGAAAGATGGTACAAGTGATTCTACTGGAGAATTGTGTTTGAAGAAAAACAATAGTTCCATTCCAAGCAGCAAGCCATAGAATAGAGGACATTATGCTGTGAAAAAGGCAGTCATGATGATGAGAATTTCCTGTGTTCCATGCTCTTGGTTTTCAAGGGAAACCTAGCCAAATGTGAGGTACAGTTTCCAATCCCCATGCCTAATTGATAACTTTGTCATGGATTGTATTCTGAGTTTCCTAATAATCTCAGGGAGGATTTGTTCAAATCATTCAAATTTCCATGCCCAAACTGATCTCCAGATGCCGAAAGCTTAACAGCCAGCCCATTCCTTGTGCATTTTGAGACAAAGTTGAGTATTATTAGTAGTAATACCATATAATGGAACCATTAAGAGTCTTGGCACCAACCTCTCATTCATTTTTAATGTCACAGGAGGGAGATTTATTTGAATGCCTGCAGAGCTGCCTAAACCCTGCATCTTTCTGAGGGAGGCAGACAGATTGCTCTAATGCTCTACTCTATAGTGAGTCTGTGGTGATCTCATGAGCAAGACCTTAGCAAAGCCTTTTAGCCTGGGCACTTGAACCTGTGTTATAAGACTATTCATGTTTCTTAGTTCTAGTAGCACTGGGGAGCTTATATGTGTCAAAATATAATGACTGGAGCCTTATCCCCAGGGGAATGAAGCGGGAGCAAAGATAAGCCCTTTCTGGGATGCAGAGGCTGAAAGAAGGAAGAGAATTGTTTGTTTTGCCTGGTATCCAAGATCTTGCCTATATTCCAAGTCTGGTCTCATTTAGCTTTTTCCTCTTATTGCCTTCCTACATGAATTCTCTACTTTAGCCAGGTTGGTCTCCTCATTGTCTCTCAAATATAAATTTTCGGTTCTCATCTTTTAGCTTTCCAAATGCTATCCCACTTACCTGAAATGTATTTCTCTTTTCTCTCCATTTATTTAAAATCACTAAATCATTTAAGAGCTGGCTCTTATTCCATCTTTTTTTTTTTAAGTTTATTTATTTATTTTGAGAGAGACAGAAACAGTGCAAGTCGGGGAGGGGCAGAAAGAGAGGGAGGGAGGGAGGGAGGAAGGGGGAGAGAGAGAGAGAGAGAGAGAGAGAGAGAGAGAGAGAGAGAGAGAATCCCAAGCAGAATCTACACTGCCAGTGCAGAGCCCAATGAGGGCCTCGAACCCATGAAGCTGTGAGATCATTACTTGAGCTGAAACCGAGAGTTGGATGCTCAACTGACTGAGTCACCCAGGTGCCCCTCATTCTATCTTCTATGGAAAGTTCTCGTTTCCTGAATTTAACAATCTACCAAACCCCTCCTCTCTGCTACCTGGAATCTTTTTTAGATAGTGTTTACTGAGAGCTTACTCTGTGCTAGACTAGTGATAAAACTGAACAAGTCAAACAGGCCTTTCTCTGCCCTTAAGGAACTCTCAATCTAGTGTGTTGTGAAGCTGTTAATTAGTTATCAAATGATAGCTAAATTTATAGTGTTTACTATGTTCCAGGAGCTTCTTCTGGTCGGATTTTGGTTAATTCTTAAAACATCTTTAAGGATCTTGTGTTAGAGTTTATGAGATAGTACCTGTTACTTTTTTCATTTAACTGATAGGAAAATGGAGGCTTAAGGGGATTAAATACCTTGCCCAAGGCCATCCAATGTTGGAGTGGTTTCTGAGCTCAGGCAGCCTTACCCACTAAGCAATTCTTCCAGGTCCCCAAGTATTTTACCTTTACCTTTACTTTTCTTGACTGCCTCGCATCGTAATGGTCTCCTATGTATACGTACATTACCTCCTCAACTACATTACAACCCAATGCCTGTGGGGAAACTGACAGTAGCTTAGGGACCAGTTAGAAACACAGGCTTTAGAAATAGACCTGTATTTAAAACCCTGATTCCCCTGGCTAAGTGTGACCAAGCAAGATTAATCTCTCTGATCTTATATTGTCTTATTTGTAAAATGGGCAAAATAACAACCATGAGGAAGTGGTGAAGGATTAGCTGAGATCACATTTGTAGAGCCTTTGCACAGTGCCTTGAACATGTCTAGCCTCAGTAACTGGTGGCTAATATTATTCTTTGGAGACTCCACCCTTTGACTGTTGGCACCATGGTTGACATGGCACGTAAACATTTTTCTTAAATAATTGCATGTAGTGGAAACTTGAGAACATACTTTGATATAAAGTTAGTGGACAATAACCATTTATTCTTAGTGCATAATACGTTTGAATATGTAGCATGGAAAAAAAGATTCTATAAAGTCATTTTCAGTTTGTATTCTATTGATACAGAATTATTTTTTGGGCACATAGTATGTGCAATATGCTTGGGAAACTTACAATTAAGCATATATATATTTATAAATATAAATATATTAAAAATATATAAATACATAAAATATATGAAATATGTAAAAATATTATATGTGTGTGTGTGTATTTATTTATTCTGGTCGATTTAAGTTCCCAGGTTACTAAATTCTGAGCTGAGCTTGAATTTTATTCTGACTCTGGTTGCCTTCAGAGTTCTCTGCCATTATTTTGTCCTTCTTCATCATTATCTTATGCTTAGGCTGGGGACTCATTTGCTGGGAATTTTTTCTGAGTGTGTTTCATCCTCATCTTTAGGCCTTCTCTTTATATCTGCCCCTTGGAGAGTTTTTTTTTTTTTTCTTCCAGGCTCGTGATCCTCTCTTAGCAACAGACTGCTGCTGGTGGTGACTCAGTACTTGTGGCCTGGTAGGGAAGGGGGATTGGTTTCCAATGTCCCAGCCTAGCCTCAGTGTTCAGCAGACCCTATGTCGCTGGTATCTGGCATGGGACTTTTTCAGTGATCTTGTCCTTCTCCGTCTTTCTCCAGGGTAAAGAAATTTTCCGTTTTCCCTTCCCACAGCCATTGTGGGTCTTCACTTAGTCCTGGCAGCAAAAAGCTTTGAAGTCCTTCCTCCAGCAACTTAAGGCTTTTGTATCCTAATGGAAAAGGATCCAGACGGGGCTTTATGCATTTTCTAGAGACAGCCACTCCCCAGACCCAGGCCTGCACTACAGTGGAGGCTTTCTCTTGCTCCTGATCTTTCTTGAGATCACTGGTGCTGGTCCTGCCAGTAGGTTTGCAGCTTCCAGATATTCTATAATCTCACACTAGCTCACATTCAGTCTTTAGCCATTAGCTAAAGCTTCTTACTCTCCTGGAGGGAAGCCCCATTTTCCTTCTGTGCTGCGAGTCAGTGCCTGTCTCCCAGTTTTCTGTCTATGGAGGTACCTGTCTAACTTAGAATTCAGGTGTGACTTTAACCTGCCTGGTGGGTTCAAGAAAAGTTAAGATTTTGCAGATCATCCATATGTTTCTTGCTGTCAGAGTGAGAGTGATACTCTTTTAAGTTTACCTACATCCCAAGGGGAATGTCACATTATTTAATTAAAAGAAAAATAAAATTATGCAGCCTTGATGGAAGGATTCCAGTTTAATAAGTTCTATGAGGTAAAGAAATATCTTAGAATTAGAGTACCGGGTGAATTTGGTTGCAAAATCTATAAGAGGAATGACAAAAAATAAAACTATGCTTTGAAGATGAGCCAAATAATAAGAAACAAGCATCAAGAAACCTGAAGGGGGCGGGGCATAGGCCTATTGTAAGATGTCCTATTGTCCAAGTGAGTCAGCAGTGGTGAATGGGGGGAGGAAAGATCAAGAATATTTTTAAATGGCACATCCATGTGTTTAGGTACATTGATGCCCATAAGGAAAAAACACTATGTTTCAAGTGTGAGGAGACTAAAAATAAGGGATTTAAGAGACTCTCAGGAAGGAAATTCCTATTGCTATTCCTGTACAACTCAGACTTGGTACTTAGAATGTACGGATATGAAAGTAGAAAACAAAATCAAACAAAGCAAACCACTTTGTAGTTCAAAAAAGAATCAAATACTATATCTGGCTGGTGACAGCATGCATGAATGATAAAACTGCCTCTTATAATAATCACATAGTTAATACTATTATGTCAAATGAGATACTATATGAAAACTCCATCAAATTAGAGTAGCATAAAAATGTACAGTATTAGGATTATAAATATTACTTTGTTGAGGGATAACCACAACCTGGTATATGTCTCAGAATGAACTCAGGAAATGTCCACATCTGAACAGATATGGATAATATGGGCTTTATGAAAATCCTGATCATGTTGATTCTAGTTTTGGTCATTTAAATTATTCCCAATTGACTGGTTGACATCCTGCCTCCTCCACGAAGCTTTCCCTGACTCCTTTGACCAGTAGTGATGATGTCCAGTTTCTCTGAATTCTACTTGAGCTGGCAGCCCTTCACACAGCAGTAAACCGTATGCCATGTGAGAGGACAAGGGTTTGAATGTTATGTTCTCTCTGCTCTCCGTTGCATTTCTCCCCTCTGTCTGGACAGACATTAATCATCCACTGCCTTAGGGAAAGTCTGTCACAGGAGACGCGCAGAACAGAAGTGTCAAATTCTTTGAGCTTTAAAGTTAATCTTAGAAAGTATTTGGAGCAATACCTGAACTAGTTGTCCGTCCCTTATGAGAGCTTAGTCTGATCCTGGAGTTCATCTTGTCTGCACTTGGGTGAACCAGTCTTTACTTGAGTGAACACTGTTATATCAGCTGTGTCGGTGGCCTATGTTGTCATTGTCATTGTCATTGCTGATCACTAAGGACTGCAACCAGGCCGTCCAGTGATTATCCAGCAGGAGGCACACACACATTGGCCTCAGGATTGCTCAGCTTACTTTTTAAACTTCTCCAAGCGGACAACTGTCTTTTCAAGTGACCAGAGTCCTTGGAAGACCCAGGAAAGCAGAATGTGCTTTGGACACCCAAAATGGTAACAGTGTTATGAGAATTTAGATGATCTAAGCCTCTCCTCCAGCCCACATTTCCTGATCTATATCTCTGGGCAAGTTGGATGAGCTTGAGCTCATCTCTGAGCAAGAGAGAATGAGCTCTAGATCCGTTCCCTCCTTCCCACCCACTCAAGCCAGAAAAGCAATCACCACTGTTGATTATAACTTTGCTTCATACCAGTTAATGATCCCTCCCATTTATTTTCTTGAGGTTAGTATCTTATGTTTTGTTTGACCAAATAAGTACATTGTATAATGCGGGGCATTCAAGTACTTAATAAATATTTGGCAGACTGATACTGATATAACTAGTGTGGTAGATATACCGGAAAGAACACAATGTTTCATTGAAGATTAAATCAAGATGGATATATTTCAGTCACCTGTGACTGTGTGCAAACCACCCCCACATTTAGGAGCCTAAAACAAAAATCATTTTTCTGCTTATGATATCTGCTGACATCTAGTGGCTCAACTGGGGGCGATATGGTCCAAGATGGCCTCATTTTTATGTCAGGTGGTTGTTACCTATTTTTCTCTTTCTTTTTCAGTCTGTCACTCTCTCTCTGTCTCTCTCTCTCTGTCTCTGTCACTGTCTCTGTCTCCCATCCTTCACTTGGTATTTTTTTTTTCTGCCAAGAAACTAGCCTTGGCTGGCTGGCTGGCTTGCTTGCTTTCTTTCTTTCTTTCTTTCTTTCTTTCTTTCTTTCTTTCTTTCTTTCTTCCTTTCTTTCCTTCTTTCTTTCTTTTTAAATTTATTAATGTTTATTTTTGAGAGAGAGAGAGAGACAGAGAGAGCGAGCATGAGCAGGAGAGGGGCAGAGAGAGAGGGAGACACAGAATCCAAAGCAGGCTCCAGGCTCTGAGCTGTCAGCACAGAACCTGATGTGGGGCTCGAACTCACGAACCGTGACATCATGACCTGAGCTGAAGTTGGACGCTTAACTGACTGAGCTACCTAGGTATCCCACCCTGGCTTTATACATGGTGGTGTCAGGGTAGCAGCACTGAATAATGGTAGCTACAAAAGTTGTAAGACCTCATGCGACTGAGGCTCAGGAATCACAGAAAGTCACTTTTCTCACATTCTATTGTCTAAAACAATACAACATCAGACTAGATTCACGAAGAGGAGAAAATAACTCTGCTTTTGATGGGAAGAGTGGCAAAGTCACACTGCAAAAGGATGTTGTGCTCATAGATACTATGTTTTGCAAACAAACAATAGTATGCATATAAAAGCACTTAGAATAGTGCTTACCTTTATCTTCGTAAGCAATGAATAAATGGCGATGATGATGGTGATAATTTTAATAATGAATTAATACTGGTAGCTTCAGCAGTTGAAGATTCAATCCTTGTCTTCAATATCAAAATCAGCCTCCATAAGACCAAGGAAAAATCATTCACTCTTTCATTATGTTACATTGTAGCCTTGCTATTAATCTAATACTCAGAAGGTTTTCTGAGCAGTCAGCAGTATGATTTAAGATCCTAAATTCATTGCTAGAGGGTCAAGAGGGTAAGAAACAACAATAACTTAAAGTCCTTATTCTTTCTGAGGTTGTAGTACAGTCCTAACAACTTCAAGACTTAAATGCACACATGTACCAAATGTTGGATTAAGGAGTTCAAGGATATTTTATTGAAATATCTCTTTAAATATATTGAGGATAAGCCAGTGCAGTAATCAGTTTTCTTCCAAAACTCAACCTATTAGCAAATCCTCAGAGAATATCTCTGGTTTTGGTGTTTGAGGCAATAGAATCTTACACTTTCCGTGTTAATGCTATATGCCCAGGCCAGCTTTTATGAAGGCAATTATCTGTAAAATGTGCCATTTTAAAACAGATTAGAATATTCATTTGTTTTGATGGTGAGAAATGGAAATGTAGGAGGTGACACAAATATGTGAGTTGCTTTGTTGTTGTAACTATAACTGAGAATTCTCTTAGTGGAAAATGAAACAAAACAAAGATAAACTTAGCTTTGCGGGAGTGATGGGAGATAAAAACTGCCAAGGGCCAATGAGCAGCATGGCGCACTGAATTAAACAGCATCCCAAATTACTCAGGGCTGGGGTGCCCACCGCTCCAGGTGGACAGTGAAAGGTATGCATTTGTGACCCACCTGTATCAATAGACCCATCAGGGTCCAAGTGAGACCCACTGATTTTGGTGTGTCACAAGACATGGTTATTAATGGGGGGTGGGAGGAGCTACTTTTGGGAAAGACATATTCTTGGCACAAGGAAGGTAGTGGCTGAGTGATCATTTATGAGGAGGAGGAAAGACCCGTCTTGCTCGAAATTAGTTGAATTTTTGGTCTACGGTGAGGCAGCGTATATCTGACAATATCAGTTTGCAAAAATGGAATGTTGCTCGGGGTGAAGAGCACTTCATTTGTCATCTGAATTCCTTAGGGGAGCATTTCTTTTTCTGTATTTGAACAGTAAACCTTTTATAAAACAGGCCCTGAAATTCCAAATTGGAAGCTGTTTGCTTCTAAATATTCACACCTTGTTATATGCGGGCTTTATTCAGATTCTCTATTTGAGCCAAGATAGGCTGATTACAGAATTAATCTCGAGGCAACTATATTAATTGACATTTAACTGATGGACCTGTTAGCGGCACATCAGACTGAATGGTTCTAAACCCAATTGATTAAGTACAGCCAGTTTTGCATGGTCTGTGTCTACACAGGCAATGAACAGTGAAGAGTTAAGCGGAAAACCTAAATTACCCCTCCATGAAATATCACATCACCCACTCTCTGACTGCTATTACCAATGGCAATAAACTTAATAAGTCTATCTCAATTGAACTGATTGGTTATACGTGTTGTTTTAAAATTAGAAGTCATTAATTCCCCATCAACCACTTCCTTAACTATAGAGGATTGCTTTCAATATTATCCCTATTAGCTGAGGTTATTTTCCAGTGTTTTCAGAGAAAGATATTAAGAAACCACAGGGATTGTCTAAACTAACACTCTCATTTGACAGGAAAAGACTTGCTGAAAACTATTTTAATATTTTACTCAAAGTTGCATAGCCAGTTAGTAGTGGAGCCATGACAAATTCTAGTCTGAAGTCCTTGCCAATACTCTATGATGTTATTTTAAAAAAATTTTTAATGTCTGTTTATTTTTGAGAGCAATCACGAGTAGGGGAAGGGCAGAGACAGAGGGAGACACAGAATCTGTAACAGGCTCCAGGCTCTGAATTGTCAGCACACAGCCCAACATGGGGCTTGAACTCATGAACTGTGAGATCATGACCTGAGCCGAAGTCAGATGCTTAGCTCTCTGAGCAACCCAGGCGCCCCATCTATGATGTTATTTTAAAGTACATTCCATCATTTTACTATGATTGCATTTCAATGCTTAGCAATCCTCATTGGGTAAAGTGTTTCGTCACACATTTGTTTGAATGAATTCACTACAGACTTCTTTAATTCATTTCCCATTGGCCTTTGAGGATTCCAACCTAAAGCCAAACCTTAAATCATGACCCTAAAGCTGAACTATGTAAAATTCATGTCATGGTTTAATTCTTCAATTTCCTTAAGGACATATTTGATTTCTCAATTATTTCTTTTCGAGTCCACATGTAATGAGTGACGTGTCCTGCCTACTAAAAAAGTGCTTTTTTGTACATTGTTATTCTAAAGCCTACTTCTACACTCTACTAAGTGAAAAAGTAAAGGCAGACGAAGTCAATCTACTTTTACAGTTGAGTCATTAGAGGGTCACATGGTCTTAGGGGATTTGGGTTGTAGTACTGAAAAGAAATGCAAAACCAGAAAACATTCCTGCTCTCATCACGATGATATTCTAAGATGGAAGACAGAAAATAAGCTAATTTTTAAATATATAATATGTCAAGTGGTGACAAGGACTATGAAAACATAGAAGACAGGACAAAGGAACTGATGGTAGCAGGAAGGTGTGAATTAGGGCCATCAGGGAAAGTCTCTTTAAGGAGATCTGAGCAAAGGTACAAAGGCAATGAGGCAGTAAGCTATGCAAATATCTGGGAAAAAGGTGGGTATAAAATGATATAGCTACTTTGGAATGTAGTCTGGAAGTTCTTCAAATGTTTAAACATAGATTGGTCATATGACTCAGCAAATCCACTCTGAGGTATATACCTTAGAAAAACTAAAACATGTTCATGCAAAAACTTTTAGTCACATGGTTATAGTGACATTATTCATAATAGCCAATTGGTGAAAACAACCCAATGTCACTTAGTGGATGAATGGGTAAATATAATGTAGTTTTTATTACTTGCCCATAAAAAGAAATAGAGTACTGATAGATGTTAAAATATAGATGAAATTTGAAAACATTACACTAAATGAAAGAAACTATTTACAAAAGACCACATATTATATGATTCCATTTTTATGAAATGCCCAGAAAGGCAGTTCTATAGAGACAGAAACTAGATTAGTGGTTGCTTAAGGCTGGGATGGATGGGGGTATGTAGGGAGGGATTATGGGGTTTCTTTTAAAGGTGACAAAAATATTCTAAAACTTACTGTGGAACACAAAGAAATAAAAGGCATCCAAATAGGTAAGGAGGAAGTCAAACTATCATTCTTGCAGATGCCATGGTATTCCAAAAGATTCCACCAAAAAACTGCTAGAATTCATCCATGAATTCAGCAAAGTCACAGGATATAAAATCAATGCACAGGAATTGGTTGCATTTCTATACACCAATAATGAAGCAGCAGAAAGAGAAATCAAGGAATCGATCACATTTACAATTGCACCAAAAAGCATAAAATACCTAGGAATAAATCTAACCAAAGAGGTGAAAAATCTATACACTGAAAATTATAGAAAGCTTATGAAAGAAATTGAAGAAGACACACACAAAACAATGGAAAAAGATTCCATGCTCCTGGATTGGAAAAGCAAATATTGTTCAAATGTTGATACTACCCAAAGCAATCTACCTATTCAGTGCATTCCCTATGAAAATAACACCAGCATTCTTCACAGAGCTAGAACGAACAATCTTAAAATTTGTGTGGAACCAGAAAAGACCCTGAATATCCAAAGCAATCCTGAAAAAGTAAACCAAAGCTGGAGGCATCACAATTCCAGACTTTAAGCTGTGTTACAAAGCTGTAATCATCAAGACAGTATGGTACCGGCACAAAAACAGACACATAGATCAATGGAACAGAAAAGAGAACCCAGAAATGGACCCACAAACGTATGGCCAACTAATCTTTGACAAAGCAGGAAAGAATATCCAATGAAATAAAGACAGTGTCTTCAGCAAATGCTGTTGGGAAAACTGGACAGCAACATGGAGAAAAATGAACCTGGACCACTTTCTTATACCATACAGAAAAATAAACTCAAGATGGATGAAAGACCTGAAGGTAAGACAGGAAGCCATCAAAATCCTAGAGGAGAAAGTAGGAAAAAACCTCTTTGACCTTGGCTGTAGCTACTTCTTACTCAACACTTTTCTGGAGTCAAGGGAAACAAAAGCAAAAATGAACTATTGGGACCTCATCAAGATAAAAATCTTCTGTACAGCAAAGGAAACAGCAAATCTAAAAGGCAACAATGGAATGGGAGAAGATATTTGCAAATGACATATCAGATAAAGCATTAGTATCCAAACTCTATGAAGAACTTACAAACTCAACACCCAAAAAACAAATAATCCAGTGAAGAAATGGGCAAAAGACATGATTAGACACTTTTCCAGACAAGGCATCCAGATGGCCAACTGATACATGAAAAAATGCTCAACATCATTCATCATTTGAGAAATATAAATCAAAACCACAATGAGATACCATCTCATACCTGTCAGAATGGCTAACATTAACAACTCTGGACATGACAGATGTTGGCAAGGTTGTGGAGAAAGAAGAGCCCTTTGCACTGCTGGTGGGAATGCAAAGTGGTGCAGCGATTTTGGAAAACAGTATGGAGCTTCCTCAAAAAATTAAAAATAGAGCTACCCTATGACCTAGCAACTGCACTACTAGGTATTTATCCAAAGGACACAGGTGTGCTATTTTGAAGGGTCACATGCACTCCAATGTTTATAACAGCGCTATCAACAATAGCCAAAGTATGGAAAGAGCCCAAATGTCCATTGACAGATGAATGGATAAAGAGGATGTGGAATACACACACACACACACACACACACACACACACACACACACACACACAATGGGGTATTACTCAGCAATCAAAAAGAATGAAACTTGCCATTTGCAACAACGTGGATAGAAACTAAAGGGCATTATGCTAGGTGAAATTAGTAAGAGAAAGACAAATATATATGACTTCACTCATATGTGGAATTTAAGATATAAAACAGATGAACATAAGGGAAAGGAAGCAAAAATAATATAAAAAGAGGGAGGGAGACAAAACTTAAGAGACTCTCAAATATAGAGAACAAACTGAGGGTTGCTAGAGGGGTTGTGGGTGGGGGTATGGGCTAAATGGGCAAGGGGCATTAAGGAGGACCCTTGTTGGGATGAGTCACTGGATTCTGCTCCTGAAATCATTATTGCACTATATGCTAACTAACTTGAATGTAAATTTAAATACATAAATAATAAAATGAATAAATGAATGAATAAATGAATAAATAAAATTGACTGTAGAGATGGGTGCATATAATCTGTGAATATACTAAAAACCATTGCACTTGTGGTTTAATAAGAAATAGATTTGATCTTTGTCTCCAGATCCTGACACAGAGCTTCTAAATCTTGAATTTCCTGAGTGATAGGAGTGTTATTCATAAGGAACTCCTTTTTATCACACCTGAGTTTATGCTAATGAGGTGAATTAGGGTGGGGCTTCTGGATAGCCTCAAGATAAGGCTGATCACCAGAAAGTCCAAGTGATTGGAATTCTGGAACTTTCTACACTATCCACTGACTGCTAGGAAGTGGAGTAAGCTCTGGAGATTAAAGCTCTCTAAAAACTCTTGAATGAGATTTGATGAGCTTCTGGGTTGGTGAATGCATCCACATAATGGGAGGGTGGCATACTTTAACTCCATGGAAGGGCAGAAGCTTCTATACCTGGGACATTTCTGGGCCTCATCCTAGGCACCTCTTCATCTGGTTCTTCATCTATATCCTTTATACTATCCTTTATTATAGACCAGTAAATGTCTATTCCCTGAGTTTTGTGAACCACTCTAGCAAATTATCAAACCCAAGGAGGGAGTTTTGGAAACCTCTGGTTTGTAGCTGGTCAGTCAGAAGTATAGATGGTAATCTGGACTTGCAC
This sequence comes from Felis catus, assembly GCF_018350175.1. Classification (NCBI taxonomy): domain Eukaryota; kingdom Metazoa; phylum Chordata; class Mammalia; order Carnivora; family Felidae; genus Felis; species Felis catus. The sequence goes on along the minus strand of NC_058379.1, from coordinate 72,885,940 downwards.
CGACATCGGAAGTTGGGGAGCAGTCTTATGGGACTCAATCCTTAACTTGTGGGATCTAATGCTATCTCTAGGAAGACAGTAGAAGAGTTGAATTGAAATGTTGGACACCTAGTTGGTGTTTGGAGACCTGAGAATTGTTGGTGGCGATGCATATCACCCTAGACATTGTATACATTAAATGAGTGAGTTGTACTATATGAATTACGTACTATATGAATTACATCTGAATAAAACTGTTATTTAAAAAAGAAAAAAACTAGAGAAGTTTGGTGCCATGGTCTCGATTCCTGCTCAGGCACCCAAATTTTACTCACAGTTATTTTTGTACCACCAATACAAACGTGAACACAGTGAAAATAAATAATTTGATATTATTATGAAAATGGTTATGACCTCTTGGGACACCTGGAAAGGTCTCAGGATTCCCTATCCATCTAGAGACTAGGTGGTATAAGGGAATAAAGGTGTTATGCAGAATAATACTCACATCATGCCATATCACACTTCCCCTGGAGAGAGCTTCATAAGCAAGTTTTCACTTGGATCTCATTCAAGGATTTGAATCTCTCAAGGAGCCAAATGCCATTTTTATAAATTGTTTTCACCTATAGTACTGTTGAGTGTCATGGGTCCTAAGAGAGGAAGACAAACAGATCCCTGGTGTATTTCATTTTCAGTGTGGAATTGCACCAGTAACAATAAATATTTGTTGTGAGTGAATCCATAACCCCTTACAAATTACTCTTTGGTTGCATTTCTGATTGCTTTGTTACAGGCAATAAACACTGCCATACAGAAGACCTCTAATGCTTTTTAATCAAATAACAGAATCCTAAAAAGGTCAGAACTATAACTTAAAAAAGCACTTTTCACTGGCTGTCCCCAAAGGAATTAAAGATCAAAATGTGAGTGATTCCCTAAGCAGAAATGCCATCCAAACATGAGAATCAAAAATGCATTGCTTCAAAGTAGGACAGCATCGACAATAAGTTGGAAAAAGACAAATAAATTTCTCCTGGGCCCTGGACCACCTTCTTCCATTTCTCTCTTTCATCTAGGTTTGAGAAATTAAATTATTTTCATGGATTTGAGAAATCCAATCCTCATATCAGCAAATGGAAGGAACCATTGTGTTACCAACCAGTTTAATAAAACAATTTGGCCCATGCTGTATGGAATTTATTTACTTTTGTCAGTAATTTCCCTCAGGATAGTTATAACTCTGACCATTCATTGCATGCAATTTTATCTGGGAAATGGAATCAAAGACAGGGCGGTAACTTCGCTTGATCTTGAGGTCTGGAGCAGTTGCCAAGGTATGTAGTTTTATTGGTGTGCTGTTTGGCCTTATCAGCCAGCTTCCCTATTTAAATATAATTTGTCACTTCACATTCATTTATTTTCTGACACCTTATACAACATTTGAGCACTGACTGTCTGGGAATAAATACATATAGAGAAGAGAAATTGGCAAACTAAGTATGAATGTTAAAGAATTTAATGGCCACAGAAGAATGAATAGAGATAGTTTAAAGCCTTACGTACCACACTAGCAACAATCTCTACAACGAGAAAGGAAGTAAAGGTAGAATACGTGTGCAATAAGAATTTCCAAAGATAACTATTTGTTTTTTTTATTCAAACCTATACATTTAAATAGTTATGTAGTTCTGTAAGGTTTGATATGAAAATAATCACTGCCCCACCATTTCCCACTTCTCAAAGCAATTACTTTCAGTTCTTTCAGTGGATTTGTTTGATATGTACCTGTGTATTTATGAATAGCATGCACACATTACTACTTTTTGATTTATCAATTTTAAGCATCACCTGTTTGCTCCTTATGATGGAAGATGAAAATTTAACTTACTTTTACCCTTTTACACTCCCTAGGCTACATGTGTGTATTTCCTGTCCGTGGCCCCCTACTCCCAGGATATTTATACCATGATTTTAGTATAAATATTGAGAATATTATTCAGTGTTTATGTAGGTAAACACTATACCTGGCTGAGCAGGTAGTATATTATGCTTATTGTTTCTTTACTGTGCAACATCCTTCTGTTTTTCAAGGTTAATAATTGTTTACCTAATTCTCTATATAATGTGAACTTTCTGTCAGTATATTAGAACACGTTGGGTATTTTATTAATTTTATTTTACTGTCAGTATATTAAAACACGTTAAATATTTTATCAATTTTATTTTACTGGAAAAAAATGTCTTGTAGGGCCTTCAGATCTGTTACTGTTTAAATTAATTGATTTCCAGATATGTTACATAGCTGCCATCTTGAGAGGTGGTTTCTGTTGTTGTTGTTGTTGTTGTTGTTGTTGTTGTTGTTTTAACCGTCAGCCTAGAGATTCCCTTCATGTATCTTTAGTGATAGAAACTTTATTTCCTGGGTCCCAGTTCTTCATATTTGGTTTACGTCCTCATTTGGGTAGAGCATGCCTTCTAATATCTTCCTAAAAATTCATGCACGGGAAATATATTTTAAAAGATCTTTATTCTATCCTCCTTCATAATTAAGTTTGTCTGGGCAAACACTGTAGATTGTAAGTTATTTTTCTCAGAACCTTGAAGCTGTTTCTCAATTTTCATAACTTTTAGGAGAAGGTTTTAGAGAAATCTGATGATATTTTGAAACTTATCCTTGTGTAGTATCTGTTTTATCTGTTTTCCAAAGTTTGTGTGATCTTTTCTTTGTCCCCAGTATTCTGAAATTTCACAAATGTACCTTTGTGTACATTTTGTCCATTGTGTAATTTTATCCATTGTTCTGAGGACTTTGTAGGCTTCTTCATTTTGGAAATTTTGGGATTTATTTTTTGCTTGTATTTCTTTGATGATATCTTTTTTTCCCAATTTTATCTTTAACATTTATTTCTGGGACCCCAGTATTTGGATTTTCAACCTCTTGGGCTGGTCCGCTAATTTTCTTATTTATTTTCTTCCTTTAACCTTAGGAAATTTTTCTGGGATATTTCTTGACTTTGCCTTCTAAACTTCCTATAGAGTTCATTAGTTCTTAAAACAATGTTTCTTAGAATATTTATCTTTTAAGATGGAACTCTGCTCTTTTAACTCTGAGGATAGTGATAATTTTATATCTATGTTTGTTTTTTTTTTTCCCTCTCTCTCTGTATCATCTATGACTCCTCCAAGTTGATTTTTTTCTGTTGTTTTGTTTTGGTTCCTGACTTTCACATTAGATGGTTATCTCGAGTGCCTGGTGCTCCAGGGTAATCTGATCATATTTAACAGCAAGATGCTAAAAAGACAATTGAAGCTTGTGTATGTGAGTGCCATTAAGTAAAGGAAGGCCTAGGTCTTAAGTTTTCAGCTTCTCCTTTCTTCCTCTTGGAGTCCCAAACTATCTAGTAAAGAGTTTGGGCTACCATGGTGGAGACAGAGGTGGGAGGGAGTGGGGGAGATGGCTAGCAAGGCTTCAACTGTTCCAGCCTTCCTACCAGCTGAGGTCAGATGTGTGAGTAAAGCCATCACGGAGTTCCAGCTCGGGTCCAGCCTCTAGATAACTGGAACTGCATGCGTGACTCCAGGTAATGCATGCAGAAGAATCACCCACTTGAGCCCAGCCCAGATTGCAGAACCATGAGAAAATGCATAGTTATTTTCAGCCACGAGGTGTTGGAGTAGTTTGCTGGCTGGAAAAGTCCAATAGAGAGGAAAAAAATGTATGATACAGAATGAAAATCACTGAAACAATAAAAAATGGGGGAGGAACTATTAGAAGAGACAGATGAGGACAATATAGGGAATGCCACAGGTGGGATGTCATTTCATAACATTTCTTGTCCATTAACAGGGCTAATGTGTTCGTAGCCATGGTGACAGTGAAGTTGAAGGTGGGGGCTCTACTGGTGCTCTAGTTATGAAAATTCATGGTAATCCTACAGCAGCAAGTCCCAAGTAATAGAACATTTCTGGCCCTCAAGTGTCACTCTATTCATACAGAGGAAAAGTATGTGAATAGTTGTCCAGCAGCAAAGACACTACTAAAATGCTTCATGGAGAAAATATGAAGAAGGACTGAACCAAGACAATGATGCTGGAATAGAGAGCTGTGAAAAATAGTTGTGAGGTGTCATTTAGAGAAATCAGTGACTGATTAGATTCATAGATAGAGAGGGAGAAACAAAGGATGATGCACAGATTTCTGATTTGTGCAGATAAGTGGAAGGCATTTTTCTCTGGGATGGAGCAGGGGAGTCCATTAATCCAGTTTGGAAAATTTTGAATCCCAGGTGCAGTTTTTTTCTAATTAGTATTATCATATCTGGTACTAGTATGCACAATATTATCTAAAATCGACTCATTTTGAATGTGAAAAATGTATAAGAGCCTACACAATGACCACCTTGGAGAGGACTTGGTCTTTCACAGAGTGAGTAGCGTTGCTCTTTTGGAGAAACAGAAAGGGCAAGGAATTCAAGTGAAGACAGAGCTCTAACCTTTGAGGGCTAGCAGGTGGCTCAAAAGAAAAGCTCTCTGACTTGGTCCTTCATCATTTCTGTTAGCACAAATGATGGAGTGACCATGTCAACCTGAGTCTAGTTTTCCTTGACTGGAGAAGAAAGTTATGAAATGATGACAAATCAAAGTTTTAAGCAGTGAAACACTGTTTATTATAATAAAAAAATGAGAATTTTTAGTATATTTCTTGATTCACTTTAGACATATATTTTTCATTTGATCCCCGCCCCATTCTGCATCAAAAACATTTGGATGGAAATCTCTGTTCTGCTGTTCACATTATTCCTCTGTAACTTTCTTTCCTTTTTTTTTTTCCAGCCAGAGGGCTAGTAGCACAGCTGTCCCTCTGTGGGTGCCAGGATCTCTCTCCTGTAGTTTGATGATGTTCTCTGGATAGGGGATGCATCTTATCACTCCCTGGAGGAAATTCATTCCATACCTTTCCTGTGCCTAGCATGATGGGTCCAATGTGGCTCCATAGAAGTGCTAAAACACCTTTTTCCTAAGTCTTGCTGTTACTGGGAAGGGGGTGGGGGAGCAACTTGCCTTGTCTTTCTCTGTATTTCAAAACCTTGGGCCACTACCTAGAGAGCTATAGGATTAGTAGAAACAAAAACAAAAAAACCTCATAATTCTAGGACCTACAAAAAATGTTAACACTGAATTTGGGTATATTGGAAAAATGTTTCACTAATGATGGCCAGCGAGCTTCCCTGTGGACCTGCTGACAGCTCTCTCGGTAACAGATGGGCCGTTCTACAACTTTGATTCTGCATTGACAACACAGCCCACCCAGTAACAGCAGTGTGCCCTGTTAGAAGTGAAAGTACAAAGCTTAGAGAGTATTTACACCCAGTTGGTAACTCTTTCTTGCTATAAATGTAAAATAATTGGATATTTTGTCATGCTACTTTTTCCGCTTTTTTTTTTATGGGCAAATATGGTAATGATGTGAGTGACTTTAAAATCAGTCAGCATGTACTAATGACCTGATGCTCTGGAAAATAGAATCCATCTTGATGGTCAGATAAAAGACAATAGATGAATAGATATGAAATCTCAAAAAAAAATTAGAAACAGGTTAAAACATTTGGCCATTCCAAAGTTGCATTCAGATCCATCTTTTTATTGGCAAGATCACCTGTTTGCATTTTCTATCTCATGGGATATTTTTCCTTCTCAGTCTGACAATATTAGCATGTGGTGCTGATGCTGAGATAATTATGTTTGTAACATCTTTTGGTCCTTCAGGATGCCAAGTTATTTTCTCTGTCAACATATAATTTGATATTCTTATCCTGGGCCAAATTCATCAAGAAAAATAAAGGGCAGAGAGGTTTCTCCTTCTTCTAGTTCTATCCACCAAATATAATTTCTATTTACTGCCAGATGAAAGTAGCTAAAATAAAGGATAGTTCTGGTGATGAATTGTTGAATTTCAATATTTATTATAGCTGGCCCACAATTCATGGAGAGAATAGCACTGTTTATTATTTGTGAAGTCTCAATTTTCTGCAAATATTGACATTTTGTTATTTAAAATGACTATCAATCCTTGTTTTGAAGCCATAGCTTCTCTTCAACCTAATTACTTTCTTTTGCAGCTTTAAATTGAAGATAACTTCAGAATTCTGGTAGCTTCCTTTATGACCTGCATGGTTAAAGTTCCATTATGAGTGGAGGATGCTATTTATCTGTATTTGAATTTTAATGAGTAAGAATGCCATTCATTTGTGAACACTTGAATAATAAGAAATATCTTAGCATTATCTCTTTGATTAATCCTGTTTATCACTTACAAATATACTGCATATACAATATGCATGTAAATATATTGCATTTTAGTTTAATTGGAATTTGTTCAAAGACACATTTCTTCTAGATGACTTTAAAGGTGCTATTAGAACCTTTTGGTACTAGCTTCTAGGCTTTCAGATCACAAACTTGGGTCTGAGGAATAGTCCTTTCATATTCCTGGAAGCCAATGGAAGTTGATGGGAATTATAAATCATTTGGAGGAAAAAGGAAAAGCTATAGAAGGAAAGAGAAGCAAGGGGGATTGAATTATGTTTTTTCACCAAGGTTAGAAAGGGTATCAGTGACAAGGGAGCCATAGGTCAAGAGTATGTAACATGAGTTAAGCAGGCTGCAGGGGTTTTGTGATCATAACTTACTGGAAACAGAAAGTAAAAAGATTCAGGGACATCCAGGAGTTGTGGGCAGAGGTGGCTGAGAAGAAAAGTGGCTGTTCACTTAGTTCTGAGATTTCCTGGCTGCGTTTGTGTTGTGTGTTAGGGCTCATCCTAGGTAAGAGGAACTCTGTCTTAGTGGCTTGGTAATGTATTCCATATGGGTGTTGTTGAGTGTAAAAGTTTATGTAAACAGCAATCCCAGAAAAGTGTTCTCCGAAGAATGAAAATTGTGCCCTTAAAATACTTCCATTCCAGCTATAGAAAGGGACAAATGTCAAGGATGGCAGGTGAAAGATGTGGGTTTTTAGACTGGGACGACTCAGGTCTTTTTAGGGTTTCCTTGTACTTTGCTCACTTAAAGTTTGATATGATAATTTTACAGTAATTACATTCTTTATAAAATTGAGTTCAGAATGTTTGTCTGCCATTAATAAAAGGTAAGAAGAATGGGGACAATGATTCTGGTCATGTGGGGGAATCCTTTAATGTTGTGGAGGATGGTGATGGTAGCTGTTGACCTCTAGGGGAAGGAAATTTCTAGATTTTCTTTACCTCCCATGCTTTCCCTGACTCCTCTCTGGCCTTTTCTGAGACTGGTCCAGGAGCATGTCCTGCCTCCTGAGTTCTCTTGGCATTCTCTTTAGTGTGTCACTCTTGCAGTCTCAGCAACCTGGAGAGCTGAAGCCAAGCCCCAGTTTGCTCTTTCTCCCTTCCAATTTCTGTCTCTTTGTATGTACTATCTACTACATTACTGCCAATATGCTCATGAAATTTATGTTTCCATTTTCTGATGCTTATTTTCAAGTAACGTCTTTGTAATCCTTTGAAATGAAAATGTGAAATTTGATATATGCTGGGAATTGGACCTGCCTCACCCTGATCACTTGATATTATATTTTGTTCTATGAAGAGCTCCTGGGTGAGTAATACATAATGAATAATGCTTATGACTCCACCTTGACTTTGGAGTTGACAGTTCATCATTATCTCCTACTTAGTAAATCTAAGTCCTAAGTGTAACCTCCCTTCCTAACATATATCCTATATGTATATGTATGTTGCATACAGAACTCTCTTTCACACACACACACACACACACATATTTCTAACTGAATACAAATATGTAACAAATGTAATTATGTTTTTATTCTAGATTTCACTGAGCCATAAAATTAGTAATCATGCGTATTATGAAACTCTTAAATTACCGATATACTTACATCATCTTAATTTCATTTAATTTGGATATCCTTGAAAAAGCCCACAGAAACTCCTCCTTTGTCCTTACCTTCATTATTTAGATGATTCAATAATTTGAGTACTTGTCTTTATTTTGCTGTTGACCTTTATCTCAATACTCCTTTCTTACACAGGTTACTATGAGAAGTACAGAATGAGAAAGTTTATACTCTGATTCTCCTTCCCTACTACATTTTTATGACTTTGATGAAATTAAATTAACCAATACACATAATCACACATTTCATTTTTTAAAATGCTTTCTTGGGCATGATTTTTCTCATGAGCTTATTCCTCAAACTATGACACATCTCAAGATAAACAGATTTACGTAAAGAGCTTGGTGGGGAATAGGATAGGCCAGACCATGGAAAGACAGCAAGGTTGGACATTCCATAGAACCAACAGTGGATAGGGTCTGGAAAAAGAGAGGTATCTAAAGATAGATTTGCATCCAGGGTATTTTTGAGTGGAAAAACTAATTAATATATCTAGAAAGCTGATAGAAGTTCAGCAGTTCAGTCCCCAAAAAATAAAAAAATAAAAAAAAAAAAAACAGGGACAAGTGGGATGGACCTGAAAGAGCTAAATGTGTAACAAAATTTGTGCCTTCCTTTTCTTAGTAGAGAATGGTTGCTAAGAAACAGGTTCCCAGCCAGGAGCTGTGCTTCCCAGCTTTCTTTCACCTAGGTAGGGTCGTGTGACTAGTTCTCACCAATGGCGTATGACTGGAAGCAAAGAATGTCACTTCTAGGCCAAGAAGCTTTAGAAGCAGGTGGGTTTCTCCACTTTCTTCTTTCTGAAGAATTGTTTCAGATGAGCACAGCACACTTGGAAGGGTCCATAAGGTGGAGGAAGCTTGGTCTCCAAATATCTCTTTCACTAATCACTAGTCATTAATCACTGTGTACTGATTAGGAGCAGCTGTTTTTGAATTTCATAAGTGAGAAATAAATATAAATAATATATAATAAATATAATAATAAACATATATGTTTATAGTAGTTAATATTACAGAATAATATAGTAAATGTGGGAAAATGAATGGTAGAAGTCTAATAAATACCACTTTGTCCAGTTCCAAGTGGTCAGGTGGAAGAATTAGTAATGTCTGGGGAGGAGCTGCCAGGAACCAGAGGTTAAGGGCTAGACCTCAGGAGTCTGGGAAAGTAGGACAGGGTCTTGACCAAAAGGAAAGTTGAGTTCTACCCTATCAAAATTTTCTCCTAATGCTGAAAGAGAGAATTTCAAAAATTTTCTTATACTAAATGGAGGGCTAGCTTCAGAGATTGGTGTGAGTTGAATATAATAATGGGTTTTACAAGGTTTAATTACCACAGTTAGATGGTTTAGGAGGGGAAATCAGATAGATCATCTCAAAACATAGTTAAAAATCTACTGAGAAAGCAATGGGTAAAACATTCTATTAGCAATAAATATCAGAGTCCATGTAGTTGCTGAAATGTTCTATAGAGTTCAAATGTGATCATGGCAAAGAGGAGAAACAATTTTCATTTTGGCCTTTGGATAAATTACAATTTAGAACATTTTGTAAGAGATGGTACACTTAGTGAGCATGTCTCTGTGGATTATATGCCTTAGTTGTCCCAAGAAATTGAGTCATATTGTTAGTGATAAAAAGTCGATTTTCCCTTAATTAATTAGATTTTATTATAATTTTATTCTAATTCTCTGATGTCTTAATGATTAAATTAAGTTTAACATCACAGGAGACACTGGATCTCATATTAGGCTTACACTCTTCTTTGTCCTTCTCTAGAGAATCCCAAAGAAACTTAGTCCCATCACTGACCTTGCTAGAGAGAGATTATAATTATTACTGGGAGCATAACTTCAACTTTTGGAACATTCTATTGCAGTCTATATTAGAAATAAGTGTTATGTTATTTGAAATTTACATTTCTATTAGACATGACTTTGTTCCTTGGTTATTAAAGTGATATTGAAGATAAGTTTAAAGAGATATGACAGAAGTTGAACGAAGCCATACATTCTGAGTTAAGGGTACTTATTATCTCTTTAATTTCAGAGATATTGTCTCCTACTATACATCCTGTGTGTAGAAATTATCTAATATTCTAATGAGAAGATTAAAAATAAGGAGATAATTTATTCAAAGATGATAGAGAGAGACTATGTCTGTATTATGTTACATAAATAAATCTGCATGGGTAATACTTGCCCAATGACTAATATGTGATAAATTGAGCTGTTAACTAAAGCTTAAATGATGTATCTATGCCAGTTGACTTAAGAAGTGACTTGAAATTATTATTCAGATTATCTGAACCAAAAGAGTTATTCACTTAAAATTCCCAGATCATTGACATCGTGGATTTTTTTTTTTTTTTGGTTTTGTTTTGTTTTTAATTTTAATGTGGAAGGTTACAGAGCAACATGGATAACAGTGCAAGAGGTATGGTCAGGCAGTATGTGTTTGATAGTCAAAGAAAGTAGTGAATACCAGCAGTTCAGAAGAGGGAAGACCACTGTGGTCTGAGAGTATTTCATAAAAGGAAGGACTTATACTAGAAATTATAGTTCAAGGAGAAGGGGCTTTGGGTAGGCAGAAAAAGGAGGAATCTGTGTTCTACAGAAGAAAATAGAATATGAAAACAAAGGTAGGGTTATTAAGGCATATTTGGGTGACAGTGAGCAGAGAGCAGAGAGGTTATAAAGTTTCAGCAGGAGATGAGGTTGAGAATGTAAATAGAAGACTGCTTGTGGAGGCTCTTAGTTATCAGCATAGGAGGTTTAGATTTTTTTCTAAGGGCAATTAGAGATTTTGCAGATTTTGAAACAGAGAATGATCTTTGGAGAAGGCATATATTGCCTGTGGAAAAGGCTAGAAGCAGAGAGTCCTTGAAGAGAAAAATGTAAGCTGATACAACAGCATGAATGAGGAAATCGCTAGCTGAGATTAGAAAAATAAGATAAATGGGATAGAGGTCTCATCTAGGACAATGTCAGAAGGCTTGGATCAGAATATGGAAAGCCTTAAATAGAACTGAACTTTTAGGCCACTGAAAAATGTTATGGCCAGGAGAAGGAAAAGATCAGAGCTCCTCTGTGAGCAAGTTGATCTGGTGATTACCAAGAGTAGCATGAGTGTAAGTAGCCTGTAGGTAAAGGACTTCGACTCCCTTAGCCTTAAAGGTAAAGAGGGCATTTCAGTAGTCAAAGGTTAAGGTCATTGGGAGGAACTTGAATAGGTCTAGAGGGAATAGAAACAACAAAAGGCAAGTGAGCAAAAACTTGGTGTTGATGGGATAGGGAAGTAAAGGGGAGGAGATGAAGGTATGCATTGCATTTATCAGTGTGTGGTCATCAGGTAAACTGCATTAAAATTGGTTGGATATTAAACAAAGGAAATTCCTACTGAATCAGAATCTGGGAGGGAGGAGTGTCCTGGGAATGTGAATGGCAAGGAAACTTCCAAGAGGATCCATATAGAAACACTTAGACTTGCTTAATCATTTTTTTTTAAAGTTTATTTACTTATTTTGAGAGAGAGACAATGCCTAGCCATTGTCAGAGACCAAGGGTTAGAAGGCAAAACAATTGATTCACACTTAGGGAGTTTTCAAATGCTTTATTGTCTTTGTGGCTCCTCTCCTTGATTTAAGTAAATCAGACCACACCACACTTCAGCATCACTGGATTCCGTGCAAAAGCATGGGCCACGATGCCCTAAGACTCCTCACAGCCCTCTGAGAAGTCCATAGACAAAGCAGCCCCACTCACACAGCATTCTCTGGTGACAACAGCAAGAAAGAGCCTGACAAATTTTCCTCAGCCGAGACTAGGCCTAAGAAAGCAGACTAAGGGAATGCAGGAAATAGCATTCAACATCCAAAGGGGCAGGATGGTATATGACCCCTGGCTGCCATAACAAAGCACCACAGGTTGGGTGGCTTACACAATGGAAATTAATTTTGTCACAGTTCTGAAGGCTGAGATGTCCCAGATCAAGGTCAGTCAGGGTCAAATTCGGGTTAGAGTGCTCTTCCTGGCTTGCAACGGCCACCTTCTCACTGTGTCTTTATGTAGCTTTTCCTCTGTGTGTATGTGTGTACAAGCACAGAGACCTTTCTTCCTCTTGTTAGAAGGTCACCAATCTTATTATGAAGGCCCTACCCTCAGGACCTAATCCAACTCAGATTACCTCCCAATGGCCCTATGTCCACCACCCTGGGGGTTAGGGCTTCAACCTGTGAATTTGAGGGGGACACAAACATTCAGTCCATAACAGGCAGGGATCAGACAATCTACTTGGCATGTCTCTTGTATTTGGTGTATTTGAGTCATATAATGAGAAGGTTATTTCAAGGAGACTTAAGGAACACATATGCAAACCGTCTTCCCAGACAAATGAGAACCTGAGGTTCTCGGGTCTGGTCCCAGGCTGGGTTGTACTATCTCAGGAATTTGGACCAGAGTGGGGCAAGGTGCCCATAAACTTCATTGCAGTAGAAGAGGTGACTACATATGTGACAATATCCTGGGAATAAAGTGGAGATGGAAGCCTAAAAGACTATATAACTAGACATTGGTTAGAAAGGACTTGGTAGTGAGCGTGCTTCTCTAAATGAGACAAAAGACCTGAAACCTGGGGAAGCGTTTGAGAATGGGGTTTCAAATTTGTAGTGGAAAGAGGAATATGGAGAAATTACTTGTTAACAGGTGGAGAATTTGTATCTATGCCCAGGGCTGTGAGGGGGCTATTATGGGTGCACAGCACACCAGATACAATCAGAACAGGAAAGACGCACTGGCTCTAGGGACAGAAATCAGTAAGAATATGGCGGAAGGCGATGAAGCAGGCTGTATCCCACGACCAGTTTTCGGCCCACGGAGCCATTAAAATAGGAACCAGGTACTAGCGAATGTGACTGGGTACCTGTGGTAGGGATTCGCTAAGCAGGATACAAGACTAGTGTTCACAGTGCTTGGAGTTCAGCTTACTCTTGGCAAAGCCAACTTCTGAAAGGGGAGCAACAGGCAGTATTTCCATCCCAGGCTCCGTGAGCCCTCAGGGACAAAATGTGAGGAATAAAATGTGAGGTACCGAGGACAAAAAGCACTGTTGGCCATTTCCCTTGGGGTGGTCTTTGCAGCTCCTACAAACATTTACAATGACAGAACTAGAGGCCCAATTTTGTCTAAATTCATGAGCATTCATTTTAGAAATGCATTTATTTGCCTTTGTGGACAGCTGGCTCCCTTTTGCTGTTTTTTCTGGGCATGTAGTCCAGTTTGATTAAACCCTTATTTGTTACCGCACGCAGCAATCTACATCTTTCCGTTCCCTTCTCTTCTCCTCACTCCTGCTTGCTTCTTTTAGCATTGGCCTCTTTGTTTGGGATTATTATTAAATGAAACAGAGTGTGCAGGTAATTAGTATGTGGCTATGACACTGAAGAAGAAGGCGTAAATGGGAAATTCAGAGGCAGCAAGCTGTGATAATTCCATTATAGGCTTTGCTTCAGTGGGGCCTTTGGATTCCAAGGACATAATGAGACAGTAGGGGGTCTGCCATTTCACTGACTGAGGGTCTCTCTATGATGTGCCAGGCTTAGTGAATTAGGTTTGAGATCCATCATTTTATTAGTAACATTTTATCAGAGTAAATTAGTGCCCAGACACACAGTTCCGCAGGTTAAATCGATGAGCTCACCCGGAATGGCTTTACCATCCCTAATCAGCAGTACTTTTCCACAGAGTTCTAATTTAGTTGAATAATATTGTGTTCCTGTGAACTTCTCCTTGCCTTCACCTCCTTTTCTCCCAGTAGCATTAGAAACAGGCATGATTTAAATATAGAGGCAAATTTAAGGTAAACTAAGCCACTAAATGTAAAATGCAGTCATTGCGATTTCTCCTAACAGGAGTACAGGCATAATTACTGTACTTTTCCCCCTGTGGTAAAGTCCCTGGTTCATATTCCAGCTCGAACAAACTGGAGCTGAGAAGTGGAAAGTTCCTTAGCATTAGAGATACAGAATAGAAAAAAAAAGTATTTTCAGAGAATTTTATTAGGTCAACAAATGCACTGGCTTAGCCAGTAAGTATTCGTAAATTGCCCTCGATGTGCTCAGTGCTGTGTAAGTGTGTTCTTTCAGCTGAAGTAATATTTGGATTGGTTTGGGAGCACTTCAATGTGAACTTTCCCACTTGGAGACTATGTCTGTTATTCTGTCGGGAGGATTGGGAGAAAACTTGCACTTCTCATTTTGTCTGAAGATCAGCACTTGCTCTGCGGTTCCTTGCTTAGCCCAAGGTTGTGTTTATAACGAATATAACAGAGGCAGGATCAGGAATCTGGCAGGGGAACAGATGGAAAGATTGGAAGACAATTAATTATTGAAAGGCCAGGGTACTCTGCAAGAAGGTTTGAGAAGCCAGGTGACAGTAGGTGGATTATAGGCACATAGAGGGGCAGTTCAATAGGAATGGTCTGGTTTCTTGTGTCAGGGAACTCGAGAGGCAACACAGCCCAGTGAAAGGGCAGGAGCTGAGATGGAAGTTTTTGTTTGGTAAACATTACTGTTGAATATAACATACACTGAATAAAATGTAGTGATCTTAAAGGCACTGCTTGATGAAGCTTTGCAAGCCAATACATCTGTGAATCCACTACCCGGATCAAAATGTGGGATATTATCAGCACCCCAGAAGCCTCCCTTCTGCTGCCTGCCCCCTCAACATCCCTCAAATGTAACCACTATCCTTTCATTTCTATAGAATCGGTTAGCCGAGTTTTGAATGATATTTAAAGGGAATCATATTGTTTTAATGTTTATTTTAGTTTTGAGAGAGAGAGAGAGACAGACAGACAGACAGGGAGAGAGACAGGGAGAGAGGGAGACAGAGGATCCAAAGCAGGCTCCAGGCTCTGAGCTGTCAGCTCAGAGCTCGACGTGGGACTTCAACCAGTGAACCATGAGATCATGACCTGAGTCAAAGTCGGTGCTTAATCGACTGAACCACCCAGGCACCCCTAAAGACAATCATATTTTATGTGGTCATTTGTGTGTGGCTTCTTTTGCTGCTGCTGAGATTTCATCCATCTTGTGTGTGTGTAGTAGGATTTCCTTTTTTCACTGCTTATTGTATGGTTCCACTGTAGTTCTTTTATTGTCTTCTGTTGGTGGATGTTTGAGTTGTTTCCAGTTTGACTATCACAAATAGTGCTGCTATGGGCATTCTTGGTGCACATATGTATTCATTTCTGAGGAGTGTATACCTGGGAGAGAAATTGCTATATCATAGGGTTTGTCTGTTTTTAACTTCAGCAGATACTGCCCAACTGTTTCCTACCAAAAGTGTATGTATGTTTCAACTGGTTCATAACTGAATTGATATTTGATGTGATCGGTTTTTCTTTCACTTTTTTATTATTAGCTATTCTAGTTGGTGCATCGTGGTACCTTATTATAGTTTTAATTAGCATTCCCCTGATGACTAATGATGTTGAGGCTATTTTAGTATTCTAATTGGCCATTTGAATATTCTTGTGAAGTGCCTGTTCAAGTCTTTGACACAGTTTAAATGGGATCATCTGATTTTAACTTACTGACTTGTTAGATGTCCTTATATGTATTGAAGACATGAGTTATTTGTAAGGTTTATGCGTTACAAGTATCATTTTCCATACTATGGTCTGCTTTTTTACTCTTCCTCTGAGTCTTTTGATGAACAGCAGTTCTTGAGTTTAAGGAAGTCTAATTTTCTATTCTTTTCCGTATGGTTAGTTATTTTTTTATGCCTTACATATACAATTTTTCCTTATCTAAATGTCATATAGGTATTTTCTGATGTTTTCTTCTAGACACTTACCTTATCCATCTGGAATTTTGTTAGGGTGCGTGGGGACATAGAGGCTAAAATTCCTTTTTTCTCTCACACATGTAGATTGATGTGATCCAATATCACTTAGCAAAAAGATCTTTCTCCTTTTTCTGTTTTAGTGGCATCTTTGTCATGAAGTAGGTGACATTATATGAGCTGGTCTGTTCTGGTCTCTCTGTTTTGTTCTGTTGGTCTATTTATACTTGTGACAAAATACACTAAATAATGTTGGTAGTTTTATAATAAGCGTTGATATATAGTAGTGTTGTTATGCAACTTTGTTCTTGACGATTGTTTTTTATCTTCCTGGCTGTTGGCATTTTTATATATTTTTAGACTCAGTAGCCATACACACACACACACACACACACACACACACACACACACACACACACAGATCTTGCTACTGTGTTGATTTGGATTTTGATCTGTCTATAAATCAATTTGGAGAAAATTGACATCTTTACAATATTGAGTATTACAATCCATGAATATGGTATATTCCTCCATTTATTTGGGTCTTTTAAAGTTTATATCAGTACTTTTTATAATTTTTTCAATAGACATACATATTTCATTAGATTATTTATAGATATGTAAGAGCTTTTTCTTCCTATAAATGCTATTATTTTCATTATTTTTAATTGAGAGAGAGAGAGAGAGAGAGAGAGAGAGAGAGAGAGAGAGAGAACACACCAGTGGGTGGAGAGGGGCAGTGGGAGAGAGAGAGAATCTTAAGCAGGCTCACACTCAGTGCAGAGCCCAACACGGAGCTTGATCCCACGACCCTGGGATTATGACCTGAGCTGAAACCGAGAGTTGGATACTCAATGGACTGAGTCACTCAGGTGCCCCAATACTATTATTTTTAATGAAACATTTAAAGTGTTTTTTGCCAGTATATAGAAATATAATTTTATTTTCATAAATTGGTATTTTATTCAGAGATCTTGATAAAGGCATGTATTATTAATTCTAGCAGTTGATCTCTAAAATCTTTTGGATTTGCTCATACACAATCATTTTATCTTCAAATAATGAGAGCTTTATTTCTTTCATTTTAAATCTTCACATTTTATTTGTTCTTTTAATTTTCCTCCCTCTCATCCTCTCTTCCTCCCTCCATTTCTTCCTGTCTATTCTTTTGTTGCTTTTTTCTTTTTGCAAAGGGTAGGTCTTCCAATATAATGTTGGATGGATTTGGTGATAATTGACATCCTTGTCCTTTTTCTGGTCTCAATATTTCAAGGCCAGCCTCACCATTTCCAGTAACTCTTTAGATATTTCTTATTCTCTGCTCTTTTTTGCAACTCCAATTTCATTTTTATTAGACCTTTATACTATGTTCCGTATCTCTCTTGCCCTATATTTGCTATATTTTATCCTTTTTATCTCTGTGCTTCAGTTTGACCTATTTTCTAGCTAATTAATACTCTTTTCAGGACACCTGGGAGGCTCAATCTGTTAAGCATCTGACTTTGGCCCAGGTCATGATCTTAGAGTTCATGAGTTTGAGCCCTGCATCAGGCTCTGTACTGACAGCTCAGAGTTTGGAGCCTGCTTCAGATTCTGTGTCTCCCTCTCTCTCTCTGCAGCTCCCCTGTTCAAGCACACACACACAATCTCTCTCTCAAAAATAAATT
This sequence comes from Felis catus, assembly GCF_018350175.1. Taxonomy (NCBI): domain Eukaryota; kingdom Metazoa; phylum Chordata; class Mammalia; order Carnivora; family Felidae; genus Felis; species Felis catus. Next base: position 72,868,497 of record NC_058379.1, on the reverse strand, counting down.
TAAAAAAATTCTTCTCTTGTGTCTACTTTGCTGTTAAATCCACCTATCAAACGCTTAATTTGTTATTTTATTTTTTAGTTTTAGGACTCCCACTGATTTTATAGATATATTCCAATTCTTGAGTGAAATTTCCATTCTCTCATTTATTTTCTTTAGCATTTAATCCATAGTTATTTCAGTGCCCACATATAACTGAATCACTGTGACCTTCTTTCTTTTATCTGTGTTATTTTTTCTCTCATATTTTGCTCATTTGGTGTTTTCTGGCATGCCTGTGGATATTTTGACCAATTGCCTGAATTGGGTGTGAGAATTTGTAGAGGATCTGGATGGTATTATTTATTCCAGAAAGGATTTAATTTTTACTTATTTATATTTTATTTTATTAAGTAATTAATTAATTTTCTGGCAGGTAGTTAGACTCTAGGTAGGTCATTTTGATCTAATCAATATGCATCTATTTTAGGCTTTCCCTGATTCCTTGAGGGTGGCCCTCAGTGGTTCAACTGAAAAGCTGGGACTATTTTTAGCATCCCTCCTTTTTTGGCAAATTCTGTATTCCAGTTTTGTTTCCCCAGAACTGTGATGCTGAGAAATATCTACTTAGTTCTTCAGCCTCTTAGCAGCTATGCTTTGTTTGGTTTTTTATATATTGTGCCAGAATCATTCTCTGCCATGAGTTGGCAGATATCTCAAGGGGAAACTGTGCCCAGTATGTCAAGCTTGCTTCCCTGGAGTTCTCTTTTCTCCAGAGGTTGGCCCCTTAAGTCCTGGAAGCCTGGATAATCCTGATTTTCAGTTTTTGCTTTCATAGCCCAGCAAGACTACCAGAATCTCTTAGCTTCCATGCCCTGCTGTGATATTGGCATAATTCCTGAGGGGTAAAAATAACAGCATTCTTTTTACCTTGTTTTGTGTGTGTGTTTGTGGTGAGAATATTCAAGATTTACTTTCTTAGCAAATGCTGAGTGTATGATACAATATTATTAACTATAGTCACCTAGATCCTATTCATCTTTAAAACTAAAAGTACTTTTCAGCAACCCCAACCTCTGAAAACCAACATTTTACTCTCTAAAATAGCATATTTTGGACTTGTCTCAATGTCTGGATATCTTGGTTGCTCTCCAATGCCTTCATTTAGCTGGTCTGAATTTCACTCAGCTTTTACAGTTGTTATGACAGGAGATTTTTTTATGATACCAGGCATTCCATCATAGCCAAAAGTAGAAGTCTGGGATAGGGATTTGTCTTTTCTACCGCTTGGCTTTCATACTGGGCAACTTGTTGAGCTTTATGAAATGGAGTTTGTTCATTTCAAAATGGATTGAATACAAACTACCTAAATGTTAGATGGAATAAATACAATATGCACATAGAGTTGGCATAGTTCCTCGCATTTAATAAACCAAATATTTTCATATTCTTTTTACTAATGATAATGTTAATTCAAATGATCATCTGTCTTACACACTTGTTCCAGACAGGGTTGAAAGAATGTTCAAGGTATTGGGTATAGTACAATGTCCAAGAGGTTTTATATTAATATTGCTCAGGCAGGTAGTAGATAATGGAGATTCAAGATAGACTACAATATAGTACAATTATAGGAAAACACAGTTGAGGAGTGGTTAGGAGTCTTAGCAGATAGGTAGGTGGCCTGTCTACATGAAAAAGTCATTTATCCAAGCTTGTCTGCTGGCCATAGGGTATGGCAAAATGCCATAATACAGGGCTCTTATTTCTAGATGTGGACTGGCATGGCCAAATGAGGCCATGAGCTTAACAAGTAATGTTTAAATAGAGAGGATATAGAATTTTTTACAAAACACTCAAGCACATTATTTATAGCAGACAAATTATGGAAAAAATAGCCCAAGTGTGTATCAATTGATGAATGGATGAAGATGTGAGATCTCTCTCTCTCTCTCTCTCTCTCTCTCTCTCTCTCTCTATCTCTATCATCTCTATCTCTATAGTGGAATATTACTCAGCCATAAAAAGAATGACATCTTGCCATTTGCAATGGTGAGGATGGAGCCAGAGATAATATGCTAAGTGAAAGAAGCCAGTCAGAGAAAGACTAATACTGTATGATTTCACTCATGTGTGGAATTTAAGAAACAAAACAAATGAGCAAAAGGGAAAGAGACAGAGAGAGACACACACAGAGAGACAGAGACAGAGAGAGAGAGAGGCAAACCAAACCAAGAAACAGACTCTTAACTATGGAGAACAAACTGATGGTTATCAGAATGGAGGTGGGGATGGGGATGGACTAAATAGGTGATGTGGATTGAGGAGTGCCCTTGTTGTGATGAGCGTTGGGTGATACATGGAATTGTTGAATCACTATATTATACACCTGAAACTAATATTACACTGTGGGGCACCTAGGTGGCTCAGCTGGTTAAGTGTCTGACTTCAGCCAGGTCATGATCTCATGGTTCATGAGTTTGAGCCCTGTGTCGGACACTGTGCTAACAGCTCAGAGCCTGGAGCCTGCTTCAGATTCTCTCTCTCTCTCTCTCTCTCTCTCTCTCTCTCTCTCTCTCTCTCTGTTCCTCCCCCACTCATGGTCTGTCTCTCTGTCTCAAAATGAATAAACATTAAAAAAAATTTAATATTATACTGTTTGTTAACTAACTGGAATTTAAATAAAAACTTTCAAAAACAAAGGGGAAGAAAAGCTCAATCCATTATTAAAGGTAACCAGATAGAGTGAAAGCCTTGGAATTTGGGCAGAGGCCAATTGCAAGGCTCTAGCTCATGTTTAATTGGGCTTTGACAACTAACCATGATGATAAGCCCAAGTACTTGGAGTCAGAACTTCCTCAAACATCCTGGCTCAAAATCAAGATTGGGAGCTGGTAAGGGACTGAATTTGTAAGGGGCATTGTGAATCCCAAACAATGGAAAGATAAAGGATGCAGAAACTGAAAGATCAAGGAGGGACCAGCAGTCGAGGAGTCATGGAAGTAATGTTGTCTTCAGCCCCATACTCTTATGCCATGGCTCCACGTCTACAGACAGGTGTAGTAAATGACAGGGACTGTTGGATCTCTGGCCTGCTTTGTATCACTTTTTGGGGATGGGGGATCATGATCCCAGAGCATTAATCATGGAGAGAAGAAAACCAGAAACCCCACATACATGAACACTATATTAAAAGAGGCATAGTAAGCAAGTGTTCGTGGGGATAATCTACTTCCCCCAGGTCTGCTACCATTGAATATAAATAATAGAACTTGTCTTTTGTTCTATCTTATTGTCATATTTTTTGGACATGAACATGTTGAATCAATTAATTATTCAACATAGATTCAGTGGTACATATATATGCTAGACCCTGTATTTAGACATTCTTTGATATAACCCCAAGGACTCCATTTATAAGCCAGATCTTTGTAGTCCTGTTTCCTAAATACATAAAAGGATGATAATGACAATACTTATTTTATGGGGTTGTTGTGAAAAACAAATGATATGCAGAGTGCTTAGCACCTTCTCTCATGCATATTAAACATTCCTTGTGATATGTTTCAGTTATCTATTGCTGTGTAACAATAAGTCACAATAACAAAAATGTTATTCTAAAACTTGAAGGCTAAAGACAGTAGCATTTATTCTGGGGCAGGGTATGTGGGTCAGGTTTTCAGATGTAGCTTAGGCAAAGGTTCCTCCCTCCTGGGGTCTCTTGTGAGGCTTTAGTCAAGGTGTCAGCCAGAGCTGCTGTCATCTCAAGGCTCAACCTGGGGGATCTGCTTCTGGGCTCACTCACCTGGCTATTGGCAGTGTTCTCCTCCTTGTGGGCTCATGGTATGGCAGCTAGCTTCCGATGCAGCAACGCAATCCAAGAGAGTGAGGGGAGAGAGCATCGAAGACAGAGGACAATCTTTTTATAACTTCGTCTCAGAAATGACATCCTATCACTTCTGCTGTATTCTGTTCGTTAGAAGTGAGTCACAAGGTCCAGCCCACACTCAAAGGAAGAGAATTACACAAAAGTGTGAATGCAAGGAGGCAGCTATCATTCGGGCCACCTTAGAGGCTGAAAGCCACATAATTTTATATGTTTGTGAAATTTGTGGTGAGCTACATGTTGGCCAGAAGAAGGCACACACACTGTAGATGTCACTTCAATTTCATCAGGCAAGACTGACATGAAATATACAAAACAGAAGCCTATGTCATTGTCAGATAGCTTCTTTGGTCCCAAGTTCCTGATTGAGGGTGGGGGACTCCAGTAGTATAAAAAGGTGAGTATGAAGGGGTGGTCAGCTGCTGGTGACACTGTGCATGTGATCAGTCTTATCAGATCTGAGAAGCTCAATTTCTCCCTACCTGACAGCCATTCAATACCAGGGATTTACATTGGGATCCAAGGGTGGTGGTTAGTTGCCAGGGTTCTAGATCCATGCTGATCATATTTAAATTCTCCACCACTCACCAGCCAGGAAATCTTGGAGGAGTTAGCTAACCTTGATGCATCTTAGTTTCCTTAAATGAAAATGGGAACAAAAATAGTGACTACTTACGTGGTTGTTGTGGGAATGAAATAAGACAGTCATGTAAAGTACTTTAGAATAGTGCCTGCCCCACAGAAAGTACTCAATAAATGCTGGTTATTAGTATTTCTATAAACATAAAGGAAGAAATTGCATTATCAGTTTATCCACTTCCCTTTGTGGGCATGTTAATACAAGTTGCAATTTCCAGGTGCTTGGACTAGACTCAGAGTCACAGAGGCCTCATCCCTCTACAGGGAGAAATCAGAGTTACTGTCTGGGCACCTTTGAGCAGGGTGTTACTACTGTTCACTTTCTGGGGTTAGACTGCCCTAAGGAAATCCATTTCCCACATACTAAAAGTGCTTGAGCCATACTAGCCACTCAAAAAATATCAGTTACCTTCCCATTTCTCCAGTTATTCCTATTTACAGTGAAGTAGAAGTGAAAAGATATCTCTATATAAAATGGAACTGGCAGTAGAAAGCCACAACCTGCCGAGTGAGTGGTTCAGGTGGTATGTGTTCTAAGAACCCAGAGGAGGAAATGATTTCAGGGTAAGGTACTCAAGAAACGGATTGGTAATTATCAAGGGAATTTAGACAGTGACACCAACCAGAAAAGATAGTTGAGGGTTGGTGCCAATTTTCTCTCAATTACCTAACAACCTAAGGTGAAATCTGGCTGTTTGAAATGTTCTCATATTGGAAACTCTGTCCTCCTATTGCCTCATATATCTTTGACCGTTTGGATTTTCTCTTGGGGAAAATGGTGTTAACTAAACCTATTTTCTCCCTCAGGCTGATGATTAGTATCATTTACATCTTTGCAGAGTTTTCAGGTCCTCAGAGGCAAGCTCTTGACAAATAAAAGGAAGTTCGCCATTTTAATGATCATGTGAATTAACCAGGAAGGGAAATTATTCATTGCTGTGGTAACTGCTAGTCAACTTGAGGCCATCCCTGTTACATTTCCATGAGAAATAATTCTGTTAAAATAGGTAACCTGCTGTATTAGATATGAGAATAGGTGAATGTAGAATTATGTATATTTCGCAATTATGCCACTTAAAGAGATAGAGATCATTAGAACATTAATGTTTCCTCTCAATTTATTAAGCATTGAATGAGAGAAAGTAAGAAATGGGGATAGGATTTTACCTTTTCAGGAAAAACCTTAGCAGAATGGAAAAGGATAGATTTTCAATTCAGAACAAAAAAAACTTGAAGTGAAACAAACTAATGGAAGGTTCCCAGCTCAACAATTAAAACTATTAACTAGATAAAATCTTTATAAATTAGATACTGGGGATGTAATATACAGCATGATGACTACAATTAATATTGCTGTATGGTGTATTTGAAAGTTGCTAAGAGAATAGATACTAAAAGTTGCCACAAGGAAAAAAAATTGGGGGTAGTATAATCATATGAGGTGATAGATGTTAGCTAAACTTATTGAGGTAATCATCTTGCAATATACGTACATCAAGTCATTATGGTGTATACCTTAAACTCACACAACGATACATTGTAATTATACCTCATAAAACTGGAAAAAAGTATTTAATAAATTACAGAACTTAATTATAATTTATAATGCCCTTCAGTATTCAAAATATCTGTTGTGAGCTGTTTTTGGTATAGGTTTTTAACTGAATTGTTGTGTCTTCAAAGAGGTACAAAAACTGTTAATTATATGTTATTTGTAACTTGTTTTGTAAAACTGTGTTACATAGAAAATACTTATTAGCCACAAAACATACTATTAAGGGATATGAGTTCCTTTTTAAAAAAATTTTTTTATAGCAATCGTGACTGTAATCCTAGTTTCCAAAAACAGTTTTCTGTGGCTGAGACATGAGTCGGTTGGCAATTTGGAGCAATGTTCTCTAGTGCAATGGACACTCACATTTTTCCGGAGAGATAATGGGCAAATTTTGGTAGCTATCAAATAATCTAAACCTAAAACAAATTACTTACACAAAATAATAATAAAAAAAAAGGTTTTATTCTTTTCCCAGCTCCACTTCAAAATTGCAACATATCACAGAAAACAGATTTGCAGTAGCATCTCCTCTCCTCCCCAAACTATCCTGATTTTATCTGATGAGGGAAAAATGCTCAAATTAAGAATGATATGTTGCATTGATCTCTGAGTAGCAATCTTCTGGACTCTGCCAATAAGTGGTTATTATTTAGTATAAATTTTTCATCAAATTTTATTTTAAATTGAAAGGAAGATTATTATTTCACAAGAAAGACTAAGGAAATGTGTCTCTTCCCTGGCTTTTGTATTTTGATTTAAAGCACTACCGTTTTCCCAGGCTTATAAAACCTTGATTCACTGTATGGGTTTTCTATTGCTGCTGTAACAAATCACCACAAACGTAGTGGTGGCTTAAAACAACACCTGTTTATTATCTTACCGTCTCCATGGATCAGAAGTCTGGGCGCACACAGTGTGGCTCGACCGTTTCTCTGCGTAGGGTCTCAGGAGGCCAAAATCAAGATGTTGACAGAGCTCTATTCACAACTAGGGACTCTGAGGCAGAATCTGCTTCAAAGCTTGTTCAGGATGTTGTCAGAATTTAGTTCTTTCTCATGCTTTCCATGTGGCCACTCCAGGTTTAAGCCAGCAACAGCAAGTTGAGTCCTTCTTGTATTTCTGATATCTCTGGCTTCCGCCTCTGCTGTGTCTCACTGCTTTTAAGGGCTGCTATGACTATATTGGCCCCAGATGGATAATCCAGGGTAATCTTTCTATTTTATGGTCAACTGGTGCCGAGGATGGAGTTCTAAAATCTAACCCTCATGCTATAATTTTGAGTGAACACATTAATTCCTGAACCAACAACTGCCTATGGGGGATGGAATATTCTGCAAGCTTATGCTAATCAAGGCCCATTCCTGGAGTTGGGGTAACTCAGTTCAGCCTAAACCACCTGGTAGAAAACCCAGGGACCTGTAGGAATGGGGAACAGGGGCTGGCATGGCAATTAACAAGTATCTTCTAACAATTTGCAAATAACTTTATAAAAAAAGGAAAAAAAGTACGCCACTTTACCATCCTAGCACCAGTACTGTTAATATTTAAGTTTGTTTTTGCTTTGATTTGTGTCTTTTTCCCTGAGACAAGTGCTTTATTTAACATAGTTGTAAAAATAGTGTATTTATAATTTTATGTCGTGTCTTTTTCATTTGATAATATTTCATATCCTTGATAAATTCTTGAAACTACACAACATCTCATGGAGTAGAACACACCATACTTACTTAACCAAACTTCTACTACTGAACATTTAGTTTACTCCTTCCCTATTATTTTTTGCTTCTTTTGTTTGTTTTGGTTTATTTGTTTATTTTCTATTATGTATTCTATTATGTATTCTGTAAAGGAAACCTTCATGCTATTTTAAGTTTTCATCTAAACATGTCTAAAAAATTATTTAGTCTCAATGCCTATATTTATTCCACTATATCAACAAGATAAGAGATGGCATTTACATATGTAAAGTATCTAACTCTCTCATTGACTTCAATACCTTTTTCTATCTGCTAATTTATTTAGTCAATCAAATTAAGTGCTTAATGTTGTCCATGCATGAGAACATGCTGTAGCCTCCCCTAAAAACTTAGAGATATGGGAAATTAGGTTGCCTTCTTCAGATTAAAGTAGTGAAATCTCTAGGCACATTTTCTGCAAATATTTATTGGTGCCCAATTTATGCCAAGCACAGTTATAAGCACAAAGTGATAGACAAAATAGAGTTCTTGCTCTCATGGATGGATATGATTAATCATCCATGAAATTAATTAAAAATATTACTTACTGATGATTGAGTCTGGCATTTGGGACAATGCTAAGCTTCAATCAAGACAACTTGGTTATCATTTTAGGGATTAAGTATCTGAATGAATAAATTAGAAGTTGGAAACCTAAATGATTATATTGCATCCAGTTTGAAAATTGAATACGAGAGGCATAGAATTGAGATAATCAAAGAGATAAAATGGTCATTGCCCATCTAGTAGTGTAAGGAAGAGACTCCCCAACTCTGTGGATTCATGAGATCTGGTACCTATGAAAAGGACATCTGTGCTTGATCGTGGAGCCATTTTATTTTGTTCTGATTTCACACTATTAACTGATATTTATCTTTTAACTGATATTTATCTTTTTTTAAGTTTACGTATTTATTTTTAGAAAGAGAGAGAGCAAGCAAGGGAGAGGTAGAGAGAGAGGGAGAGAGAGAATCCTAAGCAGGCTCTGTGCTGTCAGCACAGAGCCCAACACGGGGCTCCATTCCATGAATTATGAGATCATGACCTGAGCCGAAATCAAGAGTTGAATGCTCAACCAACTGAGCCACCCAGGCACCCCTACATGACTAACTGATATTTCTACAATAGATTGATCTCCTCTGGCTTGACCACCGTCTGGTTTGGGGTGTATCTTTCAGGCACACCAGATTCCCTGAAGAGACTTAAAAATTAGACCTGCCAGGCAGTACCTGGATCCCACTAGAGCAGAATCTTGGAGAATCTTCTGGCTTTTCTCTTTTTGTTTGAATTTAACACTGATCAATGCAGTCAGACAATTAGTTAATTAAAAACTATCAAGCTAGGGACGGGTGGGTGGCTCAGTACGTTGACTCTTGATTTTAGCTCAGGTCATGATCCCAGGGTTGTGGGATCGAGACCAACATGGGTCTCCACACTGAGCATGGAGGAGCCTCTTCAAGAATCTCTCTCTCTGTCTCTTTCCCCCTCTGCCCCTCTCACCTTTTCACCTATTTATACTCTCATTCTCTCTCTAAAATAGAAAAAGAATAAACAACTATGAAGTCAGTTTTGTGAATGATTTAATAATTAAATTTCCAAATTAGCTATGCACAGATATCAACTAGAGTACTTCTTCAAAATTCATATTTCATGCATCTACTCTTAAAAATTCAGGTATTTTGGAGTGAGACCTGGGACTCAGAGAGTTAACCAAGGGCCCCAAGTGACTTTGATATAAGCAATCTAATAAGTCTTGAGTTTGGAAACCATGGTTTGGATGACAAACTCATCACAGGGAGGAACTCTTTTGTCTATGCATTTGAGGCACTGGGATATCTGCACCATCAATACTTAGGTGTTTTAGGTATACCCATAAAACTAGTGGAAGATAACTTGCAGAGTATGTGAAATTTCTCAAGGGATAGAACAAATGCTGTGCTGTAGAGAACAAAATGGTGTCTTATCCTTAAGGATAACCTTAAGGATATCCTTAAGGATACAAGACCGATTTTTCTCAGAACCTGACATGGTTAACATTATGTTGTTTCTCATCTTTCATCAACAACTTGGGGACTTAGAAGAATATATGATTCCCTAAAGACAAATATCTAGGTTGAATATAACTGAGATGCTAAGCCAAGGAATTGATACACAACAGGCACTCCCATTTATTTAAATTTTTTTTCTGCTTATGTGATCAGGTTGCCATGGGAAACTAAAGACTAAAGGCTGATTTCCTACATATGAATGCACAATGCTATCAATTTTTAAATGAACACAAAAAACTTGCAAAAGATCTGTTCAGTTTACCCTGCCTTCAGAATGATAGCACTTTATAAAAACTAACAAATTATTTAACTGTCGACAAGTGTTTTAATGTAAATTGATAAAACTCTAAGCTGGTAAATAACTTTTGGTTTTGGAAACTTAAAATGATCTTTCTTCATTTGAATGTTTTCCTCTAATAATTTAGTTGCTGCTGTATATAGTTTTTCAAAGAAGGGTGACATTTAAAATATGTAATCATGTAGTTTGAATAGATACCGGCAGTAGCTTTGCAGGACCTTGTGCTGGGTCTAGGCAATACCCCACTTTTTGTCTGGGATATGGGGAAGTTCTGTGAATGTCAGAAGAGCTGGTATGACTAGAAGGGGCAAGGGACATAGAGAATTCAAACAGAAGACATTTTCCAACTAGTTAAAAAAAATCAGTATTTTAACACATTTACAGTCAGTGTATACTGTCTGTCTGATTTCCAGTCCTGCTTCAAAGGGACTTTTGAGCTTTTGATTCCAGACTGAAGCTGAGGCCAGTAAGGTAGCAATTAAATGTTGCTAGGAAGACTGTAGGTGCAGTTTAGAATAAGAAAATATAAAACTGCATAAGATAATCAGCGTGATTTTTCCTATGAGCAAAAAAATTGGGTTTGCATTAAGCAAACTGATGATTTGCTCATTTAGGACCCCACTGATACATGCATAGAAACACACACAGTTTCACATGTTTGCACATATATAGATACGAAAATATACTCGTGTGTGGGTAAAAAGTTGGAGGAGTCTCAAATGAGAATGAATAACTAAGGTTTCTTTTTGTTTTGTTTTGTTTTCAAATAAATATGTATAACTTTGCTTTGTCCAAACCCCTTCACCAGCAGATGGACCTTAGTAATATGTCAGTCCAATCATGGTAACTATAACCTCATTTCTCACCATTACCTCCATTAGAATAGGTGTGCTTTGCTTGTTCCCAGGAGCTGCCTGTGGAGTTAAAGGGTCAGGCAGGTGTTGTCTTTGTCTTTCTTATTGAAGGCCACAGGCTATGGTCCATAAACACCACAACAGAGAGAAGGTCACAATCATCCCTTCTGGCCCCAACACAAACAGTCAAAATAACAAGAGGGCCCTCTCCTCCTGCCCTCCTGCTGCAGTGAGGAGAGAGATGGCTGCCTAGTCACAAACTCTGTGAACCCCCAAAGGCGAATCCCTCTCCCCCTCTCTAGGACGTTTTACATTAAGTGGGGAGGGAGATGTTCTACAAAATTTGAACAGGTAGCTGATAAAAAAAATAGGTTTTCCCCAAAATACAATGAATAAATTACAAATCATAACAAGGAGATATTATTTTGGCAAAAATTACGATCAGATACGACGGAGTGTGGGTTACCAGACACATTTGTGCACTCTTATGACAGTGAAAATTGGTCTAATCTCTTTGGAGAAACTTTTTGGCAATACCTTTTGCAATTATATACTCAAACATACTCAAATAGATTTCTTTTAAAATTAATTTTAAAAGAGGCACATATCTTTTAACCCTCGATTTTAATTGGTAGGAATTTACCATTCATTCACATTGCACAAATCCAAAGGTGATTATTGCAGCATTATTGTAATAAGAGAGAAGGACCGAAAGCAATGTAAACACCCTTAAAAGAGCACTCCTCTATTATGTTGTATTATGCATATAACAAAATACTACAGAATTTAAACAAGTTGAAATAAATCTATACATGCTGATATAAAAAGATCTGGGAGAATATGTTCCCAAAAATTCCAAGGCACAGAAGTGAATAATACATAATATGGTGACATTTTTGTAAGTGATAACTACATATACAATGTGTTCCTTTATGTGTCCTTTTTACCAAATCTATTTATTTTGTGCATGTGTATACAAATTCTGAAAGTGTGTATAAGAAAATATAAACAGTGCTTATCCCTGTGAGTGGCACTGACAATTGCTGGGTGTGGAGGTACTTTTACTACTCAATGTATATACTCTCTATTGTTTGAATGTTTTTAAACTATTTGCCTGCATCACTATTATAATGGCAATAAAATAGTAGAAAACGAAAATAATTCCAGTGTGAAGAATGGAGGTTGTAACTCAAGCATTAGTTTTTCTTGCTCCTCTAATGGTCATCAAACTTAGCACATTGAGAAAAGGGACTCCGGTTGGAGGTGGGGAACCTGTTTTCTGGCCCCCTCCCCTGTTGTTCATTTGGCAGTTGCTGTACTGTGTTAGGAGGCCTGCGCTGTTGTCCCTGGTGCTGATACTCCCCTACTCCCTGCAGAGCCTCCCTACCTCCTGCTCATATTACCGCTGGTCACTGTTGTAGCTCCTGGACAGCACAGTCCCCTTGAATTAAGGCCGTGTCCAGGTGCCGTGTTGCAGGGAGGATGGGTATAGAGTTTGTGAAGTAGCATCTGTGTCTCTCACACTGACTCTAGCCAGAGTTGGCTATGTATTTTCCTTTATTCTTTAAATGCCACTGTATAAACTACATGATGAAAGGGAATTATAATTGTAGGGTAGAGAAAAATGCCTAGAGCTGGAAGCCATACATGGCTTTTCCTCCAGTGCAAGGGAAGCACAGCCAAGAATTTAAACCCTTCTCTGGGTATCCCTTGTGTACATCCACTGTTCCAAAATTGGCTCTGTTGCCTGCTTTGCATGATCCCTCCTTCCTCTTGTGCATGGTGCCAGCTTCTACCAGCCCTTGGGAAAACTCAGTCTCTGTTCAGTGTGCTCGAGAATACTAATTGTTAAGCAATAATCATCCTCTCTTTCTTCCTTAGTGATACAACCCCGAATTTATTTCATGTGGTATTTTGTCCAGCTGAAGAATTTACATTCCTGTACATCCACCATCTAGAATGGCCAAGGAGAGAGGCATGTTGGATGGGACTTTGGGTAAATATTTTTAGAGATGACTTAGATAGGTGGCATGTGAGTTTTGGCTTTCTTCCCTTCTGCTACTACTTGTGTAGTACTCAGCTGTGATGGCTGGAACTTGAGCAGTCATCTTGGACCATTGTGGGGACATGAGGAAGAAAGCTGACATTGAGAATAGTAGATTACAAGATTGAAAGCACCAGATACTGTGAGGCTACCCTATCAGTATGGCAACCTGCCTCTAGTTCATTTTACTTGAGGGAAAAATAAACTCTTCTGTATTTAAACTGTGATAATTCTCTCTATTGCAAGTAAAACGTAATTCTAATTACCTGAATCCACCTAACATGTTCCAGTGTATTTTCCAAGTGTGAGTTATTTAGCAGTGGAAAGCATGAATACCTTGGGTAGGTCGACAACTGGTAAAGAAATAGAGCCACGGGCCTGCTTTGGTTTTCCAATTTCTATAGATAGTATAGGTGAGCATAGTTTGGTTCCCTTTGAAAATCTCTCTTCTGGAATTTGTTGGAGACACATTATTTTTTCCTATTATAAAGCAGTACCTTAAAATATTTGTTATGGCTACTGTCTTAATGGAATGCTTTTGCTCACATTAGCTTAGTTCATCCTCACACCAGCCTTATGAATAACTTATGAATAACAATGGAGATTGTTTCACCTTGCTATGCAAAGTAATACTGATTTCTTTTGTTTGCAATTCTTCCCTCCTACTTTTTAAATTATGTGATTCATGAATTGCTGGCATTTAAACATATGCCCAGTCCTGACCCAAGTGATAATGATCACTCACCAGACCTAGTGATAAAATTATCTGTTTTAAAAGAACTTGTTTCAGTTCTTAGGCAAGGTCGATGGCTTGTCCATAATCTCTGATAGTGGTGGGGCAGGGTGAGTGGATGAATTTCATACTTTCAATTGCAGATAAAAGAAACAGTATTTCAAGAATGGGGTGAATCATTTGCCTTTACCCTTACCAAGCACATACAGATGTTAAATATGTGTGGCAAATGTTCAAAACCCCCTTCAAGCATCCAATAAAAAGACAGTTCCCTATGACCACGGGAAACTCCTTGTCTCTCTTTTCTTAAGTTTATTTACTTATTTTGAGAGAGAGAGAGAGAGAGAGAGAGAGAGAGAGAGAGAGAGAGAGAGAGACCATGTACACGGGAGGGGAATAGAGAGAGGGAAAAAGAATCCTAAGCAGGCTCCACTCAGTATGGACCCCTACATGTCACCTGATGCAGGGCTTGAACTTATGACAAAATTATGACCTGAGCTGATATCAAGAGTTGGGCATCTTGGGTGGCTCAGTGGGTTGAGTGTCTGACTTGGGCTCAGGTCATGATCTCAAGGTTCATGGGTTCGAGCCCCACATTGGGCTCTGTGCTGACAGCTCAGCACCTGGAGCCTGCTTCAGATTCTGTGTCTCTCTCTCACTGTTCCTCCCATTCTCATGCTCTGTCTCTCTCTGCCTCTCAAAAACAAAAAAAAAATGTAATAAAAAAAAAAAAGAAAAAAAGTCACACGTCTAACCCACTGAGCTACTCATGTGCCCCAGAACCTCCCTGTCTTTGAATGTCTTGCTACTAGTTATACCCTGTAATCCGAGATTTCTACAGGACACATTAATTTGAGTTAATTAAAGCTTTGAGACCTCTATAAATAGTTACATGTCATAGGAAAGATATTAAAATGTTAAATACTTTGATCCATAAACTGGACATTAGAAGTCGAGCTGTCAAGGGGCACTTGGGTGGCTCTGGCGGGTAAGCATCCTGACTTCGGCTCAGGTCATGATCTCACATTTCGTGGGTGTGAGCCCCACATCAGGCTCTGTCAGCACAGAGCCTGCTTGGGATTCTCTCTCTCTCCCTCTCTCCCTGCCCCTACCCTGCTCATGTGCTCTGTGTCTGTCTCAAAATAAATAAATTTAATTTTTTTTTAAAGTCGAGCTATTGATTTCTTTACAGAAGATAGGTGTCCATGGGAATGGCCAGGTAAACTTTTATTTTGGTGGCAGGAAGCAGAAATGTGCTCATGCCTGCCATCCTTAGCATCCTAGGCATATGAAAGTAAGAAGCAATAGTGAGAGCATTTGGTACTTGCAATAGGTCTAAAAGGCAATGGCATATAAAACTCATGATTTATCTATAAATTGGCCCTACGTATACTTGTATGGACTATGTGTTCAGGAGGTTTGAGCCCTGCGTTTCTTTAGACTCCAAACAGTGTTATGTAATTTGACAAAGAAAGTATTTTATTAGTAATTTCAGAATGCATGCCCATTGATACCTATTCTTTAATATTTTTTATTTCCTTTAATATTAGAAATTATTTTTTAAAAGCCATAAGATCCAACTTCAGGAATAAAGATTTTTTAAAAAATGTGTAAGCTATTGTCTTCCCTTACTGTGCAGGATGAATAAATATTCCCAAATTCACTTTATATGTTTAATGTTTTAAATGCATACAATTCAATCTTGAGTTACCTGTTAGGGCATTGTTTCTGGGTAAAAGACTTAAAATTGGATGTTACAGGTCACAGATCTGTATTTATATAGCAATTTCATGCTTCAGAAAAATAGCTTCTTATAATACTTGATTACCAAATTATGTTGTGTATAAAAATACATAAATGTGAGTGCTAGTGTTGTTTCCATGCCTGGAGAAAAGAAATTGGACAGCCTAGAAATGAGACACAAAAAGCACAATCAGTATCAATTGTTTAAGGAGAATCGTTTGCCTATTTTAAACCATATTGATAACTAAGCCAACAAGTGAAATTTCTAAATTATGAGTCATATAATAGTCACAGGGAGAGTTGATTTCTCTAATCCAGAGCCTTTTAAATAAGTGATTTGTAAAATGATTGCGACAGGGAGGAGGCTTCAGTGGCGTCACTGCTGGTATCTGTGTGGATGGGATGCTGAGAACATCTTTTGTGGACATAAGTTACAGGGTTTAAGTACAGTCACCGAAGAACAAAAGGACCACAGATAACAATGAAACTGACTTGGACTGGAAGAAACAACAGAAAACGAAAATAAAATTGCTTCCTGATTTCAGTTTGCTTTGAAAAATGGTTGTCTATGGCTAGTTGCACCGAATGTATAATAAAATAACTTGTTTTTCCTGATGAAGAGTGTTTTATGCTTCTGGGAACTGTGTTGGACAATCCACAGGCCTGTTAAAATAGAGCCTGGTGCACCCTCGATCTTAAATTATTTTGGTCATATTTTGCTGACATGATCCTTGAAGCTTTTGCTGCCAGAATCTATTAGAAGAATAAAATAAGTTTAGTGAGTACCCAAAGAGAAAAACAAACAAACAGACACATATGCATATCAAAATCAATATCATAAAATGGCAAGCACCCCCATTTGCCCTGAAGTTTCCTCTAGGTTTTATCACATGCTATACCAGAGGGCTATAAAGTGGTTTACTCTGCTCTCATTTGGGGAGATTGGGGAGAGAGCTATGGATCAGATACTCATGGAACAAAGGGAAAATGGTTCAAAAGTGAGGGAAGAATGAAGAGCTGAAAGAATTTGAAGAGAGTGTTTGGGGTATATGTATTTGAAAACAGAGCCCAAGGCAAGCTTTATATTTGCTCTATCAGAAAGTTCTGGTCTCATGGAAGGGATTGGTGTTAATTCTGGATTCTACTCTAAGGAGTTTAGTGCTCTCTTTGTTCCTCTGTTTCCTCCTTTCTGAAAGTGTGATCCATTTTACCTTGTGCACTGGTTTGAACACTGTTTACCCCCAACTTGGAGTCCACTCAGAACCTAGGCATGTGACCTTATTTGGAAATAGAACCTTTGCCAATGTGATCAAGCTAAAATAAGGTCATGCTTGGTTGGAGTGGGTTTTTTTTCTCATTTCTTCTAAGATTCTTATATTTACAAAAATTACAAGAGCACAGGGTTTCCTGCAATTGTTTTAAGATGCCTTTTCCTATATTTTAATTTTGTTTTTTCAACCACTTTATTGAGATATAATTGACATACAAAAAGCTATACATATTTAATGTTCACAAACTTGAGGGGTTTCAAGATAAATATACATTTTGAAGCCATTACCACAATGTAAGCCATAAACATATTCATCACCTGCAGTTTCCTCGTGGCTTCCTTCTTGTTCTTCATTTTTTGTTGTTGTTGTTTTTTTTTTGTAACAAGAACACTTAACCTAAGATATACTGTCTTAATAATACCATATTGTATACTTAGAAATTTGCTAATTATAGGCACTATGCTGTATTTCTAGGACTTATTTATCTTGTACGACTAAATTTTATGCGGTTTGGCTAATACTCTCCTTTTCCCCTCTCCTCAGCCCCAGGCAACGACTACTCTACCCTCTGCCTCCATGATTTTTACTCTTTTAGATTCCTCATATAAGTTGTGTTATGAACTAATTGTTCTGTACCTGGCCTATTTCACTTAGCCTCCTGGTTTATCTATGTTGTCCCAAATGAAAGGATTTTCTTTTTTTTCTTTTTAAGGCTAATATTCCATTGTATGTATATACCATATTTTCTTCATCTATTCATCCATCACGGACATTTGGGTTGCTTCCATGACTTGGCTATTGTGAATCATGCTGCGGTGAACAGGGGAATACAGATAGCTCTTTGATTCTGATTTCAGTTCCTTTGGATATATACCCAAGAGTGGAAAAGCTGGATTATTTCATAGTTCAGTTTTTAATATTTTGAGGAATCTCCATATGGTTTTCCATAGTGGCTGCACTAATTTGTATTTCTACTGACAGTGTATGAGGGTCCCCTTTTCTCTGTATCCTCGCCAGTACTCATTATTTTTTCTTTTTTGTAATAGCCATCCTAACAGGTGTGATGTAATATATCATTATAGGTTTCATTTGCATTTCCCTGATGATTAATGATGTTGAACATGTTTTTATATACCTGTTGGCCATTTGTATGTCTTCTTAGGAAAAATGTCTATTCAGTTTCTTTGCTCATTTTTTAATTGGATTTTTTGCCCTTGAGTTATTCAAGTTACTTTCATATTTTGGATATTAACCAGTTACCATTTATATGGTTTACAAATGTTGTCTCTGATTCCTTAGGTTGCCTTTTGATTTTGGTGATTGTTTCCTTTGCTGTGCAGAAGCTTTTTAGTTTGATATAATACCTCTTGTCCATCTTTGCTTTTGTTGCCTGTGCTTTTGGTATTACATCCAAAAAACTATTGCCAAGACAAATGTCAAAAGCTTTTACCTTATGCTTCATGTAGGAATTTTATAGCTCTAAGTGTCAGTTCCAGGCAGAGATTCCTTGCAAGCCAAGGAATCCAAGAATTGCCAGCAACCACTGGAAGCTAGGAGAGAGGCATGGAAACTGTTCTCCCTCAGAGCCTCCAGAATGAACTAACCTTGCCAACACTTTGATTTGAGACTTCTAGCCTCCAGAACCATGACACAATAAATATCTGTTGGGTTAAGCCACCTAGTTTATGCCACTTTGTAAGTGGCATAAGAAATTAATACACCAATGTTACACAAAGAGTAGAAAATTAGAGTGAGATTTAAGAGTCCAACATAGGGATGCTAGCTAATGTATATTGAAGATTATCTAATGAGATTCAATGAGAAAAAAGGGGAAGAAGGGATACGCTTTTAATTTGTAAAATCATTACGTTAAGATTAAGATTCCCCGATGTTTTGCAAGTCTGATTTCAGAAGGAGGCTCTGATGTAGCTTCCACTCACCACAAGCCTTTATGGGAATCCTAAAACCTGGAAGAGACTACTATGGTAGCAGTAACCAGTTTAAAGACCTAGTAGGTGAGCCTGTGAAATGTATAAAAATATCCAATGCTTATGTATCTCTTTTACATGAGGATTAATGTCTTAGATGAAAAATATCTTAATTATCTGATACAAATGTTAATTAGAATGGAAAAGAGAAAAGAGATCTAAGTAGAGCTTTGATCTAGGCAATGGAGTATTTACAATAAAGGTATTCATAAAGTTTCCTTTGTACTCCTTAGCATTGCGATGCAAACCTCGAAAATCTTACCATAGTGTGATTTTTCTTAGCTTCACTTCCATTCAGAAAAGAAAATAACAACACATTGCTTGTTAATATGTGTGATATAATATAAAGCAACAGATTAATCAAATTAATGTCCTGACGCTTTTCTGGCATATGTTTAAATTTGGATGCATGGGAAACATCAGCATTTTTTGTTTTCTGCTTTGCAAGTTGATGTTTGGTCTTAACAATCATACTTAAGGATCTTGTGTCAGAATCACTTTGCAGAGAACACTGCAAAGCTGCAGAAGACTTGGAAATGGTTTAATCTCTGAGGGAAGGATACCAGGGAATAAACAAACTGAAGAGAATAGATGATTTCCAGGCAAAGACTAGATCTATTCAACCATGTTAAATTTGGAAGCAGAAATGAAGTATTTAATGAGGCTGGTTTTCTGGGCATCAACTTCATAGGAATGATAAATATGCTTCTGTATCCTGCCATGCTTCACGATGAGCCAAGTCAAAGAGATTTACTCAGCCCCATTCATGGAGCCTTTGGGTGCTCAGTTTGTTTGGTCTGACAAAACTAACAGTTCTCTGTTGCCCAGCCTCTAAACCTAACCTCAGATTGCAATTTAAAGCCATTCTTTAAATGTCATTGCCCGATGCAGGGTGGATGACCTGGCCCTTCGAGATAAGCCAGTTCTGTACCCCCAGACCAGTTCAGACAGGTACAGACCTGCACACCAACTGTTATTTATGTGTATCTTAGGAATCCTATGGCTAAGTACAGTAAAACCTTGGTTTGTGAGCATAATTCATTCTGGAAATATGCTTGTAATCCAAAGCACTTGTATACCAAAGCAAATTTCCCCATAAGAAATAATGGAAATTCAGATGATTTGTTCCACAATCCAAAAATATTCATATAAATATGATTATAATACTGTAATATAAAATAATAAAGAAAACACAAAATATAATGAAAATAAACAAATTAACCTGGACTTACCTTTGAAAACCTTTGTGGCTGGTGCAAGGGAGACAAGAGACAGGAGGGTTATTGTATAGGATCACTTTCACTAACACTAACAGAATCACTACTATCTATTGGCTCAATGGAATCTTTTTCTGCATCAGGGTCATTGTATATACTCGCATGGATGTTGACTACAGTATGGTATTAATAAACTCTTGTCGTATACTGTATTTAATGGAACTGACAATAAGGCAGCAGAGGAAAGGGTCTATATCTGCAGGCAGCCTGACCTAGAATGAAGCAAAGCATTCCTAAGCTTACTCTTGTATGGAAATACAAAGGACTGTCCATAGGTGCTTTGAAGTGACAAAAAATACACTAGTGCCAGTTGTGGGTACTCGCCAATGTTCTGAAAAATCATGGATTTCTTCCAAACACCGCAGCCTGAGACCAAGCATCCAAACAGAGGAGATGATGATCCACAATCCTGCAGCTAGAGAGATAGAGAGAGAACCATTGGATCAGTTGTGATCCTGTGACATTCAGTATTATGCACTACTCATATTGCAAGACATCACTCATTTATCAAGTTAAAATTTATTAGAAATGTTTGCTCATCTTGCAGAACACCTGCAGAACAAGTTACTCGCAGTCCAAGGTTTTACAGTAATTCTCTTTTTCTTCTCATTCTCTTGTTACTCGGTTGCAAAATAAAGAAAGAAAATTAACCAGCAAATGTCAACATTTTGGTCTCAGGTATCTAAATGTCTGGCTGTTCTGCTTTCTTCCTGCCTTGTTGCCTAAAGAGGAAACATATACCTAGAATTCGATGGTGTTTGCAAAGACCTACAGAGGTTAGGGATTGAGAACTTTGATCCTTTCAGGACGATCTAGAAAAGTCCTAAATGCCTGAGATCATTGATACAGATATAGAAAAGAAAGGGCTCTGGATAGGATAGGTATGTAGTTTCTGGTACCTGAAAATAGGGCAGAAAAGAGCAACCTGAAGAGATTTCCTCTTTCAATGAACGAATCTGGCCTTTTAATTAAGGATGGCATGGAAGGGGTAAAAACTTCTACTTATGAACTATTTGTGTTGTTTTCTAGTTTGACTTTAAGTCAGGCCTTGTCTTAATATTGACATAATTTGAATGTTTCCTCTGGACCAAGTTACCTTAAGCCAATACTTGACTAGCTGGTCATTACTGATGCTTTTGCTAGCATTGGATGTAGTTAC
The DNA here is from genome assembly GCF_018350175.1 of Felis catus. Classification (NCBI taxonomy): domain Eukaryota; kingdom Metazoa; phylum Chordata; class Mammalia; order Carnivora; family Felidae; genus Felis; species Felis catus. The sequence goes on along the minus strand of NC_058379.1, from coordinate 72,847,290 downwards.
AAAAATTAAATGGAAGTTTTTTAAAACTTCAAATGTCTACCTTTTTTTTTTTTTGGCAAAATATTAACTGAAATACAGCTGAATCAATTAATCTTAATAGCCAAAAGAATTCCTGTCTCACATAATTTAGTGTTTCCACAAACATAGATTTGTGCTTTTAAATTCCACAGTCAACAGTAATTGAGTGAATAAATCAATGAATGAATGAATCAATCAATGGATGAAGAAATTAGGAAGATTTTACGGATATGTGTATTCCAAATGCATTTTAGGATACATTAGAAGAAAAATTGTAAATGACATAAAAATAGACCTTTGGGGGGGGTTGCCTGGTGGTTCAGCCAGTTAAACCTCTGACTTTGGCTCAGGTCATGATCTCACAGTCCATGAGTTTGAGTCCCACGTTAGACTCTGTGCTGACAGCTTAGAGCCTGGAGCTTTGGATTCTGTGTCTCCTTTTCTCTCTGCCTCTCCCCTGCTTGTATTCTGTCTCTCTGTCTCTGTCTCTCAAAAGTAAATAAACATTTAAAAAAATAGACCTGTTGGAAGTTTTTATGCCCTTAAAATTGAGATTAGGTCAGAATATTTGAGTATTCACCACATAAAATCATTAAAAGGAAGATAAGTATAGTCTCAAAAGATTTCATCTAATTAATTGGTCAAAGAGTAAAAAGGAGATTCAAGTAATTTATAAAATACATATTAAGAAAATATCCAAGGAGAGTAAGTGGTACAAACTCAGAAAGTTACAAATCAAATTTTACTGGGAATAAAGGAATGTTTAGATACATCAGGTCTATTGAACACATAAGAAAAAATTTCTCTTTTGCTTGTCAAACTCACTTAAATTTTCCATTTGCCTAATTTGATAAAATAGAATAATCCAAGTGAAAATATAGTATGGTAGAATACAGAATTTAAAAGAAAAGTTTATTTAAGGCATTCATTTTCAGTAATATTCTGGATTATATACCTAGGTAGACCTCCATCTGAGGAAGAATCATCTTGGATAAATATTAAATGGACTGATGAATTGCACAAAAGGTTTAAAAAACTAATCAAAGGCAGGAACCCAAAGAAGTAAAGAAAACAGTGACACTGGATTTCACATAAAGGCATTTGCTGGGCCTCTGAACCTTGGCTGTATTTCGTAGAACTCTCAAAGTTTGGGAAAAAGAGGCAAAATCCAGGACCTGTGTAAGGTGGAAGATCTAATGTGAAAGCTTTATATCTTAAAGCTGGTACCCTAATGGGTATATAATAGTCTAGAAATCATCTTCTCTGCCATGGTCAAGTGGGACCACAAGAGAAATTAGTTATCTAAAATATGGCACTGAGATGGGGAGGTGGATATCATTAGTAAACATTTGGAAACACCAGACTGACCCCATGCAGCTTGGAAACCTAAATTTATGTTGCCTTTAAGATATAAAAATATAAGTTAAAATGATTGCTGACTGATAATTTCCCCAGGCACTTGGCAGACACGAATGCATAACTTAAAGGAACTCATTTTCCTCTTAATCATCTCAAAAGTTTCCCACAATAATCACCAAGGACAGAAAGAAACAAAGTTCTATGGGTAAGAACCTTCAGAATATCCTCAGGGCACCTGATGGCTCAGTTGGTTAAGCCTCAGAGTCTTGATTTGGGCTCAGGTCATGATCTCATGGTTGGTGAGTTTGAGCTCCATGTTGGGATCTGCACTGTCAGTGAGGAGCTTGCTTGGGATTCTGTCTCCCTCTCTCTCTGCCCCTCCCCTGCTTGCTCTCTCTCTCTCTCTCTCTCTCTCTCTCTCTTAAAATAAAAATAAATAAATAAATAAAACTTAAAAAAAAACCCAAGGTCCATAAGCATCAGATATTGTAATTTTCAGATGCAGAATATGAAATATGTATGCTTACTAAAAATTTTTTTAATGTTTATTTTTGAGAGAGAGAGACAGACAGAGAATGAGCAGAGGAGGGGCAGAGAAAGAGGGAGACACAGAATCCAAAGCAGACTCCAGGCTCTGGGTTGTCAGCACAGAGCCTGACACTGGGCTCAAACTCATGAACCCTACGATCATGACCTGAGCCAAAGTCAGACTCTTAACCGACTGAGTCACCCAGGCTATGTTTACAATACTTAAAGAAATAAAAGACATGCTTAACATTATGTGCATCACACACACACACACACACACACACACACACACACACACACACACAAAACAATAAAGAATTATCAAACATTTTATAAAGAATAAAGCAGAACTATTAGAAATAAAAACAGTAATAATAAATAAAAATCCATTGGAACAAGGGAACATTATAGAACAGAAACAAAAAAAAAGTACACTGAGAAATTATCAACTAAAATCATGCAAGATTTAGCAAAGAGAGATAAAGGTCTGGAAAAAATAAAAATTAAGTTAGGGGATTTGGAGGATAGAGTGTTGATATCTATAAAATGTCTAAATGGGGTTCCAAAGGGGAAAAGATAAAGAATGAGCTGAGACAATATTTGAAAAGATAATGGCAGGAAATTCTTCAATAACTGGGAAGACACCAATCTTTAATATCTAGGAGTAGCCCAAATCTTAGGCAGATAAATTAAAAAAAAATGGTAACTAGACAAAACAGCAAATGTAAGATGATTTTAGAAGCAAGCATTGAGGAGAGACTGAGAAATACATCTAACTTTTTCTTAGCAACAAGGGAAGGCAAAAGACCATGAAATGATGTGCTAAGGGAAAGTACCTATTGATATAAAATTGCATAACCAGCAAACAATGTCTTTAAAATATGGTAGTGCAATAAGTGCATTTGCCAACTAGAAAGAAACTGGAGATAGTTTTTCACCATCAGACTTCCAGTAAAAGAAACCCCAAAGGATATACTGGGGGCAGAAGGAAAGTGATATAAGATGGAAAGTCAGAGATTCAAGAATAAAGAGCACAGAAAATAGCAAACATGTGTGCAAATCTATATAAACATCTATCACATAAAACAGAAGTAATAATGTCTGCTCCAAGTGAATTATAGACCTTTTGTAAAATCCAAAGCTATTAAAGTTTTCAGAAGTTGATATCCAAGAATATCTTCATGACTGCAAGACAGGAAAATTTCTTTTTAAGTCACAAACCCCACTAACTGTTAAAAAAAAGATTACTAAAATGATTATGTTAAAATTATGATTTTCAAAACTTCTTTTAAACTAAAGGTACTATAGAGGGGAAACAACAATCACAAGAGGAAAAAAAGCCAGAAACTGGGAAAAGATAGATAACCGAGGAATACAAATACATATAAGGAATTCCAAAAAAATCAATAGAGAATGGCAAAACTCAACAGAACAAACTCAACAGAAGACTTAGGTACTTCACACACGAATAAATCCAAATGGTCATTAAACTTACAAAATGATGTTCAAGCAGGCACACAGAAATGTTTATAGCCACTTTTTATTAATCAAAAAAAAGGAAATATCTGTCCATTATCAGTAGGTTAGATGTACCTTGTGATATATTTACACAACGAATATTAGGTATCTATGAGAAAGAAAGTTCTAGCTGTGGGCATCATGGATCTTAGACATGTAATTTTGAGTAAAAGAGGTAGGTCGTGGTTTTATTTATACAGATTCAAAAAGTTGTAAAACTAAAAAGTGTATTGTTTGGGAAATCTACATTGAGAAAACTATAAGCAAAACCCTGATAATTAATATACAAGTCAAGATGTCAATTACTTCTGGCGCAGAGGCAGAGAGATTAGCTAGAGGAGGTTACACAATTTTTTAAGTTAGTGGCAATTTTCAATTTCTTATCCTGAAAATGCTGGTTAAATGGGTGCCTGTTTGTCTGGTGCTGAGCACAGTACCCAGCTCGGAGCAGGAGCCCAGTGAATGCTGTGGAATAAATGATGGATCAGTCTCTCCTTCTTTGTAGTCAATCCTTTATCTTTCTTTTTAAATGGTTTGTAAAAAATCTTCCTTTATATATCTTTCTCAGTCAGCTTGGCCTGCTATAATGGCATACCGTGGACCCAGTGGCTTAAACAACAGTTTATTTCTCACTGTTCTGGAGGCTAGAAAGTCCAAGATCAGGACCCCTGCAGATTTGGTTCCTAGTTCTTTTCCTGGTTTGCAGGCTGCTGCCCTCTTGCTGTTGCCCTTACATGGTGGAGAGAGGGAGAGCAAGTTCTACAATGTCTGCTTATATGGGCACTCATTCCAGCATGGAAGCTCCACCCCTATGACCCCATCTAACCCTAATTCACCCCCAGGGACCTCACTTCCTAATATCCTCACATTGGGGGGTGGGGTTTCAACATACGAATTTTGTGAAAGCACAAACATTCAACAAAGTTAAAAACTTTGAATTAAGATTCCTCTTGAAAAAAGACACTTGAAGCTGATTTTAAGGACCATTTTCCAAATGCTGACTTTGGGTAAGGACTATATCTTATTTTCTTCTTTATTGCAGTGCTTAACATAAGGTCTGGTATCTGCTAAGTCTCAAAAACGATTAACTCACCAAAATAAATGAAAAAATTATTTTGGTCAAGATATTGCCCTCTTAATATAATGAAGTGAAAATTCAACAGCTGTTTTTTTGAAACCGGGTTCCTAATTACAAACCTCTGTTATCTTCACTGTAGTGTGTGGGTGTTTGCTAAGTAACCATCTCTAGGATTAGCAGTTTATCTGGGGTAACAAGCTAGTTCCAACCCACAAACAGCCCATCTCTAGAGAGGTTGTAATGGTGATATTCAACAATCGTTTCCACCTTAGCATGCATAATATAACTAGATAATTAATCAGCTGATGATAGGGACTAGAGAGAAAGGAAAGGGACAGTGAGATTTCAAAAATGATTGAGTTATGCCATCACCTTTAATTTTGCCTGTCTGCTCCAGGGATATGGGTGTCTTTGGTGGGTGATTAGAAACTCAGGGCCACTAGTGTGGACCCAGGTAAGCACAGAAGCTTACACTTTATGTGGACACACATCTCTTGACCATCACAATGGTTTTCTAAGGGCTCTGAACCTAATGTATTTATCATTTTCTCACACTCTCCTTTCCCACCTCTTGGATTTCAATAGTTTGTCCTTTGAGGGGGCCTGATGAGGTTTACTATCTTACTGCCTCACCAAAGTAACCATCTGAAGAGATCTCTGTTGTCATCAGATTAAAAGGAAGTGAACTTGTGCCAGTAACAAGGCTGGGACTGAGTTAGCTGGATGTGGCCCTGGAACTTGGAGTTAACAACATTTTCACTTTGAACATGTTGTTGGCATAAGAAGATGTTAGGCTTCTAGAAATGGCATAAGGAGGCTTAGTCACTGCTCAAAAGTACTGGTGCATTCAATAGTCTCAGAATATCAATGAGGATTTTTTTTACCATGTATAATATTAATGAGCTCATGTATAAATTGTTGCTTAATAAGATAATTTTTATTATGATGCTCATTCATTAATCCTTGAAATCATGATGAAAGTGTAACACTTTAAAAAAAATTTAATGTTTATTTTTGAGAGAGCGAGAGAGAGAGAGTGAGAGACAGCGAGAGCATGAGTGGGGGAGGGGCAGAGAGAGGGAGACACAAAATCCGAAGCAGGCTCCAGGCTCTGAGCTGTCAGCACAGAGCCTGACGTGGGGCTCGAGCTCACGAACTGTGAGATCGTGACCTGAGCAGAAGCCAGAGGCCCAACCAACTGAGCCACCCAAGTACCCCTGAAAGTGTATTTAGGCTTCCTATAAGTGTAACACATATATATTATATATATAATTGTATACATACATGTGCGAGTGTCTGAGTGTGGCTCCCTGTAAGATAAACATAGATGTACAGATGTAGATGCAGATGTACATGTAGGTGTGAATGTATCTCTCTGGGCAGGATTAGAAGGAACAGATACTTTTTGCCAGGTGTGTCTAGGGTTTCATTAGGATGACTTTTTGGTGGAAAGGAGAGATGTTCAATGACTGTAACCTCAAACAAGAGTTTGTCAACTTCCCTAGTGTCCCAGAACTATTAGCTCTGTTTTAAATGTTTTGTGGCGTTTTAGGAGGACCAGGATCCACTTTTTACTAAGTAGACTGCTGTGGGCTTCTAAGGCCACATTAAGGAAGGCAAAGTCTGGCTTGAATTAGAATTTTAGGAGAATGTGTTAGTTGCGTCTTGTTTGTGGGGAAATATTGGAAATGAAAGTGTGAACATTTACAACTTAGTAAAAAAAAAAACCCTTCAAATTAGGCCTTGGAGCCTATTGGTAGGTCTCGTGGTAAGATTCTTGGAAAGGTACAGGTAACTGACCACTGCTGTACTTGTGCCCTATAGTGATGAGAGGTGTACTTGCAGTCAACTGTGCTGAGCTAATAAGGCTGAGGATGATAAATGTGAACTTTGATTATGCTGAGTGAACTGTACTGAGCTTTGTAATCCATTCATGTATTGATCGTGCAATTCTGAGATCAATGAGATAGATGCACCAGCTCAGACAGGCTGATTGTGGTTCCAACCCAGACCAGCCTGTGTGCAATTTTGATCTGGACTTAATGAAAAATGGTTGGGCATCAAAAAACCTGAAATGGACCTTAATCACACAGACAGTAACCTTTACAGATGTGTATGCCAAGGGGATCTGTATGTGTATACTTGGGAATCTGTATACCTCCTGGTCCTAGAAGCTAACATGCCCACATGTCTCTTCCATAGGTCCTGATTACATTAACCTTCCTCCATATTTTTACATATATAAATTTTATTTAATTTTTTCTGTTTAATTTATTTGGAGTCTATGTAGTCATTCTATCAATCCAAGTCCAATATTGTTATTATTTATATGGTGGTCATGTTTTTCACTCTTTACAATCCCTTTCTAATTTTGGCTCTTTCCTAAATAAAAAACTCATTTTATATGATAGATATTGTGGGACATAATGTCAAGAAAAATGGAAAAAAATCAGCTTACCATTGGGGTCTCTGTTTGTTTGTGATGTTTGATCATCATCCCCTTCTTGTTTCTCTTTGAGGACTCTCAACATCTAGGTATACTTAGCTGTAAATCTGGCCTTTTAATTCTTACTCTGTGTTCTTCATCAATAGATGAGGGGGACAGAATGACATACACATTACCTATCTAATGGGGGAAAAGTGACAATTATAAGAAAGTGGAGGTTTAAAAAGGACTATTTATTTAAAAGATAAGGGAATGCAGGAAAGATAGTTAAATTAATGCTTAACCTTAACATCAACCTCAAAGCTATGGTAAATAAGGGAAGATGAGATTATTACCTCCGAATTAATCTTTAATAGAAATTATACATTAGCTGTACAAAACAGAGGCAAAACACCAAGGGGGGGGGAAGGAAAAATAAAAAAGAAAATCACCACCAATCTTACTTAAACCAGATGAATTTCCCTTAGATTTCCTTTAATTCCCTTAAAATATTCCAAATAACCATTTTTCTTTTTCCTTTTAGCCTCCAGGGGTGCCCACCAAGTCTGTGCCATTCTCTAGGACCACAGAATTTTCCATCAGCCTTCTCTTCCCCAGTACCCCCTAGATTAGGTATAGAAGGGGTTTTCTCATCCTTTCTGATAACTCTGGAATGAAAGGGATCATAGTCGTAAGCATCACAGTCTTTAAATATTCACATGACAGAACCATAAAGTTTGGGCACTTTGTCAAAATAAATTTATAACCCTTAGAAATGCTTTATTTTTCTTCACTCTCTAAAGCATTGGTATCATTTTGCAAGGTTCAGTAGCAGGCTTGAAAGATTAGGAAAATGAGCTTATGGCCCCAACATAGCTCTTAGTTCCTGGGTATCTTGGAATCATGGTGATACCAATGCCTTCTTGAAACAAGGCTGTAAATCTTTGGTACAACTAATATTTTTATTGTTGGGTGCTATAGATTCATAGAGATTGCTTAGTTATGACTGATCCATTTGCTTATCACATAAAACATCTTGAAAATACAGCATCTAAAATGTGAGAACCTTTAGGGTTTCTGGAGGTAAAATCCCCTAAAACTGATGCCCCCATGAATTTCTTGCTCTCAAGCCAGTCTGCACTCTGCCTCCAAAAATTCTTGAAAGCTGTCATGTAACTGTTTCTGTCAGTTTATGGCTCCAGGTAAGCTGATCTCAGCTGTGACTCTCTGTATTCATCTATCTCTCCAGATTGAAGGATGGCGGTTTGCCCTAGTAGTTTGCCTCAATTCTCTGTGGAGTCCAAGAGAAATCATTGATTTTCAGTTTGTTCAGCTATTTTCTTATTATAAAGATGGGAGTGATAACCTGCAAGCTCTCTACTTGTCAAAGCTGAAATTGGAATAGCTTCCTGCATGGTTTGTAGAAAGGAAAACATCATTACTGTATCTTGCATGTGAGTTGTTGCTAGATAATTATTAATTTCTGAACTCCATCATATTGCATGTAAATGAACTGAAGTTCTTGTGACTTTTCAGTCATTTGCTTTTATTAAGCCCAGTTTTCCCCATTTTGTACTTCTATGGTTAGAGTTTTAAACCCTGGAGCAGGATTTTACATAGATATCTTAAACTGTATAGATATTCTAGGTATATATGAAGCAGTAGTCATTACTATAGGTAATGAAATACAGATCCACATGGAGCTTTATGACATAACTCAGATTTGGCAAATGGTACATCAGGGAGTTAGGGGGCTGAGATCCAAAGGGAAGAACAGTGCCTGATAGAGCCAGAGTATAGAGAACCAACATGAAGTTTAAGTCAGATGCAAATTAGAGGCTTCCAGAAGAGATGGGTTAATGATAATATTTCTTGAAACCAAGGAACAGTGGAAGGACTAGGGGAAGGAAATTATGACAACTATTTTAAAATATTACAAGAATGTTAAATAAAGAAGAGATTGAATTTGTTTTTGTGTCTATAGAAGTTAATCCCAGAGCTCATGGATGGAAATTTAGAAGCAGACATGTTTTAACCCAATACAGGAAATAACTTTCTAATGGTCAATATTCTCTGAATATGAGCATAATAGAATATTGAGGCCTTCTAAGTTATTTATAAAAATAATATGGCCACAAACTGGGAATTAGTCTAGACAATTTTAAGCCATAGTCTTTTGTTATTATAGGCAATACTTACATATGGTCTTACATGTTGTTTCATGGAGGTTTTCATGATTAATCATGAGCCCAGACTTAGGTAGTTCTCATGTTATATCACAAATAAATTTTATCTCCCAGCTTTTCAATTTATCTAATTTTGATTTTTGTGTGTATGCTTGTGTTTAATATAAATTCCTGTTAAGAAAGTTTCAACAGATAAGAATGGATTATAAAAGGAAAACAACAACAACAACAAAAGAACAAAGGCTCTGAACTGCCACATAGCACCCATATTTGCCATTGGAACCAAAGATAAATGATGGTTTAGAATAAGTCTTTGTGTATTTTTGCTCAAGCACCTCCTTAAAAAATTTTGAAAAACTCTCTGTATAAATGACACCTACAATTTTTCACTGTAAGCTTAAATAGTTGCAAAAGATATGGGTGAATTCAGATGAAGAGAAAATATCAACATTTTTATTTTTTATTTCATTAAAAATTTTCATTTAGTATTTGTTTTTGAGAGAGAGACAGCACGAATGGGGAGGGGCAGAGTGAGAGTGAGACACAGAATTAGAAGCAAGCTCCAGACTCTGAGCTGTCAGCACAGAGCCCGATGTAAGGCTCAAACTCACGAACTGAGAGATCATGACCTGAGCTGAAGTCGGACACTTAACCAACTGAGCAACTTAGGCACCACTCAACATTTTTTAAATTAAACTATTTGTGGGCAGAGTTTTCAGAATAGTGGAATAAGAAACACAGAAAATCCTTTTGCCACAAGATAATGATAAAATTCAACAAAATTGTTAAAAACAACCTCTTTAGCATGCTGAAATTGATCATAGGCTTTATATAAGAGCCAAAACTGTTAAATTTAGAAGAAACAATAGGAGAATATCTTTTTTTTTATTACGAAATTTATTGTCAAACTGGTTTCCATATAACACCCAGTGCTCATTCCAACAGGTGCCCTCCTCAATGCCTATCACCTACTTTCCCCTCCCTCTCACCCCCCATCAACCCTCAGTTTATTCTCAGTTTTTAAGAGTCTATTACAGTTTGCCTCTTTCCCTCTCTGTAACTTTTTTCCCCCTTCCCCTCCCCCATGGTCTTCTGTTAAGTTTCTCAGGATCTACATAAGAGTGAAAACATCTGGTATCTGTCTTTCTCTGTATGACTTATTTCACTTAGCATAACACTCTCCAGTTCCATCCATATTGCTACAAAGGGCCATATTTCATTCTTTCTCATTGCCAAGTAGTATTCCATTGTGTATATAAACCACAATTTCTTTATCCATTCATCAGTTGATGGACATTTAGGCTCTTTCCATAATTTGGCTATTGTTGAAAGTGCTGCTATAAACATTGGGGTACAAGTGCCCCTATGCATCAGCACTTCTGTATCCCTTGGGTAAATTCCTAGCAGTACTATTGGTGGGTCATAGGGTAGATCTATTTTTAATGTTTTGAGGAACCTCCACACTGTTTTCCAGAGTGGCTGCACCAGTTTGCATTCCCATCAACAGTGCAAGAGGGTGCCCATTCCTCCACATCCTTTCCAGCATCTATAGTCTCCTGATTTGTTCATTTTAGTCACTTTGACTGGCATGAGGTGGTATCTGAGTGTGGTTTTGATTTGTATTTCCCTGATTAGGAGCGACATTGAGCATCTTTTCATGTGCCTGTTGGCTATCTGGATGTCTTCTTTAGAGAAGTGTCTATTTATGTTTTCTGCCCATTTCTTCAATGCATTATTTGTTTTTCAGGTGTGGAGTTTGGTGAGTTTGTTATAGATTTTGGATACTAGCCCTTTGTCTGATATGTCATTTGCAAATACCTTTTCCCATTCCATTGGTTGCCTTTTAGTTTTGTTGATTGTTTCCTTTGCAGTGCAGTAGCTTTTTGTCTTGATGAGGTCCCAATAGGTCATTTTTGCTATTAATTCCCTTGCCTTTGGAGATATGTCAAGTAAGAAATTGCTGCGGCTAAGGTCAGAGAGGTTTTTTCCTGCTTTAGGAGAACATCTTTGTGTCATTGGGTTAGGCAAAAATTCCTTAAATAAGATGTGAAAAGCATAAACTATAGAAGAATAATTGGCAAAATGGACTTCATCAAAATTAAAATTTTGCTCTTCAAAATTCATGGTTAAGAACATAAAAAGACAAGCCATAACTTGGAAGAATATTTGCAAAACATATTAGATAATGGGCTTGTATTTAAGATACATAGAAGACTCCAACAACTCAATAATACAAAGACAAACCAATGTAAGAAGGGCAAAAGGATTTGAACAGACTCTCATAAAATTGAATACACGGATCATCAGGAAAAAAAGAAAGATGGTCAGCATCACTAGGCATCAAGGAAATTCACATTAAGACCAAAAACAGATGCTACTACATGCCTGCTAGAATAGCTAGAGTTAAAAATGCTGTCAGTGCCAAGTATTGGTGAGAACGTGAAGCAACAGGAAATCCCATTATTGGTGGGAATGCAAAATGGCAGAACTATTTTGGAAAATGATATGGCAATATCTAATAAAGTTAAACATACACTTAATATTGGACCTAGCAATACTACTCCTAGGTATCTACCTAAGAGAAATGAAAGCATATATTCACCCAAAGATTTGAAAATGAATACTGCAGCACTGCCCATTATATCCTGGTTGGAAACAGTTCAAATGGTCTTCAGTTGGGGAATGGAGAAACATACTGGTATTCTACTTAGAATTGCAAAGGAGTGATAAAACATGGATGGATCTAAAAACATTATGTTAAGTTAAAAAGTCAAACACAAGAACTACATTCCATTGAAGATTCATTTATATTAAGTCCAAGAGAGTATAAAACCAGAGCGAGTAAAGCAGACCAGAGGTTGTCTGGGCCTGGGGATAGGGGAGATAATGGACTGAAAATCAAAGAAGAACACCTTTTCCTGTGATGAAGTGTTCTAAACCTTAATTAGAATGGTGGATATATGTTTGTGCACAATTACCTATATACTTTAAGTGAGTGCATTTTATTATATGTAAGTTCAAACAATAAAACTAAAACTAAAAAAACCCCGAAGTATTCTCAATAATATAAAATATCCATTTTTTCCATTTCTCTTGAAATTGTTTATTCATCCTACTACACACAGAGAATTTTATCCTAGCGTAAAATATATTTATGCTTGTAAGTCTTTTACTAATCATCCTAACATATTTCTCAACAAGGCAAACAGGAAAATACATTGAAATATATATTTCTTATATATTACTAATACTGCTACACAAGTCTTTAAGTATTATTTTTCTTCTTGATTGAGTGATCTCTATAACTATAATTAGTATACAATTGATCAAATTGGTATAAATATATTTCAAATTTTGAAAAATAATTATCTATATTTAATAACTAAACATATCTCTTAATGAGCTGGATGGAGGTTATACTCCTTAGGACAGTGCATCATAGCTAGAAGATTCTGGATGGGTATGAGGGGAGCCTTTGAGAAGGTGGCTGTGAAAGAAAATATGAAAGAAGTTCATCCTTATGCCTCAACCCCCATCATATTCTCAGGCATTCAGTTTTCAAAGAGAGTACAAATGGACATTGTGCATCTGGGAAATGGAAGACAGTTCTTTTAAAACTCTCCATGACTGCCTTCCCTTCTTCCTTCCTGAGTGTGAAAAACAAGGTCTAGGGTGGTGATTACCAGTCCCGGCTGCTTAAAAAAATATATTGATACTTAGGCTATACAATGGACCAACTTGATCAGAATCTCTGAAAAAGTGCCCCTGGCACAATATTTTTTCAAAACTCTGGTTAATAAAATGTGCAGCAGCCATGATTGGGAATCTCTGGTCTAGGACCTAGTTTGGGAAATCCACTTTTTATTTTGGAGGGCAACTGGCAAGGATTTATCTATTTTCTGAATTTTGTAGAGAAAAAAGTGAAAACTAACAATACCAAGAGTCTCATCTGGTGGTTTGGATTTCCTGTCTTCAGAAGAAGAAAAGGAAAAAAAATATAAAACAGGAAAGAAAAGAAAATGGGATTGTCCCAAGTATTTCTAAAACTTAAAAAAATAAAGTAGTCATAATCCACAAATGTAATTAATACGGTTTTATAAAAATATTTTTTTGCTTTTCATTTCCAAGGATTTGAAAGTTAGAAAACAACTCTACTGTAGAGTAGTCAAAGCCAAGTAAGGTAATTAATACTCTTAAGCAATATATTATACTTCTGATTAGTTGCTTGCCAAAATATAGGACTCATATCCAAATAAACGTTTTTTTTTCCTCATTTACTGTTTTGCTCCCATTCCCATTTATCTACTCTAGAAAAGAATTTTTTTTAAAGATCACCTATTCTTGTCATACAGGTTTTACTAGAAATTAACAAAATATGCGTCCTAAAAACATTGGCTATTACTATCTATCCCAGAACTTAAACTTATTAATACATATAGCTTATGCCACTGTAGTTATTTTATGCATTACTGGCACTCTCCTAGAACTTACATGTGTGTTGTAAAGTCATAATTGGTAGCAGATGCTAATTTTAAGACCTCAGAATTTATAGGTGGAAATGTTTCTGGGATGTCAAGGCAGATTTCTTCAAATAGATGGATTTTCTTCCATGATTTGGAGCAGTTTCCAGTAGAGCACAAGTCGAATGTTAGAGGGAAGGGATTATTCGTCATGAAGCTGTGGCTGTCTTTGAACAGAGTAGAAATATCATCAGACTCCATCTTTTGTAAAGGTATCTTCTGGTATTCTGGGAAAGCTATAATCTGTGCCATGTAGCAATTGGATCCCATCAATGCAATTTTTTTTTTTGTCTGTTAAAGAGGAAATAAAAATGATTTGCTGTAGACTTGGTTTCCTAAGTGTATTACCCATCTTCTTATTTACCTATGTATCTATCCATATCTTAAATTTTCTGTACAGTATTTCTACCAACACTTCATTAATCTTCAATTATTAATCTAATTTTTCTATTATGTATAGTAGACATACATGTTCACCTATCATCCATTGATTTATTCTTTTTCCGTCTCTTTTAATATGCTATCTAAACTCTCTGCTTATCTGAACTCTATCCATGAAAACTATCTAAATTATCCCTCCCTTTCCTTCTTTTCCCTTTTATAAGTATCTTCTGTATTTGGCTTAAAAGTAACTAGCAATGTTATGTGGTCAAGATTGCTAAATTGCTTATCTCAACATGCTTTATTTTCCTCCATCTCAAAGTTAATAGCCCTCAAAATCTTATATATTATCCCCCCATCTCTTATCAATTCTACTTTTCCGTCTGACTATCGATGTAAGTAAAATATCCTTATTGGAGGTCATATTGTGAATGGGCATCATAATACTCTGAATACACTGCAGCTTACTTTGGATGGACTAGAAGAACTTGATCCTTTGTTTTCTTGTTTCTCCATTTTCACGTGCCAAGGAGACATCTCATAAAGGCTTATTTTTGAGTGTTAGTGAGATAAGTGAGGTACCTGAAAGTGTCTTGTCATCAAGATATAATTCCCTTCTGATGTTTCTGCTATTACAATCCCAACCCAATGTGGAGAGTGAAGCCCACACACCCAGTCTTGCAGGAGAGATACTTGGGAGATGTGTATGATTTTTGCTTTTCCTTCACTCTCTATATCTGATTTCTGATACTATCTGTAAGTTTCAAAGTTTCTTTTCTTGAGGCATCTATAAGATTTAATTCTTGCTTCTCATCTACATTGGTACCTTCCTAAATTCAGATAAACTGTTCACTACATGAAAATGCCCAACAAATGTGTGAAAATAATACATTGTTGTATATAGACACATTATTCTATGATGATATAGTTATATAATTTGTTTGCATGCATTTATATATTTATATGTGAAATACATGAACAAGTGGAATCAAGTAAAAATAACACTTTATGCTAATATTTAATGATGATTAACATATGGTAATTAAGCAATACATTATCACAATAAGCATAATATTGCAAATAGTATATTATCACTTTTACATGGACAAACAACATTTTGAGTTTTTCTGGTCTATGTTATTCCTATAATACATGTAATTTCTGCTACTACTGACTGTTCTCCTATAAATGGTACTCAATGGTACTCAATGTACCATTTATACTCCTCTTTGCCACCCACCACCCCTAACACACACACATACACATTACAGTGTAAAGAGCCTCACCTTAATTTTCTCCACCTGGAGCCTTCTTGCTCAGTACTTCTCTGTTTTGCCCTTACAGTTCTCATTTCTCACTTGAGGGATTTTTGAGTAATTGACTCCTTCCTCACCCGTTGCCTGTAGTTTAGGAGACCAGAGAGATGGAAACAGTGACCTGTTTGCAGCGGCAATGACTCTGGAAGTGGCTGGAGGAGGGAGGGAAAATGGACCAGCCTGGAAGAAGAGATAAAACAGTAACTGTTTTTGAAAAGGGAATAGAGGGAGGAGAAGAGAAAATTCAGGGTTGGAAGGAGAGAGAATGAAAGAGAGAAAGGGGCCTACCTGAGCCATTCCTGCTGGCAATTCTAACCCATTTCCCAGATTTAACTCTAGAGCCAGCTAGGGCTAATAGCAGAAGTTCAAAGACATTCACGCTCAACAGGTATTTTCGGGGCACATTTCACTTGCCAAGCACTGTGCTAGGTACCTGCCATAAACAGTGATGGAGATACAGGTCTCACTGTTAAAACTAGGTCGCTCAAGGAGAGAAGTAAATGAACGTTGAAAAAAGATGTGGTTAGTATCCAAATGGGGGAAATTACTTCTGTGCTATTGGAAAGAATAGAACGGGAGGGGATCTAACTCAGACTTGGGGCTTCAGGAAGGCATCCCAGAAGAAATGATGTTTTCACAGAGACCTACAGTGTGGGTTGAAATGAGCTGGGCAATGGTGAGGTCTGTACCATGGAGGGTGGAGGAGAGAAGCAGGGATGCAGCAGCTGTAAGAGCCAGTGCCAGCTCCTGGGCATCCAATCAGAGCACAGATGGAGTCGGAGGCAAAGTGTCCCTCTGCACTCTTCCCATCCTCCTCTTCTCCCAGGCCTCCTCCCTGGCCCCCAAACACATCAAATCTTCTGTTCCTGCTGATATTGCCTGAACTTTCCAAAACAGTTGATAAGTTACTAAGAGATCAAAGGTTTTAAAATGCAAATCTCATGGAGTGTGTGCTGGCGGTACTGAGTTTTAGTCAAAGTATAAATTGCAAGGTAAGGTTCCTTCCCATCTTAATGTAGAAAGTGCCTAAAAAAATCACCCGATGCTTAAATTCAGACAGAAACAGAAGTGAGTATAGACAGTTACACACACTCAGCTTATTCTTAGACTGAATGCATCTTAGAAGCTGCTTAAAAACAAAAAGGAAATACTGTGATTCATTCTTTTTATAGGATATGAGATATCAGTGGGTGTTAAATAAGAGCATATTTGGTTTTGTAGACAAATGATTTTCAAAATTCTAGAATTAAAAGGCATTGAGAGAGAGAGAGAGAGAGAGAGAGAGAGAGAAAGAGAGAGAGTTTCTTCACTGTAGAGTTTCCCAAAGCTTTAGTATGCCAATAGTTTGTGAATCTCTCAGTGGGGATGACTGGGCCCCCTTTCCCAAACTTACTGTCTATGTAGCCCTTTTATCATAGAATCCCTGTTAACTTCTTACTGAATTTGTGTTTTTCAACCGGGAGGAAACACCGCATGTTTGGATTTTTCCCTCAGTGATGTACTATGTTGAGAATTGTTTTAACTTGACATGTAGTCACTCAATGTGTATATTTCTGTAAAACTTTGTAATTCCCCTTTGAGGATGAAGAATCCTTTTAGTGTGCAACTCTTCTAGGAATAGAGAATGAACTATTTCTAGAGTCTGATAGGTACTCTTAAGATTGTGGGTCACTCCTTGTTATTTAAGAAAAAATAGGTTGAGATAGTGTTCTGAAGTCCAAGTGTGTTTTGTGTAATATTATAGACATGAGAAGTTTCCCAATATGACAATCCTTTCTCTTTCAACTTTCTCTCACAAAAAATTTATTTTTTATTTCCCATCAACTAAGTATAATCCAAAAACCTTTGGGATAATATATTCTAAACTTGTACCTAAAAGGCTCAGCAAAGATTACTGAACAAGGACATTTTTTATGAAGACATTTTTTCCCCCCAAGGCCAAGACATTGCAGTAACATGTTGTCTGGTATAAATAAAATCTACCAGGTAGTGAGAAATTTTTCATACTCCCCCATCCACCCATTAGTTGAGCATATTAAGCGAACTTGGAATTAATCATGTTGGATCAGTTTACTTTAATGAGGAAGGCACTGATGATATCTGTCCTCAAATTCTGGCACAAACTATTTCAGGCACTGAGATAATTATGTTTGTGAGGCCTTTAATGAGGAAACTGTCCCAGCTCAAGACTTAGTTTAGGCAAAGGGATTATTCTGAAGGCTTAGACATGGTAGTTATGCAGATCTCAGCTCCTGGAATCTTAAATGAATGTGAAAGAACTAGCTAATAATCAGGACAACTCACATGCACGCTCCTTCCCTTCTCCTGTCTTACAAAAGCTAAAAGGCTCTTATTCTTAGGTAGACTTGTATACATACTTCAACTACTATTAAAAAGGAAGCATTTGTAGATATTACATTTTCAAATGGTATTTCTAAGAATGTTTCATATTTACTAGGGGGAGACACTCGGTCCCGTGTTTAGGGATTGAATAAACTCGGCTGCTGAGCCTGAGCCCGGCAGCAAAAAAAAAAAAAAAAAAAAAAAAAAAAAGTTTCACATTTAAATGCAGTTTTCAATATTTTAAAAAAGAAAAATCATATTTATTAGAAGGAAGGCAGCTGTTATGGGGTGAATTTTATCTCTTCCAAAAAGATATGTTAAGATCCTAATCCCTAGTACCTCTGAATATAATCTTATTTGGTGATAGGATCTTTTACAGAGGTAAACAAGTTAAAATGAGGTAATTAGGTTGGGTCTTAATGTCATACATCTAGAGTAAAGAAAAAAGGAGAGAAACAGAGACAGACATGCATACATGAAGACACCCAGGGAGCAGATATTCATGTGATTGGAATGATACATCTCAGAGCCAGGGAAAGCCAAGCATTGCTGGAAGAGACACGGTGGGATTTTTTTTTCTGAGAGCCATCAGAAAGAGACTGTGTGGTCCTGCTGACACCTTGATGTCAGATGTCTAGTCACCAGAGATGTGAGATGATGAATTTCTGTGGTTCTGAGCCACTGAGTTTTCTGCACTTTGTTTCTGCAGCCCTAGAAAATGAATATGATGACTCTGTGGTTGAAAGCACAGGCTTTAGGATGTTGGCTTCCTAAAATTATACTGAAGAAACTTCTGAAAGGGGAGTTCCAAAAATATTTATGAATTTGACAGTTTCAGTGGGTTGGGGTTTTTCAGCCATCCCGTATAACAAGATGAAAGAACTAATACTATTTTACAAAATTTTATATACTCGTGTGTGTGTGTGTGTGTGTGTGTGTGTGTGTGTGTGTGTGCTGTTTTTCTCTGCTTCTCAGTAAAACTACAATCTTAATGGGAACCTCAGGAGAAGAGATGAGAGAGGAATCGGGGGAAGAAAGTAATTGATAATACCTTGTGGGAAAAATAAATTTATTTTAAAACAAAATGTGAAAGTTGTGGGGAAATCGGTCATTTAATCATCTCCTTGAAGAAGTTAGCGTTTTAAAAAATATGTTAGAAAGGTACTGTCACTTGATCACAGTTAATCTAGATTTGTGAGGTATAATCTGCCTTTTGCTTCATGGAAAGACCTTTGTGTCCAGTGGCAGTCAAACTGTCAAAAGCAATGAAAGTGACCTCTGAATTAGTAAACATTCATTTACTAAAGGAAATGGGTATTCTTCATTTGTTCATTGTTCATTTGTTTCAGTAACCTCCCCACTGCCTCAACCACAAAGTATGCAATTTCATGAAGAAATCTTCTATATTTAATGACCAAGACTTTTGCTAAATATGACAGACCGTATACAGATAGCATAGCTTCTAATGATTCTCTTTATGAATCATGTCTTGGTGAAGGAAAATTTGGCCTCAACCTAACTGTGTTACCAGTGACTAAGCAGAAAAAATGTCCATTGAGTATTTTCTGTGTGCCAAGCAGTACACTAAGTTTCTAATATAGGTATCTTATTTAATCCTCATGTAACTTTCTGAAGTGGATGTCTAGGTTTTACAGAAATTGAAGATGAGAGGTGAGAAAATTGCCCAAACTTCTGGTTCTGATAGGAGCCGGATAGCAACTCCATTCCTACCTCTTACCACTTACTACTACCGAAGCAAAAAAAAGAAAGAAAGAAAAATAAACCCGCAGAATTCATCTCTATGGAAGGTAAGAGAAAAAGGAAAACTCATAAACCCCAAATTTTATATAAGTATGGCCAAAAGATCATAACAAACAGAATAAGCTTACCACTCAATGCCAGAACACAATGGAAAAACATTAATAAGATACTCATGAGAGTGTGAACCAAGCATTTTAGATTCCACCAAGCTGTCCCTTAAATAAAAGACTATAGATAAACAATTTTATTAAAAGATTTTTTTTTCTTCAGTGTTTATTTATTTTTGGGACAGAGAGACATAGAGCATGAACGGGGGAGGGGCAGAGAGAGAGGGAGACACAGAATCGGAAACAGGCTCCAGGCTCTGAGCCATCAGCCCAGAGCCTGACGTGGGGCTCGAACTCACGGAGCGCAAGATCGTGACCTGGCTGAAGTCGGACACTTAACTGACTGCGCCACCCAGGCGCCCCTAGATAAATAATTTTAAACATAGGTTAACTGAGGAAACATCCCCATGGATCCTTTATGAGAAATCTACTAACAGGTAAGGGATAGTCATCAAGAGATAATCAGTCAAATTTTAGCAAAAAGACTAGGGGTAAATCTTGACTATATTTATCTGTAAACTAAAACAAAGATGGAAATTACCAAGAGAAAGCAGAGCTCAGGATGTTGATATTAGACCAGGCAGCCAAGCGAAAAAAGTATTAAGTAAGACAAAGCATGGTCCTTTGTAATGGTTAAATTCACATTAAAAATATAAGATTTGTGAGCAAATATTCTTCATACAACATACCATAATATTCTTAAAGCTTCTGTAAACAAAGAAAAAAATGATTTCTACAAACTAAGAACAACTGCTCTTCAAGTGCCCCTAGATGTTTATAAAAATCGACTCACAAAGAAAATGCCAACAAATTTCAAAAACCAGATTGCAGACTATAATTTGTGACCACGAAATAATAGACTAGAAACTGTCATATAAAATAAATACAAGAGAGACTCCAACCTCGTGAAAACATCTTTGGAGTTTTAACATTTTATTTGAAAACAACCTGAAACTTACAAAAAAGCTGCAAAAGTAAGAACACATAGAATATTCATGCATTTTTCTACCCAGATTCATCTACAGTGAAGATATTCCCTATTTGCTTTATTTTTCATCATTTGTGTTTGTTCTGCATGTGTGCGCATGTGCAAGTATATATATATATTTTCCTGATCATTTGAGAGTTAGTTCATATATCAAGGCTCTTTACTTTTTTACGTGACCATCAAATACCTCAGTATTTCCTAAGAATAAGCGAATTCTCAGATGTATCCACAGTACGATTATCAACTTCAGTGTCATATTAACACAATGCTTTTATCTAATCTACCATCCATATTTCCATTTTGTCAAGTATCTAAATATTATCCTTTACAGCATGTTTTTCCCTCCAGTGGAGGATTCATTCTAGGATCCAACATTGTTTTTGTTTGGGATGTCTCCTTTGCCTCCTTTAATCTGAAATGTTTCCACAGTCTTTGTCATTGATGACATTGCTGCTTTTGAAGGGTAGTCTCTCTCCACCTTTGTTTTTAATGTGATGATCTTTATTGGCCTGCCTGATGTTTCCTCATGGTTAGATTCAGATTATACATTCCAGGACCGAATAATACATTAGGGATGCGGTGTCCTTCTCAGGACATCTGCATCCTGATGCACGCCCGTGTCCACTTGCTCTTCATTAGTGATATTAATTTTAATCACCTGATTAAGGTCTACATTTTCCCACTATTTACTGTTTTTTTCCATTGTAATTTAAAAAAAATTAAAAAAAATTTTTTAACGTTTATTTATTTTTAAGACAGAGACAGCATGAATGGGGGAGGGTTGGAGACAGGGAGACACAGAATCTGAAACAGGCTCCAGGCTTTGAGCTGTCAGCACAGAGCCTGACGCAGGGCTCGAACTCACGGACTATGCGATCATGACCTGAGCCGAAGTCGGCTGCTTAACCGACTGAGCCATCCAGGCACCCCTAAAAAAATTTTTGGGGGGATCCTGGGAAGATGGCGGTGTAGGAGTATGCTGGGCTCACCTCGTCCTGCTGATCACTTAGATTCCACCCACACCTGCCTAAATAACCCAGAAAACCGCCAGAAGACTAGCAGAAAGAGTCTCCCGAGCCAAGCGCAGACGAGAGGCCCACGGAAGAGGGTAGGAAGGGCGGAGAGGCAGTGTGTGCTCCACGGACTGGCAGGAGGCAGCCAGGGTGGAGGGGCGGCCGCTGGCCAAGCAGAGCCCCCGAGTCTGGCTTGCAAAAGCGGAGGGGCTGGATGAGTGTGTTCCGACAGCAAGCGGGACTTGACATCTGGAAGGTTATAAGCTAACAGCCCTGCTCGGAGAACGGGAGGGCTGAGGACAACGGGAGGGAGAGTTGTTGAGCCCCGGACGACAGAGCTCAGCTTGGCAGGGAACAAAGGCGCTCGCCAGCGCCATCTCCCTCGCCCATCCCCCAGCCAAAATCCCAAAGGGAACCAGTTCCTGCCAGGGAACTTGCTCGCACCGCGCAAACACCCAACGCTATGCTTCTGCAGATCCATCCCTCCGGTGGGTCTGACTCCCTCCCAGTGCCCCAGGGCCTCTCCTGAAGTGGATCTCAAGGAAAAGTGAGCTGAGCCTGCCCCTCCCGCCCCTGTGCACCTTGCTGATCCACCCCAGCTAATACGCCAGATCCCCAGAACCACAAGTCTGGCAGTGTGCAAGTAGCCCAGACGGGGGCCACACCACCCCACAGTGAGTCCCACCCCTGGGAGAGGGGAAGATAAGGTACACACCAGTCTGACTATGGCCCCAGTGGTGGGCTGGAGACAGACATCAGGTCTGACTGCAGCCCCGCCCACCAATACAAGTTACTCCAGACAGCACAGGGGAAGTGCCCTACAGTTTCGAACCACCCCAGGGACTATCCAAAATAACAAAATGGAATAATTCTCCTCAAAAGAAACTCCAGGAAGTAGCAACAACTAACAAATTGATCAAAAATGATTTAAGCAATATAACAGAACAGGAATTTAGAATAATAGTCATAAAATTAATTGCTGGGCTTGAAAAAAGTATAGAGGACAGCAGAGAATCTATTGCTACAGAGATCGAGGGACTAAGAAATAGTCATGAGGAGCTAAAAAATGCCATAAATGAAGTGCAAAATAAAATGGAGGTGACCACAGCTCGGATTGAAGAGGCGGAGGAGAGAATAGGTGAACTAGAAGATAAAATTATGGAAAAAGAAGAAGCTGAGAAAAAGAGAGATAAAAAAATCTAGGAGTATGAGGGGAAAGTTAGAGAACTAAGTGATGCACTAAAAAGAAATAATATACGCATAATTGGTATTCCAGAGGGGGAAGAGAGGGAAAGGTGCTGAAGGTGTACTTGAAGAAATAATAGCTGAGAACTTCCCGGATCTGGGGAAGGAAAAAGGCATTGAAATCCAAGAGGCACAGAGAACTCCCTTCAGATGTAACTTGAATCAATCTTCTGCATGACATATCATAGTGAAACTGGAAAAATACAAGGATAAAGAGAAAATTCTAAAAGCAGCTAGAGATACATGTGCTTTAACATATAAAGGGAGACCTATAAGACTCGTGACCGATCTCTCTACTGAAACTTGGCAGGCCAGAAAGGAATGGCAGGAGATCTTCAATGTGATGAACAGAAAAAATATGCAGCCGAGAATCCTTTATCCAGCAAGTCTGTCATTTAGAATAGAAGGAGAGATAAAGGTCTTCCCAAACAAACAAAAACTGAAGGAATTCATCACCACAAAACCAGCCCTACAAGAGATCCTAAGGGGGATCCTGTGAGACAAAGTACCAGAGACCTCGCTACAAGCATGAAACCTACGGACATCACAGTGACTCTAAACCCATATCTTTCTATAATAACACTGAATGTAAATGGACTAAATGCGCCAACCAAAAGACATAGGGTATCAGAATGGATAAAAAAAACAAGACCCATCTATTTGCTGTCTACAAGAGACTCATTTTAGACCTGAGGACACCTTCAGATTGAGAGTGAGGGGTTGGAGAACTATTTAGCATGCCACTGGAAGTCAAAAGAAAGCTGGAGTAGCCATAAGTATAGCCATACTTATATCAGACAAACTAGACTTTAAAGGCTGTAACAAGAGATGAAGAAGGGCATTATATAATAATTACAGGGTCTATCCATCAGGAAGAGCTAACAATTACAAATGTCTATGTGCCAAATGCAGGAGCCCCCAAATATATAAAACAATTGCAAACATAAGCAACCTTATTGATAAGAATGTGGTAATTGCAGGGGACTTTAACACTCCACTTACAGAAATGGATAGATCATCTAGACACATGGTCAATAAAGAAACAAGGGCCCTGAATGATACATTGGATCAGATGGACTTGATAGATATATTTAGAACTCTGCATCCCAAAGCAACAGAATATACTTTCTTCTTGAGTGCACATGGAACATTCT
This sequence comes from Felis catus, assembly GCF_018350175.1. NCBI lineage: Eukaryota > Metazoa > Chordata > Mammalia > Carnivora > Felidae > Felis > Felis catus. Next base: position 72,823,350 of record NC_058379.1, on the reverse strand, counting down.
CCAAGATAGATCACATACTGGGTCACAAAACAGCCCTTCATAAGTATACAAGAATTGAAATCATACCATGCATACTTTCAGACCACAATGCTATGAAGCTTGAAATCAACCACAGGAAAAAGTCTGGAAAACCTCCAAAAGCATGGAGGTTAAAGAACACCCTACTAAAGAATGAATGGGTCAACCAGGCAATTAGAGAAGAAATTAAAAAAATATGGAAACAAACGAAAATGAAAATAGAAAAATCCAAACGCTTTGGGATGCAGTGAAGGCAGTCCTGAGAGGAAAATACATTGCAATCCAGGGCTATCTCAAGAAACAAGAAAAATCCCAAATACAAAATCTAACAGCACACCTAAAGGAACTAGAAGCAGAACAGCAAAGACAGCCTAAACCCAGCAGAAGAAGAGAAATAATAAAGATCAGAGCAGAAATAAACAATATAGAATCTAAAAAAACTGTAGAGCAGATCAATGAAACCAAGAGTTGGTTTTTTGAAAAAATAAACAAAATTGATAAACCTCTAGCCAGGCTTCTCAAAAAGAAAAGGGAGATGACCCAAATAGATAAAATCATGAATGAAAATGGAATGATTACAACCAATCCCTCAGAGATACAAGCAATTATCAGGGAATACTATGAAAAATTATATGCCAACAAACTGGACAACCTGGAAGAAATGGACAAATTCCATTTAAACACCCACACGCTCCCAAAACTCAATCAGGAGGAAATAGAAAGCTTGAACAGACCCATAACCAGCGAAGAAATTGAATCAGTCATCAAAAATCTCCCAAAAATAAGAGTCCAGGACCAGATGGCTTCCCAGGGGAGTTCTACCAGACGTTTAAAGCAGAGATAATACCTATCCTTCTCAAGATATTCCAAAAAATAGAAAGGGAAGGAAAACTTTCAGACTCATTCTATGAAGCCAGTATTACTTTGATTCCTAAACCAGACAGAGACCCAGTAAAAAAAGAGAACTACAGGCAAATATCCCTGATGAATATGGATGCAAAAATTCTCAATAAGATACTAGCAAATTGAATTCAACAGCATATAAAAAGAATTATTCACCATGATCAAGTGGGATTCATTCCGGGGATGCAGGGCTGGTTCAACATTCGCAAATCAATCAATGTGATACATCACGTTAATAAAAGAAAAGATAAGAACCATATGATCCTGTCAATCGATGCAGAAAAGACATTTGACAAAATTCAGCCATGTTTCTTAATAAAAACCCTCGAGAAAGTCGGGATAGAAGGAACATACTTAAAGATCATAAAAGCCATTTATGAAAAGCCCATAGCTAACATCATTCTCAATGGGGAAAAACTGAGAGCTTTTTCCCTGAGATCAGGAACAGGACAGGGATGTCCACCCTCACTGCTGTTGTTTAACGTAGTGTTGGAAGTTCTAGCATCAGCAATCAGGCAACAAAAGGAAATCAAAGGCATCAAAATTGGCAAAGATGAAGTCAAGCTTTCACTTTTTGCAGATGACATGATACTATACATGGAAAATCCGATAGACTCCACCAAAAGTCTTCTAGAACTGATACATGAATTCAGCAAAGTTGCAGGATACAAAATCAATGTACAGAAATCAGTTGCATTCTTATACACTAACAATGAAGCAACAGAAAGACAAATAAAGAAACTGATCCCATTCACATTGCACCAAGAAGCATAAAATACCTAGGAATAAATCTAACCAAAGATGTAAAAGATCTGTATGCTGAAAACTATAGAAAGATTATGAAGGAAATTGAAGAAGATATAAAGAAATGGAAAGACATTCCGTGTTCATGGATTGGAAGAATAAATATTGTCAAAATGTCAATACTACCCAAAGCTATCTACACATTCAATGCAATCCCAATCAAAATTGCACCAGCATTCTTCTCGAAACTAGAACAAGCAATCCTAAAATTCATATGGAACCACAAAAGGCCCTGAATAGCCAAAGTAATTTTGAAGAAGAAGACCAAAGCGGGAGGCATCACAATCCCAGACTTTAGCTTCTACTACAAAGCTGTCATCATCAAGACAGTATGGTATTGGCACAAAAACAGACACATAGACCAATGGAATAGAATAGAAACCCCAGAACTAGTCCCACAAATGTATGGCCAACTAATCTTTGACAAAGCAGGAAAGAATATCCAATGGAAAAAAGACAGTCTGTTTAACAAATGGTGCTGGGAGAACTGGACAGCAACATGCAGAAGGTTGAAACTAGACCACTTTCTCACACCATTCACAAAAATAAACTCAAAATGGATAAAGGACCTGAATGTGAAACAGGAAACCATCAAAACCCTAGAGGAGAAAGCAGGAAAAGACCTCTCTGACCTCAGCCGTAGCAATCTCTTACTCGACACATCCCCAAAGGCAAGGGAATTAAAAGCAAAAATGAACTACTGGGACCTTTTGAAGATAAAAACTTCTGCACAGCAAAGGAAACAACCAACAAAACTAAAAGGCAGCCAACGGAATGGGAAAAGCTATTTGCAAATGACATATCGGACGAAGGGCTAGTATCCAAAATCTATAAAGAGCTCACCAAACTCCACACCCGAAAAACAAATAATGCATTGAAGAAATGGGCAGAAAACATGAATAGACACTTCTCAAAAGAAGACATCCGGATGGCCAACAGGCACATGAAAAGATGCTCAACGTCCCTCCTTATCAGGGAAATACAAATCAAAACCACACTCAGATATCACCTCATGCCAGTGTGAGTGGCCAAAATGAACAAATCAGGACTATAGATGCTGGAGAGGATGTGGAGAAACGGGAATCTTCTTGCACTGTTGGTGGGAATGCAAACTGGTGCGGCCGCTCTGGAAAAGTGTGAAGGTTCCTCAGAAAATTAAAAATACATCTACCCTATGATCCAGCAATAACACTGCTAGGAATTTATCCAAGGGATACGGGAGTGCTGATGCACAGGGGCACTTGTACCCCAATGTTTATAGTGGCACTTTCAACAATAGCCAAATTATGGGAAGAGCCTAAATGTCCATCAACTGATGAATGGATAAAGAAATTGTGGTTTATATACACAATGGAGTGCTATGTGGCAATGAGAAAGAATGAAATATGGCCCTTTGTAGCAACATGGATGGAACTGGAGAGTGTGATGCTAAGTGAAATAAGCCATACAGAGAAAGACAGATACCATATGGTTTCACTCTTATGCGGATCCTGAGAAACTTAACAGAAACCCATGGGGGAGGGGAAGGGAAAAAAAAAGGAGGTTAGAGTGGGAGAGAGCCAAAGCATAAGAGACTCTTAAAAACTGAGAACAAACTGAGGGTTGATGGGGGGTGGGAGGGAGGGGAGGGTGGGTGATGGGTATTGAGGAGGGCACCTTTTTGGATGAGCACTGGGTGTTGTATGGAAACCAATTTGACAATAAACTTCATATATTGGAAAAAAATAAAAATAAATAAATAAATAAAAAATTAAAAAAAATTTTAATGTTTATTTATTTTTGAGAGAGACACACACAGAGTGTGAGTGTGAGAGGGTCAGAGGGAGGGAGACACAGAATACAAAGCAGGCTCCAGGCTCTGATCTGTCAGCACAGTGCCTGAGGCAGGGCTTGAACTCACGAATGGAGAGATCAGAACTGAGCTGAAGCCAGACGCTTAACCCACTGAGCCTCCCAGGCACCCCTATTTTTTCCATTGTAGATAATACGTAATCTTTGGGGAGATTTACTTTAAAATGGTGTACATGTCCTATGCTCATCAGAATTCCCCCCCTACACTTAGCATAAATTGATGAATCATCTCATAACTAATCTTTACTATGATGGCTACAAAATGAAGATTTTCCATTTCCAGTATTCTCTTCGTATTTACCAGTCAGTAATTGGCATTCTACTATAAGCAAGGCCGTCCCTTTGTTCCTCCTCATTCATTTACTTACCTGCTGTAAATGAAGTCAAGGATTCCAATTTTTTAAAATATCTTTCATCAATTATTGCACATTAATTGGGTCCTCAAATTGTCCCAGATTTGGACAGTAGGAACCCCGTTATTAAACTGGCTCTTGTCACTTTGGGACATGCCTCCCTCTTTTTTTTTTCCTCCCTTCCTCTCTTTCTGGCACAATATGTCCTGGGCTCATTGTGTTCTCCTCTAGAATCAGCCATTTCTTCAGGGATCTCTGGTTCTCTTCATCAAAGACCTATATCTCCACATTGAGCATATCCATTCCAACTGGTGTCTTTGCTTCTTAGACCTTTTGCACACAGTGCTCATCAAAGTGTAGGAGAAAAATACTTACATGTCACTCTTTCGTCAAAAATAACCCCAAAGCCTACTGACTTGAACTTCAAGGTATGTTTAAAACAAAACAAAAACTCCATCTAAAGAAAACCTACATGTCAAAACTTATGGAACACAAAATATTATTTGAAATCAAATGTCTAGCCTTACATGATTTCATTAGTAATAATAAAAGAGTGAAAATAGAGGAACAAACCATTAATGTTCACCATAATAAACAATAATCACAGAGACCTACGGGCAGCCAAAGGAAAGCAAAGCAGAATTTATGACTTAGAAAACAAAGGTTAGAAATGTTTGAAATATACATACAAACAATAAAATGTAGATAATTCTGGCAAGTCCATAATTTAAAGAAAATATATTTGGATACATTTTCCTTTATGGGCCTGAAGATTCCTTTAATACTTATATATATTCTAATGATTTACTTTCTCTATCTTCTTGGAAAAATATGAAAATAAAAATTGTGACTCTTCACTCCTTTTTTAAGTTCTACAAGTTCTACCATGACTTGCATAAGTGATTCACATTACTGCAACCAAAGATACGTGCAATATTTATAATTTCCTAGAGGAAATTTTGTATAAGATGCATACTAATTTACTCTTTAATGTTGGTGCTAAAGAAGAGAGAAAGACCTGCCAATTAAATCTACTTTGCCATGGAAATGCTGCTAGGATAAGTAATTTCTGACCCGAGAGTGGTCATATGGGGTCTGGGATCCTCCTGCCAAGAGGGTACTTGAATGCAAACAAACTCCTCTGCTCTCGGCTTGCTGAAAAGCTGGGTGATCTATTTTGGCAGATGATGGTTTTGTGGGGCTTTTATAGAATTCGGAGGGATTCAGTTAAAGAAAGAGGATGTAAAATGATGTAAACACAATTTGGGAAAAGAATAATTGTTTATTTAGAATGAGAGAGGAAATCATGACCACCCACTGAAGCCTTAGAGACTGAGGTCTCATCTGACCCTCCTTCAGGCCCTTTTCCACTCATGCTACATATTTTCATTATTCTAACCTGGCCTCCCTCTCAGCACCTAGAATACTGAACACTTTCCAACAATTCCCAGTACTTGCAAGGGATCCACGTCAAGTGAGGGGAGTGAAGGTTATGCTCCATTAACTTCACAATCAATCTTCCTCTGGCTCAGACTTGTGAAAAACATCTACCACCTGCCAGGCATTATTGTAGGTGTGAGGATACAACCCTGAATAAAGGTGCTGTTTTTATAGACTTTATAGTCTAGTGGTGGGATGGGATAGAGAAAGTCAGTAAGGCAAATATGAATATAAATATGCCAAGATGGTGATAAGGGCTATGGGGAAAAAGTTGGTAAAGGGAGAGGGTTCTGGGGAGAATTTCTAGATACAGTAGTCAGGGGGACTTCTCTGAAAGGATGAATTTGAAATTAAGATCTGAAGGAAGTGAAGGAGTCAGTTACACATGTAGGGACACAATCCCCCCTCCCACCCACCGAAAAAAAAACAACAGGAAGTAAATGGCTCTGGCATGGAAGGGTGTTTGCCTTACCAGTCTGACTGGAATAGAGTGAATCAGGAGAGTTGTGGAAGATGAAGTCAGAAGTTAAGGAGGGAAAAATCACGCAGGATCTTGTAAAGTTTTTGGCTTTGATGCTGACTGAAATGCTTTTTGGTCAGAGGAGTGTTGTGATCTAGCATGTGTTTAGAATGGAGGGAGGGCAGGGGTGGATAAAGGGAGACAAACTAGGAAGCTTTTAAGATAGTGGTGATTTGGACTACTCAGGTAGGGAAAGATGTAGTGACAAGTGGTAAAGGTTTCAGTGTATTTTGAAGGTGGAGCTGGTAAGATTTGCTGGTAGATTGAGTCATGGGAGAAATAGAGGAGTCAATGATGAAATCAGTGTCTTTGGCTTGAGTAACTGGAAGAAAGAAGTTTCATTTCCTAAGAACAAGAAGTCCTTTCCTAAGAACAGGAATTCCTTGGGGGTGTTCCAGGGGCTATGGCAAAGTGTGCTGATGGTTGAGATCTGGAGTTCAAATTTGAGCTTATTGAGGCCCAGGTGGCTGTTGGACATCCAAATGGAGATGTTGGTGCTATTTAATGATCTGGTGCCTGAGGTTCAAAGGAAGCATTAGGACTGCAAATGCAAATTTGTGTCACTGCATATAGATAGGCTTTGCAGCCATGGATTTATTAGATTACCTAAGGAATGAATTTATAATGAGCCTGGGGCACTCAAAATTTTATAGTTTGAGAAGATGAGGAAAACCAGCAGAGCTTGAAGAAGAACCGAGTGAATGGGTATCATAAAAACCATGAGAAGTGTTTGAAGAAGGAGGAAATAACTTTGTCAAGTTCTGTAGATAGGTGGAGTGATATTAAGATTATCTAAATGTTTTGTAATGTATTTGTAGAGAATATAGGGCCAGTAGAATAGCAATTTAACTGGTCTCTGGGTCCTTTGGTATCTTGAAATTGCTGACATTAAATATCCTAAAATTCAAGTCTAGTCTAGAGAAAGTAGTCAGCTGTCCACAATGTGGTAACAAGGCAGGAACAGGTAGACTATAGTTTGGGGGCCTCAGCAGATTTTATAGCATTGAGCTGCCCAGATAACAGTCCAGGACTTTCTGGGGAGGCAAAAAACAGGGAATAATATTAAATCGAAGACTTCTCCTTCTCCTCCCTCTCCTGGGGTTTGTGGAACCTTGCATACAATTGCTGGCAGACAAAGGCAGGGAGAAAAACCTGGCTAGCTTTGCTCTCTCTCTTTGTTTTCTTTCATTTTGCTTTTAGCTGAGGAAGAAGGTATGTTTTAGGAAAGGTAATTCTTTTTTAAGTGGAATTATTAATTTTTTTAATGCACTAATGCCCAAAACTTGTTCCAGCAAAAGTGTAAAACCTTCTTTAACTTTTTTTTAAAATGCAAAAATATTACTGTTCTGAATGAAGACATGTGTAAAGGTGACTAAGCAAATTTTTGAAGGATTGTTACCTTTATTTTAGATAGATTCCAATCAGTCAACTTGAATGGAGTCAAGAAATTAAACTGTGTTTTAAACCAGTAATTTTGTTATTCACTATAACTTTACACTCCAAATGAAATTTAATTTCTGAATAGCTAGTCTGGAAATTGACAGTCACTTTGAATTGGTTAGTATACATACTATGACAGTGTGTTTAGAATATAGATGATGCCTGACTTTAACGCTTTTTCCACCCATCCCCAAGATTAAAATGTTAGGAAGCGGAGGCGCCTGGGTGGCTCAGTCGTTTGAGCGTGGGACTTTGGCTCAGGTCATGATATTGTGGTTTGTGAGTTCAAGCCCCGTGTCGGGTCCTGTGCCGACATCTCAGAGCCCGGAGCCTGTTTCAGATTCTGTGTCTCCCTCTCTCTCTGCCTCTCCCCCGCTCATGCTCTGTCTCTCTCTGTCAAAAATAAAATAAACATTAAAAAAGTTTTTTTTAAATGTAAGGAAGGAAACAAAAGTTTAGGTGTAATTTTAATTGTACTTGAGCCCTAAGTGAGAGACTCCACTGTCAAATCACTTCTTTGGTAAATACAATGGAAATTTATGTTGAAAAGTTCTGGTTCCAAACTTTTGGAAATTGACATTAAAATGAATATTAAAAATAAATGTATTTAACACATTTGAAAAATTTGTTTCTTATTGATTTGAAGATTTCCTTAACTCAGGCTTCTAGCATAAAACAATAATGTTTCCATTGGTAATTTAATTTTTTTGGAGGACTCTTAATTTTTCCAGATTATCTGCATTTCATTATTGAAGGGGCATTTGTCACTGAATGCAAAACAAATATGACATATTTTAATCCTTGAAGACTCAGACTCTTACATAAAAACTAAAGTTATCAAAGATGCTATGGTTGTCACTTTGAAATTTCCCTAAACTAGGCTTTATACCAAAATTCTGAAATTTACCATTTCCTTAATTGGTTGAAGTATTGGGTGTGTGTGTGTGTGTGTGTGTGTGTGTGTGTGTGTGTGTGTAAAATGGACTGATTTTACAATTGATATGTGTTCTAAATCATACATACACACTAACATATGCATCCTAGTCTATATTTTGTGGCAAAGTGAAAACTTAATGGAAGATGTAGGTATTTCAAAGATCTGAATACAACTTACTCTCCCTTTTATTTCTTTTCTCTATTAAGAGTATGCTGATGCTGTCTAAAATGTCATGTCTTTGTATTTTCCGATGTATTCCTGAGAGAGGATTTCTTTTTCTTACTGAAGGATACAATAGTTAGATGAGAATAATAGCAATTGATTTCCTACCTATGTTCATGTGAAACAATACGAAGTGAACCCCTATCGCTCAAATTTTGATTTTTAATGTTATTTTCCAGTAATTAAAACTAGAGCTTTTCAGGGTATACTTCAATTCAAGAAGAATTTTTATTTTCCTGGCCGAATGCTTTTGAAAGTATCTGAGGGTAATATAAAAGGGAGAGAAACAGACTTGAGATTTCAAGTGACCAAGCAGTAATTATTAGATCTGTAGATAAAGGAAACATGGAATCTGTAAAGGCTGTTTGCCCACTATGATACTCTAAAAGGACAAGTATTACAAAAGGTCCTAAAAGAAACTCATATGTGAGTTTCTGGCAGTATTTACTAAAATGCTGCATGTCGTTCCATAAGTCATACACTAAAATTTGTGCAACACCTAGGGTAACACACACAGAAGATATATACAAATCTTTTAAAAATGTTACACTGGGGGCACCTGGGTGACTCAGTAGGTTGAGCGTCTGACTTCAGCTCAGGTCATGATCTTGCTCATGATTTCGAGCCCCATGTTGGGCTCTGTGCTGACAGCTTAAGCCTGGAGCCTGCTTGGGATTCTGTGTCTCCCTCTCTCTCTGACCCTCCCCTGCTCATGCTCTGTCTCTCTTAAATAAGCATTAAAAAAAAAAATAAAAATGCTATACTTATTGTTAGTTTCATCACTCTTATATTAAAAGTATTATGTTAGTGTTATGTAATAATGAATTTAAAATACATTGCCTTCCCAGAAATTAAAACCTGTAAAAGCCAGGTAAAGTCACCAGATTTGTAGCATTGGTAAGATAAAAAAGATATGACAGTTTCATTCACTGAACCCTAAGGTTATTCTTCACATGTAAAAGTTGACTATTTGAGCATATAAATTCCTCCCCATCTACAAAAAATAAAGCTTTGAAAAATAAGGATAGGATAACCCAGATATAATAGTAGATTAAAACAACAATTTGAGAGAAATAGTCACTTCTGACTAGAGATAGTGTGGCTGTGGGGACCATGCACAGGCTTGTGGCTTTGACTTATGCTGCTCAGGCTGCTGAAAACCAGACAGGCTGTCCTCCATGCTACCCATGCCCCATATCTAGGTGGGAAATTGAATAAAAATAATTAACAAAATAATTTATAATCACCTTGGCAAATCCAGAAAGCTAAGAAAATTTAAAATTATAGCATAGAGTTAAATAACCATGTATGTTCATTTAAGTGAATCAAGATCGGTAACTGTTAGAAGAAAGGGAGTCTCAGAACACAGGATACAAAGATCCTAATTAGTAGTAACACTTATTACTTAAAACACACACACACACACACGCGCGCGCGCGCACACACACGCACACACACAGTCACTCCTTTTGTGAGTCAAGTGTCATGAGGGCCAAGAATATCTTTCCTGGACCCAGCAAACAGAAACATTTAAACATGTTGGACTTATTTAAACATTTAAAATGTTGGGCACCTGGGTGGCTCAGTCAGTTAAGCATCCAACTCTTGATTTTGGCTCAGGTCATGCATGATCTCATGCTTAGTGAGTTCGAGTTTCACATCAGCTCTGCACTGACAATGTGGAGTCTGCTTGGGATTCTCTCTCTCCCTCTCTCTCTGCCTTTCCCCTCCTTGTGTGCTTGCTCTCGCTCTCTCTCTCTCTCTCTCTGTCTCTCTCAAAATAAATAAAGTTAAAAATATTAAAAAAATAAAATGTTAGACTTTATATTAAAATGTGAGCACAAAAAGAGACTCAAAATTATAGGTCAAAAGTTACAAAGTATCATTTACACAAGATGAGTAAGTTATAGAGATTTAATATACAGCATGATGAGTGAGAGTAGTTAATGATGTTGTCAGATACTTGAAATCTTTATGGAAATGTTTTGATTATAGATTTCCAATGGATCTTAAACGGAATCTTCTCTATACACCATGTGAAGGTGACAGATATGTTATTTAGCTTGATTGTACTGGTCTTTTCCCAATGTATACATATACCAAAATATCAAGTTGTATACCTTAAATGTATACAATTTTTATATGTCAAAAAGGCCACCAATAAGGCAAATGTATATTATACTATTAATGGTCACTTTTTACTTTTAAATGGTGACATACAAGTTGTAAAAGTAAAAGGTAGCTTCATTTCACAGCTTGAATTTCTTTTTCTTGTGAAATCATATCTTACTATTTCAGCAGATTATTTACCATCCAACCAAACTCTTTCAAAAAAGCAGTAACCTGTCACCATTCTTTTTTGGTTTTAGTTTGCTTGTTTATTTATTTGTTCATGCACGCATTCATTCACACAACACATTCTTATTGATTGCCATATGCCAAGCACAGTACTATTAAGTGGGGATCCATTACTGAACAAAGCTCCCCTAATCCCTGCCTTCACAGAGCATTCATTTCAGAACATAGAGATAGACAATAATCATCAAACTTATTAAATAAGTGTACTGTTGGCTATGTTAAAAGATAACAAGGGTTTTGGGGAAAATACATCAAGGTAAGGCAGATTGGGAATTCTGGGTACCAGGTGGTAAATTTTCATGGTGTGGTCAGGTTGGACCTTATTAAAAGGTGACATTTGAGCAAGGAAGTTAAAGAGGAGGGTAGGTTAGAGAAGATATATATAGTGGAAAAGTGTTCCAGATAGGAAAAAAAAAATAGCCAGAACAAAGAAAATGCTATCACTATGAAATATATTAATAATTGATTCCCAATTAATAAGAAAAATATTGATGTGGAGTTTTTCAGTAAACGTTATTTAAATTGCCCTTAAGGCCTGAAGATCCCTAATATTTCTAGCACATTTAGTAATAAATTTGTTTCTCTTGGGAAGATGATAGCAATAAAAAGCAATGATAAACTTTTGTCCTCAAGCAGGTCTGACAGTGATCTGTGTGAATGCTTCTGAAAAAAAAATGACTTTTATGGTATTGAAACAACTGAAGTTATAAAATGTTTGCAAAGTCCTGATGACAAATCTATATGCAAAATCTGTGCCAGATTAGTGTTTACCGCTGCAGCTGAAGAATGGCCTGTCCATTCTTTTCTCCTCAAAGGCGGTAATGAAGTTGCTATCGGAAGTCATCACCACAATCACTGCCATCATAGGACAAGCCTGAAGAAGGGTCTGGAAGCTACACGCTCTTGAATCAGATGGCCTAATAGGAGGCAAGAACTCCTCAAGGGTCTGACTCACAGACTGGGGGAGGTCTAGTTTATATTATACATGTGGAGAAAATTTCAATCCACAAACAGAGCTGAAAACATATGAGAAATGCAGAGAGCAGAAGCAGTTTGCCCAACAATGTGTTGTATGATATTTGGTGTAAGCAAATAGTATCAAAAGAATCCTTTGAATAGAGGTGACCTATGTGCCTTTTGCCTATTAAAAAAGCCTGAAAATTTAATCTAGCCTTAGTATTTTATTTGTTATTATTTTTTAATGCTATTTGTTTTTGAGAGAGAAAGAGAGAGCATGAATAGGTGAGGGACAGAGAAATTGAGGAGACAGAAGATCTGAAGCTGACTCTGTGCTGATAAGTGGCTAGTCCTATGTGGGGCTTGAACTCACTAACTGTGAGATCATGACCTGAGCCAAAGTCTGGCACTCAGTTGATTGAGCCATCCAGGCACCCTAACCTAGCTTTGAGTGTTTTAACTCAACCAGCCATTCAGCAGTGCTCAAAATATTTTTCTCTCCCTAATCAGCTCTGTCTCCCATTTTGCACGTGTGTGTGTGTGTGTGTGTGTGTGTGTGTGTGTGTGTGTGAGAGAGAGAGAGAGAGAGAGATAGAGAGAGAGAGAGACCTAGCATTTAGTCATCAGGTGCTTAGAAAGGTAAGCCTGTTTTCAGTAGAATTTAGCTATTGAGTTTCCATTTGACAGTTTCCAGACAATTTGTTTCTATGTTGGTGATATCAACACATTGAAGGAATTATTATTTTCACTTGGAAAAACCTCTCAAGTTTCATTTCAGTATTGAGATGAGCCCAGGTTTTGGAGGAAAAGGTACCAGATCATTTTTTTCCTGATGACTAGGGACTATCCCCTCCTTATGCCTTGGTGTGTGGAGCACAAAGGCTGCTGGGAAAGAGGGTAGGTGAGTTTTCACAATAAACCAAGAGGACTGTGGGAAGAAAAGGGTTAAGACCTTGACACAATTTTTTGAGGGAGGTGGGGGTGGTGGAGACTGAATGTTGGAATATTCCGAGCACAGTAAACCCTTAGAGACCAGCAGATGGGAAAGGCCACCCAGCAAAATCACCTAGACCCAAAGAGAAACTAACTATGAAGTCAGGGTTTAGGTTATCCTATGAAAGAGCTAGTTGTGGGCATGACGTGAAGCCGGTAGAGAGACACCCTCTGCCCACTCAACCCTGGAACTTTGGTCTAAGCCTATGCATGTATTCCACACCACAGATCAGAGAACACACGATTCGATCTGCCAGTGAAGCAGATTGAATGTTAAGACTTGTAAGGGAGCTGTTAGAAGAAATTGCTCTCTTGCTGGTGGTGTTGAGATACCGTGAGCCTGAAGGTAAAAAGGTACATGATCAGCCAGCCAGCCTTATGGAAGCAGAACTGAGAAATGTTTTCTACCGTTCTTTCATCCCTTTCCTGGTTCCTTCTCAAATATCATTTGCCCAGAGCATCTGCAGACTTGATGGAAAAGGAATTCTCAGGACGAGTGACCATGTAAGTGTGTTTGGTGTGGCTCCAGTAACTCATGAGCTGCATCTGTTTCAGGGAATAAGGTTTCATTCATAGGTCACTTTTTGTAGTTCCATTTTGATCTTATTCACATCTTCTTATATGTTTTGTTTGATGAAAACTGTGCCCAAGCCAGTGGAGACTTAAAACTGATGTTGTTCAGACCTGGTTCTACTGACTTGTCTCTCCCGATAGTGCTGTACATGGTTGGTTGGCTACCACCGTTTAGTGGCAGTGATGATGGCCTTGGTAGTGGTGGCTATAGGTTTCTTGTGGAGACCAGAAGCAGAGAGTTGGAAATGCATTATTGGGTGACGCTTTATTTTTAAAAGTAGCTGAAATACGTTTTTGTTTTCAAGGTGCCTGAGACCAAAAGAAATGTCCCTAGCATCAAATCCATATACATGCAAAGAAATCCTGTTAATGCTTTTTGGTAAGTAAGTCAAACAACACTGAAACTTCCAATGTGTTCTCCACTAGAATGCCTCACCTTCTCCATTAGTTTTCATTTCACCTGTGGAGTCAAATTTCTCCCATTCATTTTGAGAATTCTGGAGAGAAGTTTGTGGCTTGATAACAAGCAAATAGGCAGCAGTGCTCTGAACCCTCAACTTCACAGGATGAAGAGCTCCCGATGCTCCAGGGATAGCAAATATTTCATGGGATACACTGTTTGATCTAATTCTTCTTTTTTTTAAGCAAAGGCTCTCTGAGGTGAAAACAAATTTGTAATTGGTGATACACATGGTGGCAAGTTGACTCTTACCATTGTGAATAGTAGGGAAAATTAAGAATTTAACCAAGAGCTGGTGTTAAAGAGAACTCAGAGGTGAAAGCCTCTCTCTCTCTCTCTCTCTCTCTCTCTCTCTCTCTCTCTCAACTTCTCTTCCCTTCAATATGCACTGAACAACCAAGACTTTACGCTGCCTCTTAGCTCATTAGGATGCCATGCTGAGCCGTCTTCATTTTCACACTGTTTTTTGCTGTGATTTCTCTTTTCTGCCTTTTCTTTTTTTTAAATCTTCTTTCCTACTATGCCCAAAACCAACCATTCTAGTCCTATATTCCATTCTCTTAGAGTGTTTCTGGGGTCCAGAATGAATCTTATAAACTAAGGAATTGCTGGATAATTGTTATAGTTTCCATATCACAAAAAATATTTGCATCTTAAAGGAGTAATTCTGGAGGTGGCATGCCATATCCTAAATTAGAATTTTCAATTCTGGGATATTCAATTCTGGAATAAAGGTTTTCGTAGTCCTTCTTGGATAATATTACCTGGGTACTCTGCTTATATTGTGCATATATAAATGGGCATGGAATGTGTAGCTATAAAACTCTGGGCCACTGAGCCAAGTTTCAAAGTGTAGCTATACAGTGAGTAATACAGATAATGACTTTTACACAGTGCATAGACTTCTTCATATGGCCCTCAATCTTGAACACTTTCCGTACAAAAAGTTGACAAATATGTACTATTTCAGCAACAGCAAAAACAATAAAACCTGCATGGGGCTTCCTAACTTTTGTGTTGGGAATAGATTGCAGATGTTCCCTGAAATATTGATCCCTTTATCCTGTTGACTCTCAAACTTTAGCATGAATCAGAAAGCCTAGAAAGCTTGTTAATATACAGAGTTTCTGTCTCAAGCAGAGCCTGAGAATGTACATTTCTTGTAAGTTTTTAGGTGCTGTTGCTGCTGCTGTTGTTTTGGGGACCACATTTACAGAATTGCTTTAGCCTTCAGGGCACTTAAATTGAGTCATCAAACAAGGGCTCAAGGAGCCCGACCTGGCAGTGCTTGCTCTCACATGCCTGCTAAGCACTGAGGAGATGCTCTACCTTGTGGAAATCTACTTTAGAATCCAGTCCAGGCTGCTGCTGGAAGAGTTTACATTCAGAACACAGCATACAACTCAAGGTGAATTGCACAGGGGTGAGGGTCGGAGAGGCCACAAGAAAGGTCCTGGAGGGTGTTATTTTAGGACTGGGCTCCTCAAGCTGTTTGTGACATGTTTCATTAGTGCATACAATCTAGCTTCAGTATGACCATTCTAAAAGTGGATGCATTTTCTGCAAATTAGATGTTCTCCCTTATTTTGGAATATCTCATCTACAAAAGTTTATTTGGATTTGAAATCCATTTGCATTGCTATAAGAAATTTCAACATTACATTGGTAAAGGAGAGTGAAGGAAGTGCTTTTAGATTTTTTTAAGTATAACTTCAATTGGCTAGTTTTTAAGCAGCTATAAAATGGGAAAATGGTTTTAAAATTTTTTATTATCTATATGTGAACAAAGTTTTTTACTTGATGTGACTCTTAAGGATTTGAAGAAAGATCACCATAAAAATCATGATTAGGAAATGCTTGTAGTCAGCTTAATCATAAAATCAAACATAAAAATCTATTTTCATAAAAGGAAGCTCAAGTTTCTCATTAAAGAAAAAAATGAAAAGTCTTTATTTTGAAGTTTTATATAAATTCAATAGTTAATACTCTTTCTATCACTTTTATTTGACTTTTCTAACATTGTTATCTTACATCAAGAATGTAATTTTTTCCCCACCAAGCGCTATATAGATATTCCCAAATCCATTCCAGTTTATCCCAGTTCTCATACAAATATAATAATTCTGTATGTCTACTCTAACTTGAAAATGGTTGGGAGACACTGCCATGGTCCCCACTGAATGTGAATCAGCCAAGTAGTATTTAAAATGATGTCCCCAGGGTGCCTGGGTTGCTCAGTTGGTTAAGCATTTGACTTCAGCTCAGGTAATAATATCAGTTTGTGGATTTGAGCCCCATATCAGGCTCTGTGCTGACAGCTCAGAGTCTGGATTCTGCTTTGGATTCTGTGTCTCCCTCTCTCTCTGGCTCTCTCTTTCTTTCTCAAAAATAAACATAAAAAATTAAAACTAAAATAAAATAAAATTATGCTCCCCACTTCTATGTCTAGAACTGTAGAGTAAACCCCCTTAGAGCAGATTTGTGCTATTATGGGACAATCAACTGCATTATCCCTCTTAAAAATAATTTTAAGGTAAGTAGGTACCCATTGCTTTAGGGAAAATATGAAGCAGCATCTATTTATGGTTTGACAAAGACACCAGTTTTCCTCAATTATACAGAAATGAGCATGGGAATGAAGTAAATAAATCTGCACAAATGACAAGGATCTTCCTGGGAAGAAAGTGATAAAGACACCAACCATTTTCCTTTTGAGATTCACTGTTATCATAATGAAGCTCTGTGGTAGATTAGAATGGCTCCAACTAATGCCCGCAGGGATCCCCAGAAAAGAATTCATCTTATAAGAAATGAAAAATTCTGATTGGTAGCTTGGATATATGGCTGTCTATGTCATGAAAGGAAGAATTATTTAGGAATAGCATTTTTCAAAAGTGAGAGATCTCTTTCTAATCCAGATACTCTGACATGGAGGCCAGAATAATGAATACATTTTGTGAATAAAACTAAGTATGATTTCAAATTTATCTGTAGTTTATGTGGCTATTTTGGGGCTAAGTGGAATAGTGCATATAAAATACTTAGAAGAGTTAATGGCCCATGGTAAGTGCTTAATAAATGCTAGTCACTGCTAATGTCAAAACAAATTAAGTATGAATCCTTACTTAGGAACTGAATATTTGGGAGCCCAAGTAGAATACTCCCTTAACTGATCATAATATTGAAAGTAATGAGGTTATTTTTCCTCAAAACAAAACAAAACAAAACAAAACAAAACAAAACAAACACAACACACACCAGGTTCAGAAAGAACCTCTTCAAATCTTTGTGAGATTAGTTTTCAATGACAATAATCGTAGCCTAAAATGGGGCCCAATGGTGATGGATCGGATTCTTCATTTGTTTCTTTGGCATTTAGAAACAAGGATGATTTTTGTTGTTTGTTGTTGTTGTTGATGTTGTTGTTATAAATAAGTTTCTTTGTCCTTCAATAATTTCAGTGGGCAAAGGAAAGATAGAAATAGAGAGAGAGGAGGGAGGAGGTGGGAGGAAGAAGGGGAAGAAAAAGAGACAGATAGAGAGAGAGAGAGAGAGAGAGAGAGAGAGAGAGAGAGAGAGAGAGAGAGATTGCTGTCAGATAACTAACTTGGCCAGGTAGAGGCTTGAGTAATGAATTAAGATATTATAAGGAGGTTTGACCACAAGGTGGTGAAAGGTGTCAACTGGGTGATATAATAATAGACCTATATGAGAAGCATTTTTAGAATTAGAGAGCATTGTGGAGGAGAGTGGACATCTTTACATTTTTTCATTACAGGAATTTCTAGCTTGAGAGGCAATTTAAGAAATCAATAACTAGAACTTTAAAGGAATATTTGAAGAACACTGAGAATAATGTATGAACTTTAAACAGTTTTACACAAAAAGATTTAGGATAGAAATGCCTAGAATGAATCCACATACTTAAATGCATGAAGGTGAACATGGAGATGCAGAATGATAAGGATTAGTGGAGTTGACACAATACACAGTGCAAAAGGTGGATGATGCACCAAAAAAAAAAAAAAAAAAATAAAAAATAAAAAACAAGGAAAATCCACAACAGAGATACTTCCTACAACCATTCCTAAAGATGGATTTGAATTAATACTGTCACTACCAGTTTAATTTTCTTTTTGCCGTTTCAGATATTTCTCTCTCTGTCTCTCTGCATACAGACCCACGTACACACATATACATAGGCATGTGGTTGTACCTTTTTACATATGTGCACATGTATGGTATCTGTGTTTACCCTTAGTTTTATTGGTAAATAGAATGTGGCTTATTTTACAACAGGTTAATTACCTCCCAGTGAGTTTTTTGCCCATTTGTTTGTATTAATCACATAATATCTAGGTAAGAAAACACTTTATGGATCCCGAGATCCAGAGAATCAGCACCTTTCAAATAGTGTTGCCTTTGCCATTCCTCTCACTATCACTAGGTCATATTTTATATTTATGCCAACAATAATACCAAATGTAGCCACGCTTGACTATATTCTCCTTATCCCTGCATATTTCAGGGAAGAAAAAATGATAGAGATGTTGTACATGTAAATTTTGCATTTGGGTTGTAAAGGATGGGTTCTCTGAGAACTTCTTAAAACCACAAGTATCAATTGCACATAACTACTGCACTCAAGGGGAATTTGGAAGTATGTGAGTTCATTACAGTGTAGACTTGGACATAAAGTCTTCATCATCAACATACCCAGTTTTGGCCTAGGGTGGGAAACTGTGTGAAAATATTCTTAACATTCTTAATCAAGGTCAACCCTGTAGCTATGACCACACAAAAAATTGAACTCAAAATTTTAGTACTTATCCTTACTAATTTCATCAATACAAATGGCTCTGAATGATTTAGAAATGGACCTTTTCTTTTTCCTTCAAAGGCACATTTTTAAGGAATGCCATGAACACTTATCAATCATTCCAGCTTGGATTTGGAATTGATAATCAATAAAGTATTCATCATTTTCTCAGTTGTTTTTCCTTCTAGATTTACTACTAAATATATCCTCCCTATTTTCATTTTGAAATGGAAAGAGCCCAGCCTTAATCTTTCCAGGATACTAGTATAGCGTACATCAAAATGATACATGAGAAGATTTGGACTTATTTTTGAGTTTATGTATTTATTTTGAGAGAGAGAGAGAGAGCAAGTAGGGGAGGGGCAAAGAGAGCAGGAGAGAGAGAATCCCAAGCAGACTCCACGCTATCAGTGCAGAGCCCAACGTGGGGCTCAGTCCCACAAACCATAAGATCATGACCTGAGCCAAAACCAAGAGTAGGATGCTTAACCGTTTGGACTTCTAACAACAAATATTCCATTATTAACAGATTACTTAGATTTTCAGAAGAACACAAACGGTTAGCAACCTATTAGATGAGTCTGGCAATGGGAAATAGCAATGCAATAATTTAGCCTAGAATTCCCTTCTTCCCTTGATTGTTGCCATTTCCATCTTGAGTTGTATAAAACATTGCAGATATGTTTACCTGGTCTAATAAATAGGGAATGTTATAGAGTTGTGCCAAATTGTCAGTGGTTTGTAATGCACATGTTTTCTGAATCTGGGAGAGTTCTAATGTGAGGTGGGAGTGGGGAAGGGTCTCCCTCTGACTCACACATGGACTCTCAATTCTTCCATGTTTACCGCTTGCACACTACAGGTTTTATTTTAAGGACAGGCATCTTCCAATGCACTTCCATCAAACACACTTGGCAAAATTATGTTTTCTGAGATATCCCAGCTCAAATTTATCATAACTTACTTCCCGCCTCCATGTGAACGTAATTTATTAGTAGAGAAGAACAACAGGAGACATAGATGGAATCATTGTTCTTTCTTTCGAAGTCTTAGAGTCATGAGTAAATTATTCCTGGAGTCTTTCACTATTACCTGAAGCCCTGGTGTTTTGTTAATATAACCAATATTTGAAATAAAACTCAGAAATGAAAGACAAATTCTGAAGATAGGTTAATCCCTAGATTTTGTTATTTACAAATATAAAAAATACAAAAACATCTATCTACCGATCATCTATCAATCATCTATCATCTCTCAGTCCGTCTCCATTCTAACAGTCTTCATCAGCTGTTAAAACTTTTATTTTTATTTAATTTTTACCATTTAAACTCTATAGTTCATATTCTTGACTATCAAATTGTTTCATTCTGGCAACTGTAGAAACATTAATATACCTTATAGTATTCTGGTTATTATCTTTAGCAGCTGTTAACTCCCACAGGAAGTGGGGAAGTTATGAGTTTCTTTTTTCTTGCACATTTCTAATATGAAAAAAATTGAAAATAATCCTAAAAGAGGAATAAAAATAAAATTATAATATGGTAACTTGCTGTATTATGTTCATGTACCAAAGCTGAAGGAACATGGGGAAACCTAAGTGACAAGTAATTTTGCATTTTTATAGCTTGAGAAAAGAACATTTTACCAATTTTATTGGAATATGGGCAACAAGGAGGGTTAATAAAGAATTTTAAATAGAAAATTATGTTAATCTTAATTCACATTACAAAATAGTAAAGTCAGTAGACAGACAAGCAGTCACACATACATACAGTTGTTTTTTTTTTAAATCTAACAGAAGCTATAGGACTGTAGTCTTTTCTGTAAATGGATTTGAACACCACAAGTACCAAATACTGCATTCAAGGGAATATAATTAGAGCTGAAGAGTTGCGAACTCTCAAAATACAGATGAAACTCAATACTCCCAAAAGATTGTACTGGCTGAAAGTTTAAATGGGTTAAATAAGGGTTTAGATAAATCCCTGGATGACTGAGCCATAGCCAGTCATTTAAAGGCAATTAGAGATTTAAAGGTGAAGGTCTTGGGAGGATTATGTCACAGCAAAGGCAAAAGTCCCGTAGGGCACTTTAAGAGCCAGGATTCTGCCCAATTCTTTCATTCTTAAACAGAAGCCTTAGATACCTCATTCTCTGGGACTTTATATATATTTGAGTGTTTGATCTGGTCCCCAGGAAACACAGTAGCTACTCCAGGTTAAACCTAAAGTAGTACTAGATGATCTCATCCTAATTAATGAATTCCATTATCTTTCTAGGAAGATAGAAAATCATTCCTAGAGTTCCTTTTGTAAAAAGAAATGTAGGTTTGAGATTACCTCTCCATTCTTGTTTGCATATTTTTTCTCCCTAATTTCCTCCATTAATATTATACTTAATTGTAGAAGTAATTCAGATATAATTACATTTTACAAGTAAGAATAAAGGGGAAGGAATCATGTAACATGACTGAAAAGAAATAATTTTGACCATTTCCATTTCTGTTACATTTCAAGTCCCCAAAGATTTGAGTATGTGATCAACTGTTTGCAAAACTGTCCCAAGTTCTTTATCTTTACCTCTACTTCTACCCTTTGCAATGTAATTTGCAGTTCTTCCAATCAAAGGGTGGTCTATTTCCCTAACTCTTGTTTAGTCTGGTCTTGTTACTAGCTTTGGCCAATAAATTCAACAGAAATGATGGTGTGCCAATTCCAGCTATGGAATGGCACTATTTCAAACTTCTTTTTGAACCTCAGCCACTGACACAAGAACAAGCCTGCTGGAACATGAGAGTCCGCATAGAGAGAAACTGATCATCTTCAAGGCTAACTAGCTCACAGATGATCAGCCAGCTGATGATAGTAGATGCATGAGTTACCCCATCTGAAATCTTAATA
Source organism: Felis catus (assembly GCF_018350175.1). Taxonomy (NCBI): domain Eukaryota; kingdom Metazoa; phylum Chordata; class Mammalia; order Carnivora; family Felidae; genus Felis; species Felis catus. The sequence goes on along the minus strand of NC_058379.1, from coordinate 72,801,802 downwards.
ATTGTGCACATGATTTACATATCCATAATTAATAACAGATGCTTATTTTATGATAGTGCATTTTGCTGTGGATTGTTATATAGTAATAACTAAATAATAAAGGGATGAAGCATGTAATTGAGTTACTTGTTAGCTATATATTATCATAATAAGTATGTGGCTTTGTACTCTCTTCCCTCAGTATTTCCTTGGTGATATTAAATGATTTTGAAACATGTGGCCACATATTAAATCCAGGAGAATAAGGAGAAAGCTAGACACCAAACTTAAGGAAGTGAATCTGACAAAAAAATATTATTCTTTCATTTAATGGATTATCAGAAAAATACAACTGTCTACTTATATGTACTAAATAACATGTCCTTAAAATATATAAAAAACAAAAATGGTAGTAAATTAATTATAATGAGATGCTTTAAACACTCTACTTTCAATAGTTAAGAGTTACTTATCATTTGAAGAACAAAATTACCAAAAAAATGATTATCAAAACCAACTTACTAGAATATTCCACCCAACTGCATAAGGCTGGTTTTTTTCCCCCCAAACACCCAGAGGATATTTATAAAAACTGACCACAGATTGGGTCATAAAGCAAATCTCAACAGACTTCCAAGAATTAGAATCATATGGAATAGTATATTCCTTGATCACATGGATGAATTCATGCGCACACATATATATAGGATAAAGTGGGGCATTACATAATGATAAAGTGGTCAATTCTTCAAGACAGTATAATATGCATGTGCCTAAAAGAAGCATCAAAATATGTGAATAAAAATGCATTAGAACTACAAGGAGAAACAGATGAATCCAGTATTATTTCTGGATATGTCAACACCCTTTCAGATATGGAGAGATCTAATAGGTAGAACATAGTTTAACTTAACAATACCATAAATCAACTGAATATAATGGCCACTTATAGGCTAATTCATCCAACAACGGCAAAATACACATTCTTCTCAAGCTAACATGGAGAATTTACCAAAATAGACCACATCGTCGGCCATAAAACACACCATAACAAATTTAAAGGAATAGAAATCATACAATGTCTTTTCTCAGATGACAGTGGAATTAAGTTAGATCTCAATAAAAGAAAGATATCTAGAAAATACAAAAATATTTGGATATTAAACAACATATTAATTTTTTTTAATGTTTATTCATTTTTGAGAGAGAGGGAGAGAGAAACAGAGTGAGTGGGGGAGGGGCAGAAAGAGAGGGAGACAGAATCTGAAGCAGTTTCCAGGCTCTGAGCTGTCGGCACAGAGCCTGAGACAGGGCTCAAACCCACAAACCATGAGATCATGACCTTAGCAGAAGTCAGACGCTTAACCCACTGTGCCATCCAGGTGCCCCTAAAGAACACATTTTTAAATAATGCATGAATCAAAGGAGAAATCTCAAATTAAAAAAAATATTTTAAATAAAATGAAAATGTAACATCAATATTTGTGGGATTTGAATACATATAAAGTAAAACCTTGGATTATTAGTAACTTGTTCTGTGAGTGTTCCACAAGACAAGCAAACATTTATAATACATTTTAACTTGATAAATGAGCAATGTCATGAAATACAAGTAGTACCTGATGCTGAATGTCACATAGTCAGAATTGAGCCAATGGTTCTTGAAATTCACTTTGATATACAAGTAGTTTGAACTAGAAGCATGTTTCTAGAACAAATTATACCCGCACACCAAGGTTTTACTGTATTTAAAAGAATAAAGGTCTAAAATCAATAAGCAAGGTTCTACCTTAGGAACTAGGAAAGCAAATTGCATTCAAAGTAAGCAAAAGAAGACGAGGAAGAGAAAGAAGAAGGCAGAATAAAAAGTGGAGCAGAAATTAATGAAATTAAAAATAGGAAATCAATAGAGAAAATCAATAAAACCAAAAGCTGGTTCTTTGAAAAGGCCAATAAATTGATAAGCCTCTAGACACATCTGATAAAAAAGAGAGGACACAAATAACTAATATTAGAAATGAAAGAAAGAATATCATTGCAGATTTCATGTACATGGAAATGATAATAAAGTGGTACTCTGAACAACACCCACAAATTTGATAACCTTCAACCTAACATCTAAAATTATAATGTTTCTAGAAGAAAACATAGAAGATTATCTCTGGAAACATGAAATAGGCAAATATTTATTAGACTTGAGTAAAAATGCACGACACATAAAAATGGATAGGTGGTTTTTAGTGGAGATCAACAATGATGTTTTTTGAAAGACAAAAATGAAAAGGCAAGTGAAGAACTAGGAGAAATATTTACAGTACATATATCTGATAAAGCATTTATATCCTCAAAAATTATAATAATATGGAGTTCTACATTTATAGTCCATGCACTATTCTGAGAATTCAAGTTCCTAATGAAAGGTTAAAACAAACAAACAAAAATGGCAAAAATCTTACAAGTTTCCAGCACATGTTTAAGCTGGCAAATATTTAAAAAATTTTTTTAATGTTTATTTATTTTTGAGAGAGAGAAAGAGACACAGCACGAGCAGGAGAGGGGCAGAGAGAGAGGGAGACACAGAATCCGAAGTAGGCTCCAGGCTATGAGCTGTCAGCACAGAGCCCAATACAGGGCTCGAACCCATGGACTGCAAGATCATGACCTGAGCCAAAGTCAGATGCTTAACCAGCTGAGCCACCCAGGTGCCCCCTAAACTAGCAAATATTTTAAAGAGAGCTTCTGGCATGATACACAAATGTGTTTCTGCACAAAAACAGTACCCTTTCATGCTGGATTCATCAGCTGTTTTCCTTCATACCTACTATATAAACACAGCCTCCCTTTACAAAACAGTAGAATAAAATAGAAATTTCCCAGAGAAATTTTTTCATAGAAAATAATCAGGGAGTTGGGGCGCCTGGGTGGTGCAGTCGGTTAAGCGTCCGACTTCAGCCAGGTCATGATCTCTCGGTCCGGGAGTTCGAGCCCCGCGTCAGGCTCTGGGCTGATGGCTCGGAGCCTGGAGCCTGTTTCCGATTCTGTGTCTCCCTCTCTCTCTGCCCCTCCCCCGTTCATGCTCTGTCTCTCTCTGTCCCAAAAATAAATAAACGTTGAAAAAAAAAATTAAAAGAAAATAATCAGGGAGCATAGAACAAGCTGGAAATATATATTCATTCTTATATACATATACATAGGCATACAGATTTTTTTCTAAAGTTCCAATCTTTGTGTTACTTTTTATGAAGACGCTGTTGTAGTAACTCCTTCTCAGAACATGATAAACCTACGGGATGTCTGAGATGCATCACTGGTGAGGCGCCCACAATTTTCTTGCATCCTCCATAACCCTGGAGGAGAAGGCCATTACTGTGTCCAGTCATTTAAGACTCAGGAGAGCCTTGTTTCATGGCAGACTGTTTAAAGGTTTCTTGATTACAAGTGAATTCTATGGATCTATTATGTTTCATCGGCAGTTTAAAAGGAAAATTTAATAGATATCCCTGTATACATAAGGTTTTGGCTGATAACCATATTGAGCATCCTGTACAGTCCTATGTTTTTTCTGAGTCCTTTTTGCTTCCAAAGATTGTGCTAACTGCTGTTGATGAAACAGAGGCCATTCTCACCATGGAACAACCTACTGCTTTTACCTTCATTGATTTTTGAATTGTGCTGCTCACCAGAGAGTAATTGTTAGAGTCTCTTGTGGACCAGGGAACTTCAAGCCCAGTTCACACAGCTTCTATTGCCCAAGTAACTTGCAGAAACTTTTTATAACCTAATTGTACTCATTTTCAAGGAAAGAAGATATTTTGTTCTTTTGGTAAGAAAGGAAAATTTACCTAAATAGACTCCAAAATTGCAACACTGAAATGTTTATATATTCTTTTAGTTTAGTGTTTCTTTAATTGAAGAGAGCTATACTGATATGGTAAACAACTCAAAAAGTATAAGAATATGCACAATGAAAGTCAAAACTCTCCCACACCGTGGGACCTCTAATCTTTAGTGGTCCTTTCTGAACAGTTTCTTTCATACTGCTGGAAATGGTTCATATACATGTATGAGCATGTGTAAATTTTATGATATATATATTACAGGTATCATATATGTATAAATAAAACACTAAGGGAAATATATGATATATATACTCCTCCGCATAATATGTTTTAAGTTTATTTTTAATTTCCATGTGATAAAATTCTCTTTTTGATGTACAGTTCTATGACTTTTGACAAATGCATAGAACCATGCAAACAACATAATTAAAGTACAGAACAATTCTACTACTCTTCTCCCCAAAAATGATCCCCTAAGATCTCTGTCTTTATTGTAATTTTCAGTAGAGTTAACATACAGTGCTGTATTAGTTTCAGGGGTACAGTCAAGTGATTCAACAATTCTGTATACCAGTGCTCATCAGGATAAGTGTCCTCTTAAACCCCACCACCTGTTTCATCCATCCACCACCCACCTCCCCTCTGGTAACCATCGGTTTGTTCTCTATAGTTTAAAAGTCTGTTTTGTGGTTTGTCTCCCTCTTTTTTTTCCCCTTTGTTTGTCAAGTCCTCCCTCAACCTTTCTTTAACTTGTGGAGTTCACTAATTCGTTTTTTTCTCTAGTTTTGCCTTTTCCAGAATATCATATAAATGGAATCATAGCATGTAACCTTTTTAGTCTGACTTCTTTCACTTAGCAATATATATTTGAGATTCCTCTGTGTTGTATATGTTGATAGTTCGCTTCATTTGATTGCTAAATAGTATTCCACTGTATGGATGTATCACAGTTTTTCTATTTCCCAGCTGAGGGACAGCTGGGCTGTTTCCAGATTTGGTGATTAAGAACAAAGCTACTGTAAATATTTCATGAATAAATTTTTGTGGGAACCTGGGTTTTTATTTCACGTGGGCAAATACGTAGGAGTGGGTGCATATGACTTTTAACCTAATATATTTTGAGTATTATTTAATATTAGCATCAAAAGCACACACAAACACACTCCACAAACATATTTCTCCAGAGAGGACGTAACTCAGACTCTAGTACCTCTGTCAATGCCCAGAAATATTCCATGGTGTTAAGAGAGGTGTGAGTTTAATTTCTGTTCCTTTCTTTATTATAATTTTCTAAAATGAATTATGTATTATCTATCTACTAAAGAAGAAAACAATAGCAAACATTAATCAGCTCCAGTTAAAATATAACTCTAATTTAAGTAGCTCACTTAATTACTTTAATACTTTTTAGATTTTGTAACTAATTTCAAGTAGCAGTTTCTCAAGTCTGTTTTGAGTTTATAGACACAAACTGCCTAACTGTTGGAACATTTTGCTCATTAAAGCTTTCTGCTAATGCTACTGTCCCATGTTTATATCTGAAGAATTCACTTATTAACCAGGTTTGCCAACGTCTCTGACTTGACTGGTTACAGAAATTTGAAAGCATTTAAGTCAATTAAATAATTGGTTATATGGACCAATGACAGGAAAGCACTCTTTAGATGTTTAAGCATCGTGTAAATAGCCATTGGGTGATTTCCCCAAGGAAAAAAAATAATTATGAACAGAAATGGAAGTTCAAGTTCAGAGAACTTAAATAGAAGTTGATAAAGTTTTTCAGCACCCAACTCTGTCAGATTGCTTCTCCTGTAAATATACGTGTGGGAGGGGATCTCAAGGCACCTGACCCCTTTGATTTATAGATACTATAGTAATAAGGTTAATTTAAGACATTTACCTTATGTATTCCCACCACATTTTTACTTTTAGGGAGTAGGGGGCTCCTTGTTAAAGAAAATTCCTGACATACATTGCCTTCTTGGGTTTTTCCAAAATTCATATATTGAAAACCTAGCCCTCAGTTTCTCAGAATGTGATGGCATTTGGAGATAGGGACTTTAAAGGGGTATTTAAAATTTAATGAGATCATAGGGCAGGTCCTAGTCTAATATGACTGGTGTCTATATAAATAGAGGAGATTAGGATATACATGTAGAAATTAGGTGACCATGAGAGGACACAGCTGGAAGGTGGTTATAAGCAAGCCAAGGAGAGAAGCTTCAGAAGAAACCAAACCTGCCAACATTCGATCTTGGACTTCTGGCCTCTATAACAGTGAGATGTAACCTCTACTGCTCAAGCTACCCAGTCTGTGACATTTTGTTATGGCAGCCCTAGCAAAGTAATACATTTGTCACCATGGAGGACTGTTTCCACTTCCTGGTAGAAATATCACAGCCTGAGCTTCTGCTATGAAGACTTTGCTTAGAAAGAAATAGAAAAATAACAGTTACTTCCATGGTTACAAATAATGCTAAGCAAGTACAAATAGATTTGAAAGTCCTACTTTTTTTGAAGACTTATAACCAGATGATTACAATAGGATTTGGTAGTAAATAAACCTTTGTTCTCTCCTTTCCTCATTTCCTGTCTTCCAGAAATGCTTATTTCTCACTATGAAATTTTTTTTGCCTCTTGACCTCCTTTACCCATTTTCCATCCCCAGCCCTTCACCTCTGGCAACCACCAATCTGTTCTCTGTATTTATGAGTTTGTTTGTTTGTTGTTGTTGTTATTGTTTGCTTTTTATTTTTATTTTTTAATTTTTTTTCACTTATTCCACAAATATTTATTGAGATCCTGCCTGCGCTGAGGTCTACACAGGCATTGAAAATATACAGTTGAACAAATCAGAAAGCCCTGCCCTTAGAAGCTTACATTCCAGTGGGAGGAGACAGACGATGAAAAATATAAAGAAAGAAAAGATACAGTGTGTCAATGATAAATGAAAATTCAATAAAAAACAGGGCGGTGGGGGATAAGAAACCTCTTTCTTTATATCCCCAAGGATACGTATCTCATTGGCTCAATGAAAGTTTACCTCATTCATCTGTGTCTCCCCCTCCCTCCCCACCACACACACATCCGTTTCCCCGAGCCGAGGGCAGTCCCTGGCACATTCTATGGCAGATCTCGCTTTGGTAAATAAGTTTAGGGGTCCTGGATTCTAGGCCTTGGGCAAGTCCCTGCCCCTCTCTGGGCCTCAGTCTCCCCATCAGTTTATGGAGGAGTTGGACTAGAAAGGATCCCTAAGGTCCCTTCCAACTCTGACGCTCTAGGATTCTATGAATAGGGTTAAAGAGAACAGGGACCAGCGATTGCTTCCCCACCCTGGCAACTGTTGCCAGACGAGGGCCATCTCCCGGTAAGTGTTGAAACACCTCCCTGGATCAGGGAGGTCTTGGGGGCATCCCATCATGCATCGGGACTTCGCCTCGCTAGGAGGCACGTTTTCTATTGTTTGCTTTTTAGACTGCACGCATAAGAGAGATATGGTATTTGTCTTTCTCTGTCTGAATTATTTCAGTTAGCATAACACCCTCAAGGTCCATCTATGTTATCACAAATGGCAAGGTTTCCTTCTTTTTTTTTTTATGCCTGAGTAATTTATTTTTTAAAAGTTATTTTTATTTAGGTATAGTTAACACACAATATTATATTACTTTCAGGTGTACAACATAGTGATTCACCAAGTATATACGTTATGCTGTGCTCACCACAAGTGCAGCCACTATCTGTCATCATACAACACTATTACAATATCACTGATTAAATTTTTATGTTGTACCTTTTATTCCTGTGACTTACTTATTCCATAACTGGAAGCCTGTATCTCCCACTCCCCTTCAACCATGCTTCCCATTCCCCCACTCTGCCTCCCCTCTGGCAACCATCAGCTTGTTCTACGTATTTATAGGTGTGATTCTGTTTTTTGTTTGTTTGTTTATTAATTCCTCTTTTTTTTAGATTCAACATATGAGTGGAATAATGTGTTCATCTTTCTCAGTTTGCTTTATTTCACTTAACATAATACCCTCTAGGTCCATCCATATTGTTGCAAATGGCCTGATCTCATCCTTTTTTATGGCTGTACAATATTCCATATTGTATATAACACATCTTTCTTATCCAGTCTATTGAATAATTTCTTTTTTAGAAAAATATGTTTATTTGTTTTGAGAGAGAGAGGGAGAGAGAGGGAGAGAGAGAGAGAGAGAGAGAGAGAGCATGCACAAGTGGGGGATGGTCAGAGAGAGAGGGGGAGAGAATCCCAAGCAGGATCTGAGCTGTCAGCACAGAGCAGAGGTCAAACCCATGAACCGTGACATCATGACCTGAGCTGAAATCAAGAGTTGGACACTTAACTGACTGAGCCACCCAGGCGTCACTTGAATAATTTCTATGCAGGCAACCTCTACATGGGAAGAATACGTAGGTCAGCTTCTACCCTATTTACTTCAACAAACATTTATTGGGTCCATGATAAATAGACTCTGGCGATTTATAGATTCAAAAGTCCATATGCACTCATCATTATTCTTATGAGGGCATCCAGGAAGATATCAATACTAGGAAAATAACCACAGAAACATATTTTCAGTGGCGTGACAGAAGTACGAATGGGTATAATAGAAGCACACACAGAAGCTCCCAATCTAAAAGCAGTGAGCATACGAGTGAGGGAGTACAAAGCATCAGAGACTGATTTTATGAGAAATCAATGTTTTAGTTGAGATTTAAAGGTAAAGAAAGAGTAAATTTGTAAGAGCAAAAGCATCTTTCTGGCAATGGGAAATGCACAAGAAGAGGCATGATGGGAGAAGCAGCATGAAAAAGTTAAGGTACTGAAAATAGTTTGGTTTCACTAAAACATTACAGGAAGAATGCAGGAAGTTGTGAGTTTGGGAATGAGCAGGTAGGCATATGCAGGATATGAAGAACTTTGTAAACTGTGCTAAAGGCTTTAAGTTATTATTTAAATTCTGGTTACTTAACATACAGAGTAATATTAGTTTCAGGTGTACAATGTAGTGATTCGACACTTCCATACAATACCCGGGGCCCATCACAAGTGCCCTTAATCCCCATCACCCACTTAACCCATCCTTACACCTGCAACCAAAGACTTTAGATTCTACAAATGAGAAATGAGGCATAAGGATTTTTTTTTTTTGAGGAAACTGGCACAGACATATTTGCATTTGTAGAAGGATCCTTCTGGCTGCAGGACTGAGAGAAAAATCATACAGGGTTGAGACCAGGAGCAGGAAGAACAACAAAGAGGTCATTGAGTTTGTTCAGAAAAGAAATAAGGTAATCCAGAAGTGAGGAAGTCATGTTGGAGAGGAAGAAACAGAAATTCAAGGACTGGGAAGACAAATAAGTTTCGTCTCGTGTATCAACTCCAGTCACCTGGTGGTTGATGAGGGACGTTGTTTTGAGGAATTATGTGGTGGTGAATTCAGGATTAGCTGGAATGGGTATTGTGATTATTTAATTATGTCTGCACAGGCTTAGCAGAGGAGTGTATGTGGTAGGATGCTTTTCATGCATTTGCCGGCCATGATTTCAAGGGAAAAACTAGGAAGCCTAGAGAGAAATTGGATGTTGGAGAGAGTGGGAAAGGAAGCCAGAGGTGAAGGTGACTTAGATTTCTGGCTTGAGTGACTGGATGGATGTCCTATTGGTAACCCTATTGATAAAGGAGATATAAAGAAGGTTTTGCAGTGTGTGTGTGTGTGTGTGAGAGAGAGAGAGAGAGAGAGAGAGCGAGAGACAGAGACAGAGACAGAGAGGACATTTGTGCCCTAATGCATCTATTTTGGGGGACAGTTCCAGTTTGAGTATAGTGAGGTAGAGTTTCCTACATAACATTTAGGTAGAGTTAGGGAGAGATGTCAATTAGGAAATTGACTGCACTGGGGTGCCTGGGTGGCTCAGTCGGTTAAGCGTCCAACTTCGTCTCTGGTCATGATCTCACGGTTGGTGAGTTTGAGCCCTGCATCAGGCTCTGTGCTGACAGCTCAGAGCCTGGAGCCTACTTTGGGTTCTGTGTCTCCCTCTCTTTCTGCCCCTCCCCTGCTCACGCTTTGTCTCTCTCTCTCTCTCTCTCAAAAATAAATAAACATTAAAAAAAAAAGAAAAGAAAATTGGCTGCATAAATTAATCTGAAGCTAAGGGAGAGCTGGAGAATCATTATTTAAAAGTGATTAGCTCTTCAGTTAAAAAAAATCAGGAAATGTAGAATGAAACACAATGTGAAAGATTTTCTCAATATGTCAGTTACCTTAAATTTCTTAAAATAGCAAAGGGCAGAAGTCAAATCTGTAGTCTATTTTAATTCTCTGGCATCCTCCAGGGAAGATAATTAATTTTCTTTGGGCTCAACATTTGTACATCCGAAATAGAAATGATACGACTTGTCTTTTACTTTTATCTCAGCAATCTTGAGCCAGATCATTCCAGTTCCTAATCTTCTCATTAATCCCCCTTGCGATTGGGTTAATTCTTCCTAGATGCTTAGTGAATGTTGTCTTAACAATTCACAGCCCTAATTGATGACATATTTATAAAAGTTCCTACAGGCGTGCCTGGGTGGCTTAATCAGTCAAGCATCAGACTTTGATTTCATCTCAGGTCATGATCTCATGGGATCTTGTGGGTTCAAGCCCTGTATCAGCACAGAGCCTGCTTGGGATTCTCTCTCTCTTTCTCTGCACCTTCCCTGCTCACTCGCACTCTCTCTCTCTCTCTCAAAATAAATTAAAAAAATAATTAGGGGCACTTGAGTGGCTCAGTCTGGTAAGCATCTGACTTTGGCTCAGGTCATGGTCTTGAGGTTCGTGGGTTTGAGCCCCTCATCAGGCTCTGTACTGACATCTCAGAGCATGGAGCCTACTTCAGATTCTGTGTACCCCTCTCGCTCTGACTCTCTCTCTCCCTCTCAAAAATAAATAAACATTTAAAAAATTCATTAAAAAGAAATAAAAAAAAGATCCTACAAACCCTAACTTGGTTTAGAGAGTAAATGTACCTCTCATAATCAACAATCTGATCAGACAAACCAGACATTAAGGATAAGAATTAGCTCTCCCTGCCTCCAGTCCACGTCTCAGTTTCCCAGGATTCTCCTTAAGACAGAACATTTCCTCCTTTGCTCTCATTAGATATCTTCACATCAGGGATCATTTTCAAAACTTCTTGGACCACATATAGGATTCTCATCTGTCTTATGCATCCTGCCCATGCTGGCCTATGTTTCCAGAACTTGCTCTCTTTTCAGAATTTTGATAAACTTTCCCATTGATCAGCTCACTCTCATTTTCTCAGAATATGTCTTTAATTAGCAAATATGAGGTGGAAAATAAAACCTTTTGTTGTGACAATAATGGCTTGATCTTATATTTTGTTTTTTATTTTGTGTTTGAAGATTTTTTTTTCTTAATAAGCACTTCTCTCAACTATTGGAAACTCTAATGTCTACAAAATGTTATAATTATTAAGGTACATGGAAGCAGTGTATTTGTCTAATGCTTTTAATATTGTTATGGTTTTCTAGAATATCAATGTAAAAATTAATTATATTGTCCAGATATTACAGACCTGGGCAGGGAATGGGGTCAGATAAATACTTAGGTGATCAAGTCTAAGAATGAATAATAAATTGATAAACAGGAATTAGTGTGATTTGAGGTTTAAACTTAAGGGAAAAAAATGCCTTGCACCTACCACTGGAATTAAATATAAAAATGTTAATGATGGTTTTCTTAATGATCTAATTCTAGGATATTCATGTGTGTGTCCTGTAAACCAGGGGGATTAATCATTTAAGTGGAGAAAGACTAAATGACTCTGACAGGTGACACATTTAGTCTGTAAATTTAGTTCCTTGAGTGACTACCTGATAATTTATCAATGAAAAAATATATCTCTTTTACAATCAGAAGAGAAATAAACACAGCCCTTAAAATTAAAAAGAAAAAACCTTATCAGTAACAGCTGGCATTTCAATATATGGATCCTCAGTTGTGATTATAGGTAAAACTTAAATAATCCTTTGTTTTTGGATTGCAACTGGCCATAAAGAGCTGTAAAATAAAAAATCCATTAAATAATAATGGATTCAAATATGTAGATTTTTCTATTCCAAGAGAAGATCCAAAATCTTGATGATAGTGACATTAGAATTATGAGACAATGGGCCATTTAACAATAGAGTTAGGTTTTATGTTCTCAGAGAAATCACTAATATTTTTGTAAATGTGTAAATAGTATTTCTGAAACCAGTTATCTTGTCTTATCTCAAATTTATGTTGCCCTTTTAAACTATAATTTTAAGTGTAATCAAGGAGATAGTTGAAAAGCAACAATCCAATATGGCCCCGACAGGTCCAGATCATAGGTTCTCGTTGTAGCCTAGTCTTCATTCATACAGACAGATATCAGCCATGACTGTGGTTGCCAATGGTCAAAGACATTGCCATAGTGATATGAGCATGAAACATGGAAAATGAAAAACATAATCTAAGAGAGGAGGCAGCCAATTCAGGACATTTGTGAGATACCCCAGGGGACTCCCAGGACTATTTGAGAAGAATATGTGAGAGGCTGGACTTAGCAGAAGAAGAAGGCTGAGACAGAGGAATATCCTTATTGTCACTTTTCTCTTACTGCTTTAGAATATATGGCCTTAGAAAAATTTGTTATAGGCAAAAAATACACTATAGTGAAGTTATCATAATCTAGGCGTATTAGATTCCTAGGGCTGCTATAGCAAATTTCCACAAACTTGAAAGGTTAAAACAACAGAAATTTTTTCTCTCAAGTTCTGGAGGCCAGAAGCCTGAACTCAGTTTCACATGGACTCAGGCAGGGTCTTACTCCCTCCATAGGCTGGTGGCTGCTTGGGGTCTCATCACTGAAATCTATGCTCCCACTTTGCATTATCTTCTCCTCTTCTGTCTGTGTCAAATCTCCCTCTGTCTCTCTTGTGGACACTTATGAATGGATTGAGGGCTCATCTGGATAATCCAAGAGAATCTCCCCATATTAAGATCCTTAATTTAATCCCATCTGTAAAGGTTCTTTTTTCTTGTTAGATAACATTTACAGGTTTCAGGGAAAAGGATCTGAAGATGTTGGGTGGCTTGTAACCAGTTGAGAAAGGGTAACAGCAGCAACTAATTAAAAAGATATAATAGGGGAAGTCATAGGCCACCAATGTGAATTTCCACTCCTTTCTTAATTTCCTATTTTTAAAATTGTATTTTCATTGTCATCATAATCTCAGGCCACCCTCTTTGCTTAATTTAGTTTTGTCATTCTAGCAAATGTTTTCTACTCTGGCTACATATAAAAATCACCTGGGTAGCTTTGTAAAACCACAAATACACAGGCCCAACCTTAAACTAATCAAGATAGAATCTCTGGAACTGGGGCCTGGGCATCAACATTTTTAAAAGCTTCTTAAGCGATTCCAACATGAGGCCAAGGTTAAGAACTATGTCAGTAAACGGGGACAAATTATGGTTGGTTTATGGGCCTGTGTCATATAAGGAAACCACTGGCTTTGAAACTGGAGTTTGAATCTTATCTGACATTTACTAGCTATAGGACTTCAGACAAGACACTCTAGTGCCTAGATTTATTGTAAATTAATATAGATTTATATATGTGTATGTGTATATACATACACATATATTTATCTATAATATGCTTAACACATGCATATTCATTTATAATATAAATTGGATAATATTTGTTAAATGAAGACATGAATGTCAGGAACTATACTAAATGTGACACCATGTTAAATGATAGTGATAAAATAAAGAGGAAAGCAAACATATTTGCTGCCCATGTGCAACTTTTACTACAGTGGGGAAAAAAGACATTAATCAAACAAAGTCTCCCAAAATGTGATATTGAGGAGAAAGAGTGCTATAAAATTCTATAATGTTTTTACTCAGTCAGAAATGTTCTGAACCACTTCTCTAACGAAGTGATAAACACTGTGATAAAGAGCTGAGATCAGAAGGATGAGCAGGAGTTATTGAAGGAAGATGAAGAAGGAAAAACACTCTGGGAAAAGAAACGGGCATATGCAAACCCCAGACTGTGAGAGAGCACAGGAATCCTGTACTAAGGAATCCTGCCTTCATTATGAACACAGTGGAAAGCCACCCAAGAGTCTTGATCAGAGATAGTCAGGAAATGAGGCTGGTATGTTACCTTGGGACTTGGAGAGGTGCCAGAGTGGATGCAGATAAATGAGTGAGTGTGCTATTAGCAGTCACGTAAAAGACTATGGTGGCTTCCTTCAGAGTGATGATGACAACATGGAAAGGTATGGCTAGATTAAAGAAATGGGTGATAAAACTCATAGGGCTTGGTGAGGAAGAGTGTGAAGGAAACCAGTGATGACTCCTATGCTTCTGGTTTGTACAGTTGGGTGAATGGTGAACTATTTACTGTGATGGAAAACTCCAGAAGATAATCATGTTCAGAGAGGAAGATCAGGAAATTTGGTGTTGATCTTGTTTACTTTGACATTTCTAAGAGTTATTGAAGAGGAGTCACAAGATGGCATTTGGATATGCAGGTCTACAGTTGAGGAAAGAAACTTAGGATCAAGATAGATATTTGGGAATTATGTGAAAATGAGCAGTAATTAAAGTTGCAGTTATAGATGAGATTTCTCAGGGACAGAACATTGGGTGAGAAGATATGAGAAGTCAAGGCTGACTCCTGAAAAACTCCTAGCCTAGGCAGAAGAAGACAAACTTGAAAATTTGGCAAAGATTATCAGAGCAGTAGGGAAAATATCTAGAGAGTATTTATCAAGGAACCCCCCCCCAAAAAAAAGGTAATTATACTTAACAAGAGTGTACTCAACAAATTTGAATGCTGATTATAAGTAAGGTGAGATCCATAGGCTTTAATGACATAGAGGTCATTGGTGATCCATGGAAGAACACTACAGGGAAATAAAAAAAAAAAAAAACATAAAACTGGATTGAATTACTGAACAGTGCATGGAAAATAAGAAATTAAAATGTCGGGTGTAGATGAGTGTTTTGAGAAATACAGTTGTGAAAAGAGACTGTTTCCAAATGTCATTGAAAGATTGAAGGATTTTTGTTGTACTTTCTGTTTGTTTTAATGGGACAAATTGAAGTCATTTAACAACAGTGAAAAGGAACTCCATGGGAAGGAGAGGGTGAATTATAAGAGTAGCAGTGCATGTTTCTGAGAAGGAACTAGAGTGGTGTTGGGTAGGAGCTAGTTCTCATCTGAAACAGGAGAGAGACTAGAATGAATGCAGATGAAGTAAGTTTGCATGCTTGGTCTCAGGGAAAGTTTCTATTTTCCTTACAAATTCATCTACTGAATGGGTAGTAGAAAGAAAATGGTCAGAATTTTGAGAAGAGGGGGAGATTTGCAACAGGCATGTGGAGAGTTTAAAAGGAGAGACTGAGTCAACCAGAACTGGACAAACACAATAGGACTTCTAGGTATCATGAAGGCCTCAAGTAAGGTTGCTGCTGTTTTATCAGAAGTTCTAATCTCGTACTGTGTAATGTCCACAAAGCTCAGCTGCTCAGGGCAGAGTTGAACTCACCCAGGGTTGGAGGGGAAAAGGAATGAGCTTTTGAGGAAATTGTGCTTATACAAGAAATTATGCTTATTTCAGAATTTCCCCTCCCCACAAAGTTCTAATCCATCTCTTCCTTCCACTACCAGCTCAGAAGATGAAAGCCCCTCCTACTAAGAGAAATTTCCCATTTCCCTGAGACCAAACATTCGAGTTAGTGATTCCCATGGAATATGAGCTTCATAAAGAGAAGAGTGAAGAAATGAGAGGGACTGATGGATTGGAGTTCCCATTGTCCAATTTGTTTTACATAAATATTCATAACCTCATCAAATTTCTATAAATTCTTTTTAATATAAATATCCCATTGCTGTAAATAATTAGAAAATTCCTCTACTATTATTTCTATTTGTTTTACTTGATCTTTCACTGACTTCTTGTAATGAATTTTCATGGTGAATAAAGAATGCTTCCAAATAGCTACTATGTGGTTTGGACCCCCCCCCCACCCCATGCCCTAGAGTCATGACAGTGGCTGCATAGCTCACATGTTTACAGAATGATGCTAATGAGGTTTGCTTAGTGTCTTCCTCCCTGGCTTCAAACTGACCTCTCTACTTTCTGCTGTTCTACTCGACAATCTCACAGAAAGAGATCATTAGTCCCACAAAGTGAATGGGGGTGGGGGGGGGGAGAGTGGAACAAATGTGACCATAATCACATCAACAGTAGGGTAAGAAAAATACAGCTTTCATGCTTTCTTGATGGACTGTTCCTTATAAAAGAATAAAATATCTTCATAAATGGATTTATTGTTTTCAAAGTGCCTTCACATCTATTATCTGCCAAAATTTTTAGGTTTATTTATTTATTTTGAGAAAGCAAGAGAGAGAGAGTGCATGAGTGAGGGAGGGGCAAATAGAAAGGGAAGAGGGAGAATCACAAGCAGGCTTTGCAGCATCAGTGTAGAGCCTTATGTGGGGCTCGAACCCACAAACCATGAGATCATGACCTGTGCTGAAATCAAAAGTCAGACACTTAACTGACTGAGCCATCCAGACGTCCTGAGAAAAGAACATTATTATCTCCATTTTTCAGAAGTGAAATCTGAGATTCAGTGATGTCAAGGGCTTACCATCAAAGCAGCTGTATTAACCATGTGTTTCATTTTCTGTATTGCTGATGCTTTGAAATCTGGGGCCTTGCTGACCTTGGAGGCCCTCCAAGGTATTAACAATTCCTAGAGACAGGAAATAACTCACTTGTGAGTGTGCCCTTCAAATACAAACCAGCCCATCCAGAGCCCACACCCCAGGCACCACCTCTATCAGGCTCTCATACTCAATGCTACTATCCTACAGCCCTAATGACCCCAGGGCCAGGTACCAGAAAACTAGAAATAGCCCCTATGTTCCAAGGCCTGTTGAAATTGTTCACACTAACCAGTCGTAAGCCTGTGTACCCTATCTCCCCATTCCTTCCTGCAGAAACCACAATAAAGGGTCCTGCCCACAGCTTTTCCTTCTCCTTGTACCTCCTCACCAACCTTGGTGCATCCCAGCGTGGCTCCCCATGGCATGTCTTGCCTCTCCCCTCGGGAACTTTGAGTAATAAGCAATCTTTTTAATGGCTATCATCTTCTGATCTGTTGGCTTTACAATACCTCAAGTTTTTTTTATATCAATGCAATATTTCAGAATAGTAGTTTGGCTTGAAAGTGGTGAAACCAGGTTTAGAATCCAGGTTTGGATTCTTTCCACTTTACCACTCTACTACACTGTGGGTGGTGGGGCAAGAAAGTCACATCTACTGCTAACTGAATTCATTCATACATCAAATATGTATATTTGGAGCACCCATACCATGCTAAACAATTGCAAGCACTGGGTAAATATGTTGATAAAATAAGTTATAATAGACAAAGTGTAGAGACAGAAAATAAACAAGTAAATAAACATATGGGTATATAATTACAAATAGTGACAATGCTGTGGGTGAAAACCAGAGCATACAACTCTAACATATGGTTGTCTACTTCAGATTGGAGGTCAGAAGAGATTTTCCAAAGAGGTAATATCTGAACTATGACCTGAAGGAAATGAAGGATCCAACCAAGTAAAAAGCTCAAAAGCCCTTAGACAGGAGTCATCTTGGTTTCTAAGAGAATGGAAAGAAAACTACAGTAGATAAAACGTAGGAGAGATTGGTACAACGTGAAATTGAAGAAGGAAGGAGAAGTCAGATTATTTCAAGGTTCTGTGGGTTATGGAGTTTGAATCATTTTTCCAGGACAATGGAAAGATATTGAAGGGTTTTAAGCAAGGGAGTGATATGATTCCTTTCATGTATGTAAAATTCACTTTGGCAGCTGTGGAGAATGGATATAAGATGGATAATAATGAAGGAGTTAAGAGGTTATTTTAACAGATCAAAAAAGATGTTGATGGTGGCTAGGTCTAGGGTGATGGCTGTAAAGATGGAGAAAACCAGGCAGGTTTAAGATATATTTTGGTGATGGATTGATTATATGTGTAAGGGTGAAGTGAGAGAATCAGAAAAGCAACTTGAAGGACTTTGGCTTAAATAATTAGTCAGATGATGATGATGCCATGTGCTCACATGGGGAAGTCTGAGGGAGGAACATGTGTGTGTGCATGTGTGTGTGTTTATGCACGTAATAGGGGTGGATGAGGTGGCAATTGAGGATCCCATATAAAAACCACATGACAAGTTTGTCATGTCTCCTAACTCTTTCAGTGGAGTAGCAATAGATGGTTGCCTATGAATCTGAATTTCAGATCTCAGAAGGCTGAACTGAAGATATATTTAGGAAGAAAATGCACAGAATTAATATTTTACAATGCATGACAGAATGAGTTCATTTGGGGCTGTATATATAAGAGAGAAGTAGAAACGTCCATAACCCATTTCTGAGAAGTTATGGCATTTATAGGTTTAGGGGAAAAATACTGGAGAACAATAACCAGAAGTGGCCAGAGAAAAATGAAACCAAAACATGTGGACCACTATTTAATAGACTCAGAAGCTAATCAGCTAACAAATGGTAGAATTGAGATTCAAACTCAATTTGTCTGACTTGGACACTTCTATTCTTATGGCTCTACAAGCTTTCTTTCTGAAAACAGTGAGAATAATTGAGCACCACATACTCTCAAGGTTTTCCAAATTGACAGGTTAGAAGTGTCTCCTGGCATTTTTATTAAAAAGCAGATTTTCTAATCCTTCTTCTGATTAAATAAAATTCCTTTTTTTTTTAAATCTCGTAGCTACAAGCTAAATATAGGTTGATATAAAAATTAAAGTAGATGATGTAGTTTTACCCAAACTTGCTAGAATCAGTGGTTAAATGACCTGCCCAAGGTCACACAGCTAGAAAGAGTTGATGTATTACTTAGGGCCATTTGTCTTCTGTGTTCTACTTTCTTGCTCTGCCTCCCCAGTATGCATATAAACACTAATCAATTCCCATGAATGTGTAATGGCTCCCTTGGCTCTGTTGAAAACCCATCTAACCTCCTTTAGATTACATACATTTTTTTTCTATGAAGCTTTAACTTTGATGCTTTTCCTTTCCTTTGGATGCCTATAGTATTTATTATCTCTAATGTTAAATTATTGCTCAGCATATGTTCCTTTGTGTTGCTGTATTCTGTCTCCCCTGGATTGTAAATTCCTTGTGGTCATGACTTAACATTTTGTGACGGTCTCTTAGCTAACCACCAAAATCCATTTTCTCTTTCTTTCTAGTTACTGAGACTAAATTCTCAGCTGCCCTTGCACTTCAGTGTGACTTTGAACCAAAAGTTCTTCTAATGGACTGGAAGTTTACTATGCCTTTTCCAGGGCTAAGCCATAATAATTTCCACGAGTGCTTCACCATGATCTTTCCCCCTCTCTATGTGCCAAAATGGTAGTAGTAGGGTTAAGTATGGTGGAGACATTACTAGCCCGGTTCCCTGACAGACTGCATGGAGCATAACTACTTGCCAACCTGAGATGCTCTAAAATGTATGTGAAGAGAAAATAAGCGTAATAGTATTTGAACCCTCACACTGAGGGGTTGATATATCTTTGATAGTTTACTATACCCTAATACACAGTATCATGTCTTTTGTGCTCTATCACATTATACAATATTCAAGATGTGACAAATGCTTAATGACAATGGTGATGAATAGATTAAAAGCTGAGTAATGTGAAAACAGGCAATTCTTGTCAAAGTTGTATACCTCATCAAATACTGCTAAGTTTTAGTTTCAAGTTTATTATGATCATTCACTTGATGTCCAGTTTTTGAAAAAAATCCTGTCTTCTCGTATTCTTTTTTATTTTAGGTCAGTATTTTGATTATATTCATCTGATAAAAATGTTCTATTTCTAGTTTAGCTCAGGTGGGTCATCAGAGCTAAAAATTATTGGGTAATGTCAGCTTCACAGAACATATCAGTTGCAATAGAAATGGTGGGTTTAAATATTGTTTTATAAGAATCAGGGGAAATATTACTTTCTATCATTTATATAATTTATTTACAAGTCCATTTTTTTAAAGATTAGAGTATCTACAGACCGAGCACTCAGATCCCTCTCATGAATAATAGATCATCCTCATTAATACTTTCAATAATATATTAATAGTAGCATATTAATACATTAATGATTTATTACTGGTTACAGCTTTGAAACAAAAGTAAATCTTGAATTACAAGATATATATTACAACAAGCATAATATTTTTATAAGGCAATTAGGGGAAAAATATACTTAAGCTATAGAATCAACCAACCAAAAAAAGAAAAAAAAAGATTTTCAAATTTTAATGACATTACTTGGAGAAATAAATAAGATATAGAAAAGGCATTGGAGTAAATGTTTTTGTCATTTTTCTTTGAGATGTAAAGTGTGTTAATAGGGAATAAACTAGAAAAAGAATAAACAATTTTGTTCTGTTAACTATCAACTAAAACTTGATTTAACTGAAAGAGTGATTATTTTGATTTGTATTGTGTATTGTAGTATGAAAACAGTAGGTGATTGAGTTGACTGCTAGAGCTTAATGTGATGAGTATATACATTATCCCATGTGTAATTTGTAAGATCTCAGAAAGTGGCTGAGGGAAAGAGGGATTCAAAGATTCTTCTCCCTTCTGTTCCCATCTAATTCTGATTTATTGCTCCTTCAGAGGCAAATATCTTCTGGGACCTATAGATAACTGGGTACAAGTGGGACCTTAGACTGTTGTAGGAAGTTCCCACCAGAAGCACTGGCTCACAGCTTTCTAATGCAAAGGCTGGATGAGTATCTGCACCCTTTTTTCAGAAACCCCAGGAGCAAAGGTGGTTGGATTCTAGAGCTTTATCCACATATAACTGAGGCTCTCTGGGAGAAGATTGACAATGGATAAATATATGATCTTTCTGGATCCCAAGTGTCCAGAGAAGCAAACTGGACAAGCCAAATTCTTTTCTCTTGGAAACTGAGACAAAAATTAATTACCTGAAATTGGAGAAAATTCTTTTAGGTAGTTTAGCAAGGAGGTGGCTGGCTATTTGTTTCTATACTGCCAGCCTTCTAGAATAACATACAAGTTTATTTTCTCCTATTTGTAGGGCAACCACCACTCAGAAAACTCTTATTAATCAACCTGAGATCTAATGACCAGAAAACAAAAAGAAAGAAAAAGCTGCTTGCATAGTATCCACAATAGCGAAATGTAATTGCTGAAAAAGACCACAATCTGAATAAGAAAATAATAAGAACACTTAGGTAGAACCTTAAGTGAAGCAATCACACACACATATAAACACTTTGTTAGCTTATTCTTAAAAATCCTCAAGTTGTCCATGAGAATATTTAAGTTTTGGATGTTTAGATCAATAATCAGACTCAATACAAGCATATCACAATCACATGGAAAACTATCTTAAAAGAGAATACAGCTCAAAGTGTCTGTATTTTCATTTGTATTTATGATCATGATGAAACTTTTAATGGATTAATTTATTATCACCTGCCAGTAAGACAAAATTAAAGGGTAGGTCTGATAATATTTAATGGTTCACTAAATGAATTCCATATGAAAAAGTTTTGCAATAAATTAAATGGGAAATACCACTTTTAAAAAATGAGTCATCAAATGATGCAGCGTAGAATAGATCAAACCCAAAATATTCTGTACAATTTCCTACTCAATACAATATTTACATTGTAGATGGTAATGTAGATATAGCAAAGTATTGCATATAACATTAAATTGTTATTTATTTGATTTTTATTTGTTTTGTTGCTCTGTTTTTAACTTATAAATTTATGTTTACAATTGCATAGGAATTAAAAATATAAGTTTAGTTTTATGTTTGTGTATATTTAATTTGTACTACCAATATTAGTCTACTATATTTTCCCTTTATAAGGGGTGTGTATATACTCAGATTTGAGAAATATTGTTTTATATATATGTGTGTGTGTGTGTGTGTGTGTGTGTGTGTGTGTGTGTGTATAAAGTATTTTATTTCTCATCCTCGGTTCAAAATATCTTGTTTTCTATTTTATATTTATATAATATCTCACTCAAGATAGTTCCTAAATGGCATTTTCATACATTTAATCTGTAGGCTTTAGAGACTTTTTTTTTTTTTTTGGTAGATAAGGCAAAAAAAAAAGGTAAAAATTTCTTGGATTCTACATCCTGGGATTCAGAATTGTGATGTCAAATCAATATATCATGTGGCTATTAGCTTTTATTCCACATGCAGACACACTGTCACATGTTCCAACAACCCATAATACAATGGGCAATTCAAGAAATGGAAAAGCATTTTCTGGAGTCCAGCTACTGTGGGATCAAAAAAATCTCAGTTACAACCAAATTTGTGATTGTTTACAAAATACAATGAAAAGTAATTCTTTAGAGATGAGGTTTACTGTCATCTATTCAAATAAAAATATCAGGAGACTATTATATTTAAATGAGAGGTGAAGGAAAAGCAAGCAGTGCTTAAAATGGTGTCTTTAATCAGACTTCTTCTCATGCCTACCATTGTCCCTTAATAATAGATTACAAAAATGTGCTTTTCCAATTCTTTATTATTCCTCTAATAAACAAATAATGTTACTATGTGTTTGTTTTCCATTATTATTTGTATTTCTATTCTTGGCCTCTGCCTTCCTCAAAAGTCCTGAAGGTTCTTCTTGAATGATCATCAAGAGTCTCAAATGTGGCTCTAAAGCAGACCTAATCCTAGTGGCAGTAACTGCAAATGTGCCCTTTTCAATATATTTACCTTTATTGAGACCAGCTGGGAGGGAGGGGAGCCTAATTTTGACCATAATTGCAGGATTATATCCTAATACCTTGCTCATCAAACACTGGCCCACTGAATGTTAGATTGACAGGAAGCAATATATGCTCTCTTTTAAGAAATACTTTTGAGTGGTTGCCATAATAGACTTGAAAATAGAATTCCTAAAAACAACAGGAAAGAAATCATCTCAAAGGAACACATCCGAGCTGTCACTCCAGCTCCCAAAAGCTTGATTCTCCGTTGACAATGTTAACTTAGGCCATCTGTAACTTGTTCCTATCTCTTCTCAGTCTCATCTGGCCACTTAATATGTCTTGGGTCTGACGCTTCAAGAGTCTTTGGTGTGTATAAAAAAATTGATACATCTTGATTCAGCCGATGGGGCATAAGATTGCTCTTATAGATATACTGCAAGTTTTCAAAAAAAATTTATGGGACTTCAACAGAAGACACTATAAATTTTACACAATGAATGAAACATGTTTTCTCAGCTCTTTTCATTTGGTAGAAAATTATGTATAACGCATTTCAGATGGTGCCCACACTTCACACGTCTATTTGATAGCTGGTTTCATTTAGCTGGTGGGGAAGGGATAGAGGAGAGCAGAAATGCCACTCATTTGTTCATCTTTCACAAGAAAATCTGAGACACTTACAAAAAGCAATTTAGTTCTTTTTTTTCTTCTTCTTTATATGAGGTTTTGACTTATGACTTAAAGTAAGAACCCCGTCAGAACCCAGCAATTCACAGGGACTTATCCTTGGGCACTTTTTGATTGCCACCTACTTAGAGTAAATAAGTGGATACTTCCAGGAAATCTATTTCCTTTCAGTGCTATAGGATTCACACTATATTATGAGATAAAGAGGAATACTGTGGGAAATACAAACTACAATGACAAAGAAGAATTGCTCAATTTAGTAGAGAAGAAAGATTCTTCTTCAAAAATGTAAAAGTAGACAATATACTGTTCCGGTGTGGTTTCAATTTTCATTTATATGCAGCTTTCAAATGGAATTATTTCAAAAAGAATTAAAATATGAGGCTATTCTCTCATATCTTAAATGAGCTCGTTCTGAATTTTTTTTTCCTGCAGGAATTTTTCTTATTTAATCCTACCTGACTTGCCTCACTTTCATGCTCATAATACTGATGGAGATAAGATTGTTGGCTTTTGTTGGGTCCCTGCTGAATGAGTTACTTGCTTTCCAAGGATTTTGGCTTGATTTCTTCCACTAGATTGGCAGCTCTTGGAAGATCAGTGTGCTGTTTTATGATTGTCACTAATCTGTTTAGCCCCTCTTTACATGTCAAAGAATTCAGAAAATGTTAGGGCATGATCACCTGGATTGGTTTACAGGTAGTCTTTGTCCTGTCGTGCATGCTCAGTGCTGCCTACAAGAAGCTACTACTCACTCCTCATTGTCTTTCACCCCAGTTTTCTGTTCATGAGAGTGGAGCGTGTCCTTTTGGTTACAGGCAATAGTGCATAGCTGATGGGCATTTTTTTGAACCAATATCTTGGTGGTATTATCAAGTGAAGAAATTTGGCCTTTATGAATGTCAAGAGCACTTCAGGATTATGACCTCAGAGAAGTAGCACTATCTGTTTCACTACTACCCATCAGGTAACACTGCAAAACATTGGATGGTAAAAATGGAACAACCTGTGTACATGCTAGGTAAGTCCCTAAGATTAAAACAAACAAACAAACAAACAAACAAACCAACAACCTGAAAAGTAGCTTCTATATGGTGTATTCTGGACTTGATAGAAGCTTCTTTGGTATATTTAGATAAGACATTTTGGTTTTGAGGAGTTTAATAGAGAAATGATCACCTGTTACTCTTTCAGAGAAATGTCTTAGGGATTGATGCTTTGATTTGGGTGTGGGGATTTGAAATGCTCAGTAGTAAAGCAAAGCTCTTATAGAATAGTAACTACATATTACGTGACACGAGGATCTAGAAATGAGATGAGTTACAAGTGACTGAGTGTATCTGCCCTATTCTCTTCCCATTTTTGCTTCTTGGATTTACTTATGGTGATTGTTAATTTATATGTCAACCTGACTGTGACACAGGGTGCCCAGATAATTGGCTAACTCCTTTCTGGGTGTGTGTGTGTGTGTGTGTGTGTGTGTGTGTGTGTGTGTGTGTCTTTCTAGGTGAAATTAGCATTTGAATCAGTGAACTAAAAAAAGCAAATTGCCCTCCCCAGTGTGGGTGAACCTCACCTAATCCCCTGAGAGTGTGAATAGAACAAAAATAAGGAGGAAAGATTGGCTCTTTGCCTGACTAGTTGAGCTAGGCCATTGATTTTTCTCTTGCCCTTGGTGCTGCTAGTTCTCGAGCCTTCAAATTCAGACCGGAATCTGTACAATGGGCTCTCTCTGCTCTCAGGTCTTCTTAATACACCATGGGCTTTTCTGGGTCTCTACTTTGTAGACAACAGAGTGTGGGACTTCGAAAAGCTCCATAATCACATGAGTGTGAGTGTGTGTGTGTGTGTGTATGTGTGTGTGTATGTGTACTCTATTGATTCCGTTGAACCCTAACTAGCACCCTTATGTAGCAAATATAAATCAATGTTTATCTTCATTTAAAATTTAGAAATCAAAAGCATTTTTAAATTCTCAACTCTTATGATATAAATATAAAATGTGCTTAAGCCAGAGAGAATATATTGGAGAATATAAAATCATTCTCAGGGCGGCTGGGTGGCTCAGTTGGTTGCACATCCGACATCAGCTCAGGTCATGATCTCACGGTTTGTGAGTTCAGACCCCACGTCAGTCTCTGTGCTGACAGTTTAGAGCCTAGAGTCTGTTTCGGATTCTGTGTCTCCCTTTCTCTGACCCTCCCCTGCTCTCTCTCTCTCTCTCTCTCTCTCTCTCTCAAGAATAAATAAACATTAAAAAAAATTTAAATCATTCTCAAGGGTATAATGAGTGAAATAAGGACTTGAATGAACACGACTGAGAACTGGAATAACTATAATATACTCCTGACTCTGCTTCTAACTATAGGTACAAATGTGGTGATGTCCCCTTCTGTTTCTGGATTTTATACTGATATGCCCCGATTGGAGAGACCCCCCGAAAACAAACCACCAGAGTCCAGAGTCAAAGCCAAGTGGCAAGGGTCATTTATTGCAGGTTCGAACCCGGTTCTCCGCGCACTCGTTGCCGGTGACGCTAAGAGGCCCCGAGCGAGGATCTTACAGCTTCTTTTATAGACAGGCACAAACAAGTTAGGGATTTTTTTGTGGTTACAGAGCTGTTATTGGTTGATATTTAAATTTGAACACTCAGCAGAACTTGATTGGTTCCCGCCTTTTTTTCAAACCACTCAGCAGAACTTGATTGGTTCCCGCCTTTAGGTCAGACCACAACCGGGCACGCCCTGGCTGGTTCCAGGAACGGAGGGCGGGGAGGGGGGGGGGGTCTTTTCTTTGCAGTTGTGAGTACACCTGGTAATTTTTCTCTTAGTCTCTCAAGACACCTTATCTTCAGATGAGGAGTCTGGTCTGTATCAGTCAGTCTCAACTTGGAGCAGTTTTCCTCTTAGGGTACTGTTGGCAATGTCTGCAGACACTTTGGTTGTCACAAGTGGGAGTGGTGGTAATGTTTCCAGATGATCTATCATCTTCCTGAGCTGCTAACTCAAGAAACCAACAGGTGAGCCCTGACACTTTTGTGGCCAACTGTTCCATTCTGGGGAATCCTGCTGGGGTCTGGACAAACCCAGAGCACAGCTCCTGGCTGCATTGACCAACACTGTTGCCAAACAAACTTGGATAAACTCATTGCAAGAGAAGCCAGTAGCTCAGGAGATGAGAGTTTGGAAAAGGGAAAGGGAGAAATTTATTTCGGATGTTGGCAACCAGGGGAGGTGGTAGACTCAAGACTTAACTGCCTTCTCTACCTGCGAGATGGAAACCTAGAGTTGTACAGGGAGGGGTTGGGGAAGAAAGCAGGGAGTGCATGATCATGGGTTGGTGGGGGGTTGGTACATGTTCAGCTTAAGATCAGAGACAGGGGAGGGGATTTGTGTTGTGTGGTCTTCTAGGAATTCTATTGCTATCAGACTGGCAGTTGGAATGTTCCAGTTATTGTCAAAGCCTCAAGAAAGTTCAATAAGAATAATTGTTGGGGTCTATAATCGATCAAGAAGGCTTGCTGACAGTAATACTGGCATCTCATTAGTAAAGGCTAGGGATGCTGCTAAACATCCTACCATGCACAAGACAGAATTATCCATCTCCAAATGTCATTAGTGTCAAGGTGGAAAAATCCCCACTTGAGACTCTTTCTCTTACAGTCCTAATCTTTTGAATCTATCACTCTGCTCTGATTGTTTCAGTTAAAGTAATAAACCACAAGAGACTCTTGATAGAGAAAAAACTGAGGGCTGATGGGGGGAGATGGGTGGGAGATGGCTGGATGGGTGATGGGTATTAAGGAGGGCACTTATGGTAATAAGCACGGGGTGTTGTATGTAAGTAATGAGTCACTGAATTCTACTCTTGAAATCAGTATTGCATTGTATGTTAATGAACTAAATTTAAATAAAATTTAAAAAAAGAAAAAAGTATTTGAACTTTTGAAGTTTTTTTTTAAATAAAAAGAGCAAATCATGGTGCATAATTAACATGAAAGGAAATTTT
Source organism: Felis catus (assembly GCF_018350175.1). Classification (NCBI taxonomy): domain Eukaryota; kingdom Metazoa; phylum Chordata; class Mammalia; order Carnivora; family Felidae; genus Felis; species Felis catus. Next base: position 72,774,395 of record NC_058379.1, on the reverse strand, counting down.
ATTAGTAAGAAATATAGTCTCATTTATGAAATTCTCCCATGGATTTATTAATATAAAGGAGAGGATCAATACCAACCACCTTCCCCCAAGAAATACCTTCTTTCATGGATCTCTATTCACACAAATTTTTAGTGAAACTAAGTTAAGGAGGGGACTGAGCTCTCTTTGTCTGTTAAGCTCTTTTTGTATTTGTTACTGGTGACACACACTGTCAGAAAAAAATTGAAGAGTAGAGAGAGGCTCAAAATGACTAAATATCTGAAAATCCCCTTGCTTTAAAATCTTTTCCAAACTACCTCTAATTGAGAAGTGTAGTCTGATTAGCAAGCTCTTCTTGGAAATGCAGGTGGTCCCTGAGAATGAATGAATGTTATTCTCTGTTAGTAGGAATCTCCATAGTCAGAAAGAGGCCTCAAGGGCTCAAGAGTTTTGTTTGGAAATAAGGAAATTCAGAGGTGGTGCCTGCAGGGGTGAGGCTGTTTGAGAATGTGACTCTCTGGTGGGCCGGAAAGAGAAGGCAATGGATTGAGGTTGATGGGAAGAGGGAGAATAAAAGAATACTTGGGTCTTTGTGTTTCTGCTTTTGGGAATCATCCAGTGGTGTATGAGTGCCTTAGGAAAGACAAAGAGGAAGAAACCCCGAAATTTCCAGTTTAGACATCCCTTCTCCATAGCAGATTTTTCTCTAGTTGTTTCCACCAAATGTTCCAGACAAGAAAAGGTATGAAACGTACTGTGAATTCTTTGTTTACTTTTTTTTTCTTTTTGTTAGTAGTAGATTTTCATTTTCAGAGGGCCCTAGAAAATGTTATCCAGGAATGCAGGAGGTTTATGTTTGAATTTATGTAACAATCAAAGGTGACTTACCTGTCTTTCTGTTAGTTTAGTGAGTCACCTGACTTCCTTCAGCTTATGGCTCATTATCCTCAGCTCATGGGGGTGGGGATACTGTTTCCAACTCAAGGTGTAATGCCTGAAGTTCTGAAACCTCCCACATAAGTCCACCAGAGTCGTAAGTCAAAGCCAAGCGGCAAGGGTCGTTTATTGCAGGTTCGAACCTGGTCCTCTGCGCACTCGTCGCCGGTGACGCAAGAGGCCACGATCAGGGTTGGTACAGCGTTTTTATAGACAGAGACAAATAGCACAGGGGAGGTTTCAAATTATGAGGGGCCTGATTAGTTGATTTTAAAGTAAGGACATTTGTTGTTCTCTGATTGGGCGTCCTTTGTCTGTCCTTTGGCGGGAAGGCTTTGTCCGTTACTTGTGGCGGGAGGAAAAAAGGGGGAAGGGGGAAGGGGGTAGGGTAGGTGAGGAATGTGCTAAGCAAGCAGGTTTACAGAAGCGAGAAATGCCGGTTACTTTATGTACAATCACTCATTCCATTACATATCAGACTACATTTAGGAAGGTTTACAACCCATTCTACTACACAGCGGGTTACATTTAGGAAAGGCCTCACAATGCTCGTAGCAAACAGCAAGCAAAACAGACTTCTCAGCAATTGTATTTCTTATCAAAGATCCATAATAAGCAGAAAAGAGAACCTAGCTTTAAACTAAGGCAGGGCTGTCATTTGGATTGTTCCTTTCAAAGGGTTCACCTGTGAATATAAATTATTCTTTAAATATAATATTAATATTAATGATTTTACATATTGTGTATAATTTATTTATAATTATTAATAATTGTATTGTAATTATAACAATTATAATTATAGCATAATTATGTAATTATACTATAAATATATGTATATATACATATACGCACACACATATATACATATATGTGCGCACATATATGTATATATACATATATACATATATGTGTGCACATATATGTATATATACATATATATACATATGTGTACATGTGTGTATATATATATGTATATATATGTTTTAACATGTAAAATTCTGATCAGAACAAGGTCAAGTGGGCATTGTTTTGATTGCCTGGGACAGATCTACCGGTCCTCAGCTGGTAGGATGAGCTGGCTTCCCCTTTCAGCAGTGGATTTACTTTTGAACGCCTCTCCTTTTTGAAACTTACATTAAGGTGTCAGTGACCTATGGGCTTTCAAAGTTTCCTTTCTATGGCATTTAGAGTCTGTTTAGTAGCAGGGAAAATTAAAATAAATTAAGCATGAGTTAAATTTGTCGAATTTCAGATATTAAGAATGAACAGTTGAGGGGTACCTGAGTAGCTCAGTTGGTTAAGCGTTCAGCTTCGGCTCAGATCATGATCTTGTGGTTCATGAGTTTGAGCTCCATGTAGGGCTCTGTCCTGACAGCTCAGAGCCTGGATTCTGCGTCTTCCTCTCTCTCTCTCTGCCCCTCCCCCACTCATGCTCTGCCTCTCTTTCTCTCAAAAATAAATAAAAACATATAAAAAGTTAAAAAAAAAAAGAATGGATAGTTGAGCTATAAGGTGCTTTCTAAGGCTCCTATTACTGACCTTTTGTTCCTAAATTTAGCTAACCAGTGAGTCTTTTCCCTTTTCATTCCAGAGACTTCTACCTCTGTATTCCATAGAAAATACAGGTCTACTATACCTTATCTGAAACCTTAGAGCCTGATGTTTTTCAGAATTCATTTTTTTGAAAGAGATAATACAATGAACAGGTGGAACACAGAGGATTTTTAAGGCAGTGAAACTACTCTGTGTGGTCATTTCATGGTGGATACCTGTCATTATGTATTTGTCCAAACTAAGAATGTACAACGCCAAGAGTAAACGCTCATAAAACTACAGACGTTGGTAACAATGATGTGTCAGTGCAGGTTCATTGTTTGTACCACGCTGGTGCTGGATGTTGATAACGGGAAACTATAAATGTGTGGAGATAGGGAATATATGGAAAATCTCTACCTCCTACTCAATTTTGCCATGAACCTAAAGCTGCTCTAAAAAATAAAGTCTATTTTTTAAAAAGGTAATACAGTATAATAGCCATATCTATTATAACATCACTAGTAGAGTCTGAAGCAATACCCAGGGATCAAAATAATATTTACAGTGAAAATCATGCTCATCTATGCTAAGTGGGATAAACATAGTATCTAAATAGTATATAAATAGCCTCAAGTCAATTCAGGTCAGATTTTGCCTCCAAATGAGTTTGCATCAAACTTGCAAAAAAGAAAAATAGTAATAATCGTTTTTCTGAGATCTTTGGATTCTGAAATTATGGATAAGAAAATTCTCCACTACTCTACCCTATTTATATTGGCCTCAGATAATCAGTCAGTCCTTAATAGCAGCTGCCCTTGTCTGGTGACAAGGCTTGTAACTGCCATCTTGGGAAAGTTATTCCATGTTCTGGTTCCCCTGTGCCAGTGTCCTCCATGGCCCGGGCCTCTGGGGAATGCAGAGCTGCAGGTGGTGGCCAGGGGACAGTGTAACAGGAGAGGATGACCTTCTCCTACCCAGGCCCTCTCTCTTATAAATCATCATAAAGCTGCCACTGGATTTCAGAGACAGCAGTTCACTGTTCTTCCTCGGTCTCTGCTCTCAGAAAAGGGCAGCTTTATCCACACATTTTTTTGGCAAATAAATGTGCTTTGCTCTTGGGCAATCCTGAACTTTTCAAAAAGACAAAAATCACAGTTGAGTTTTTGCTGATCACCAAATAACTCAGAAATTAAAACGCCAACTTTTTGTATTTTTATATTCTTACTTCCAAGTCCTGATCTATTTCTTTTGAAAGTGGATACCTACAAGTGTCCCTTCTTTTACGAAGCTTGTTTCACCAAGAGCAAGTTTTTAAAATGTAAACATACCTGAGGAGTATGCTACTCACATAAATCCCTCAGTGATTTTTTTAAAATAACAAGTCTCAATTTAACATTTATGTCCATTGTAGCAGAAAAATTTTAGACTGGAAATTCAGGGGCAGGTCTGATTTCTAGTCCAATTTCTGCTGGTAACTACCCATTTCACTTGGGACAGTTCCCTCTGATTCCTCATTCATAAAATGGGGATGTTGAATGTAAGACCATCTCAAAAGTTTATGTCCATAAACTTTTTCAGATGGGCTTCAGAATGTCTGTGAAACCACTGTTAAGCAAAAATGCGCGTGTGTGTGTGTGTGTGTGTGTGTGCGCGTGTGCATGCATGCTTGTACATAGGAGCTTTGGATGAAAGCAGCATAGCTTTCATGAAATTCTAAAAAGGATGCATTCATTTTGCCTTTAAAGTTTTATGATTTGATAAGTATAAATTTTCATGTATCAGATTGGCTTAAATCAGGTTATATTTGCAAACATATAGCAGCCTTAGGTGGACATTAGGTGGACATATTGAGTCAGTAGGGCTCCAGAAAGAAACAGGTGGCATACTCTGGAATGTGTAACAAGGAACTAGTTACAAACATGTAGGTAGAGTTGAGGAAAGTAAAAAAAGTAATGCAGCACCCAGGGACTAGTAATAGGTAAGGAGGAGTTGTTACCTCTATTAAGCCTGAAGAGGCAATGGGAGAAAGCTGTTACTAAAATCCCAAGGAGAAAGTCATGACCTTGAAAGGAGTGGTGAATTTTGGTCCGGGGTTGCAGCTATTCTTACGTGACGTCAAGAAAGAGAACTGCGAAAATAAATGCTTCAACCATCATCTCCTCCATCTCTTGGATTTCTCTCTATTGCTCTGCAATAGCCAAATTCAAATGTAAGACCGAGGCAAAGGAATCCGCTGATGTAGGTCAGCATCCTCAGATAGAGGAGAATGGATCCAGACAGGCAAAATGAGGCTACCCAATCAAGCAATGCAGAGTAGATTAGGTGGAAGCAGCTGAATCGGTCTTATCCCTGCTCTGTGACCCAGACCTTCCATGTGGTTCTGTTTCTTCAACTGTCATCTAAGGTGATAACATGAATGTACCCTGGAGAATTGTTTTCAGAAATGACCAATAAAAATGAATATTAAACACGGTGCAGATATAAAGTGCCATATGGATGCTCAACATTTGTGGTTATAGGTTTTAAATTCCATAGGAGGCATGCCAAAAGGAGAGGTGGCATGTGCACTGGTCTGAATGGCCCTGAGGCTCCATCTGGGACTGGGCCAGCTGTGGAGAAGGACACACTGGCAGCTTTATGGACATTTCTGCAGGGTGAGATCTGTCCTTTATATAGTTCAGTCAATGCATAATATGGCTATGGGATACTAGAACAACTAGTGGATTCGATGACAATATCAATAAAATACTGGTCAAGTCAGCCATTTACGTTTCCCAATTTAAAAACTTCCGGTTTTAACCAATTGTGTGTAGACTGGTGATTGGCAAACCAAAATACAGATTCCTAGGCCACGGGTCTGGAGATTCTGACTCTGCTCATGGGGCATAGATCCTGGTAGCTCTACAACAAGCTTCCCCTGGTGATTTTTATGACTGGGTTGGTTGGGGGACACATTACGCAAACGTGGGAGGCCTTACTATGTCAATTCATTCCTTTGTCACAAAAAGGAATGATTGGGAAAAAAGAAGGGAGAGGTGGGGGGTTTATTTATTCTTTATTAAGGTAGCTTGGCTTCCTAATCCAGACTATTGGCAGAAGTCAGTAGATGTTTTGTATTATCTGAAGGTGCTAAAAGCCTGCTCAAAAATGCCTCCCTCACTTCTCACCCCCCCAAATCTCACATCACTCATCCTTTTGCATTAGCCATTAAAGCTTCATGTTCAAATGCAATCATTATCTATGAGCCAACATGGCAGATTGGAAAGGTCATTGAACTGGGAGTCAGAAAACCTGGTACTGTGATTTATTTCTCACCTCTTATTATCTGTCTCTAAGACTTTTGGAGCCTTAGGTTGCTTCTTTATGAAAAGGGAACAGATGAGATTAGTGGCTTTCTGGAATATTTACTTATTAGTGGAAATCTTTTGTCAAACTAAAGCTTGCAAAAGGTCATGATATGTCAAATAAGCAAAAATTGAGTCATTTTAATGAGAAAGAAGGCAGAGAACTTAGAAAGAAGCCTGTTCTCCTTTTCTCTTGCCCCCTCACTGTTTCCATTGTCATGTTTCCCGAGAACCCTAGGATTCTACCACCCACATTTAGAAAATTACTGGAAAAAATGGAATCTAGCCTTTCTTCATGTCTAAAAAATTGTATTCCAGTTGGATTCATATTAAACTATTAATAACAATTATATTTTGAGCCATCAATTCAAAGAAGTTTCTCAGAAAACTTAATCATCGAAAAATATCCACAGAAACTAGAACATTTAATAAATATATTACGATGAAGCACAGAAAGTAGGAAAGGAGGGCCAGGCTCTAAAGAGAAGGACCTGAGCAAGGAGCAGGGTAGAAGAGGCTGAGACCTTCGGCAAAGGGTAAAATATGAAGGCTGTGGCCTCTTTGTCAAGGGAAGGAATTCTAAGGGGAAATGGGAATAAATAACATGATAATAATATAAATTATATAGTTTTATGAATTCCTAAAATATTCACATTCTTTTCCCTTTTATCTTCTAGTAAATCCTTAATACAAGTAAGGCTGGTTGAACCCCTCCAACCTCCATATTAGGGTTTCTCAGTCTTGGTACAATAGAAATGTTGGTTTAGATAATTTTCTTTGTTGTAGGGACTGTCCTGTTTATTGTAGAATGTTTAGCAGCATCCCTAGTCTCTACCCACTAGACACCGGTAGTAACTTCTCTTCCTAGTTGTTACAACCAAGAATGTCTTCAAACATTTTACTCCACTCCCAGGTGAGAACCATTGGTCTACATGAAATAACTGAGATGGAGAGAAACTATGAGGCTGGACTGCAATGACACAGCTGTTGAGTTAGGACCTTTGTTCCCATCCCAGTTCTTTACCTGTGCAGTGCTATTTGAAAAGGACCATTTCTTTTCTCTATATTTTACTTAATTTTATATCTGATCCTGGCAATAATTTTATCTCCCAACATTCCATACCTTTTTCAAGAAACATGCTTCTAACACATGTTTTTTCTAAAAAGAGAAAGTCCTGAGAGTGGGGGGCAAATTTAGGAAAAGGAGAGAATGAGGCAGCACTCCTTGCTTGAAGGAATATCTGCTTTAGAATCGAGCCCAAGGCTTTTAGGGGATGTTGGTCTTAACAGTGGATGTGTTTATAAGAGACATCCTTGGTCCATTATTAATTCAACTGTCTATAAGACGTGATGCTTTCTGTATGTTCCCTCTTTAACATTTTCTGTTGAATCTTTAATAGCCATTTAGAAAAATTAGCCATTAGTTTCAAAAAGCTCATCAGGCTAATGAATTTCTATACTCAGAAACTGATATCATGGTCTATAATTTTAAGCCTTGATTGGACTGGTATTAGAAAAGGAATTTATTGCTTTGAAGAGTTAAAGAATCAATGCACTCAGAATAATGTGTTGGGTAACCATGCCAACACAACTTATATACAAGGCTGGAGGGCAAAGTGGTTTTAAAATAATTGACAGAAAGATAATTAAGTCTAGTTGTGACAAGACATAAGATAAATGATGATTCACTTGAAGCCCTCTGGTATTTCTTTAGCTGGAGAAAAAATAAGGCTAGCATAGCAAACATGAAATCTAATAAACGATCTTCTAAACAAGGTTTCCAGAGTACTTCCCTAACAGAATTTTCCCTTATTTTGTGTTTCCCCTTTCACATTTGGGCTTATTCCATTTAATCTCTTCTCAGAGACTGCAAGGAACTCATTTGTTTCCTGTTTAGGAGTACAAAATGGATAAACACGCAGGGAAGTCATGGCAATTAGGATCATATGTGATCAAGTCGTGATGATGGTTGAGTTCTTTGTTGGTAGACCTTCTTCCTGTTCAGCACCACTCTCCTTTCTCAATCTTTTTGTATTTAACATAGTCTTCCCTTGCTATCAAATATTGCCAACAACAAAAAAATCTCCAGAATGCTTTCCTAGACTGCATGCTATGCCAACAGTTCAAACTGAGGTATTCTTATCTCTGAGAGTGCATGAAAACTCTCTTAGAGGTACTCTGGCATGAATAATATTAAGTCAATCAATTTCCAGAATTTAAGTTTCCATATGATTTGCCCAAAGTATCTGCAATTGAGATGTCAATCAATTCTTCTCCACATTCCATCTTACTTTTCCCCTTTCGTCTCACCTGTCCAGAATCTTACTGTGGTTCATTGCCCAAAGATACTTAAAAAAAAGTACAAAACAAAGGGATAATTTAACCCTGCCCCCTTAATCTAATCTCTATTTCCACTCACATCATTAAGAAAAGCATTTCCGATTCTATTTTTGGCTTAAAAAGTATGTATCATTTATTTGTTTTGAATAATTGTATACTAACAATAATTATAATAAAACTCAATCCAGATGAAATTTTTTATAACATCACAGAGCCTCTGGTCACAGGAAAAAAAGATATATATATAGTTGTTGTTGCAAAGAAATATGATATCGTAGGTGCCCCAAACACTTTCAAGTATAAATAGTATATTAGAACAGAATTTTGTGGAAGAAGTAAAATGAAAATATGATTTTTAAAAAATGTTTATTTATTTATTTTGAGAGAGAGAGAGAGAGAGAGCAAGAAGAGAGTGGGTGAGAGCCAGAGGGAGAGGGCCAGAGGGAGAGAAAGAGAGAATCCCAAGCAGGCTCCATACTGTCAACACAGAGCCTGACACAGGGCTTCATCTCATCGACAGCGAGATATGACTTGAGCTGAAATCAGGGGTCGGACGCTTAACTGACTGAACCACCCAGGCACCCCCAAAAATATGATTTTGAAATGTACAAATAAAATATAAAATTGTTCCTGCATTTATTTAAAATGGTTGATGGTGAGTATCAAGTTCCTGCATTTATTTAAAATGGTTGATGGTATCAAGTTACTATGCTATTTCCATTCTATTGAATACATTTAGAGAAGTGATACAATGACTTCAAAGCCTTAATACTTAGAATATGCTGGAAGTTACATTCTCAAGACGATGTATAGGAGCAAAATGTTTCAAGCTTATTACTGTATGCCATGAACCACTTCTCCTTTCAAAGCCTGCCTGCCTTGTGACCTCCTACAATATCTGATAGATACAACTGTTTTCTTAATTAATGTCAACTAAAATATTAATTATAGGTGAAATGTAACAAACATTTGCCTTATTATAGTGCTTTAACTTGAACCTTTGAAATCTTATAACACTTTTTTCACTGGTAGGAAGGGTGGGCATTTTGTTTTTCTTCATATCATGTATAATTAGCTCACTACACTGTCAATCCTTGAAATGTCCTATGAGGGATCAAATAACTCTTCAGAAAATGTGTCGACCCTAATTTTTATTTTTAATTTTAGATGCCGATGTTTTAACTTTACAGTATTACATTTGTTTTAATTTTTATTTTATTTTATATTAAAAAAATTTTTTTTCAACGTTTATTTATTTTTGGGACAGAGAGAGACAGAGCATGAATGGGGGAGGGGCAGAGAGAGAGGGAGACACAGAATCGGAAACAGGCTCCAGGCTCTGAGCCATCAGCCCAGAGTCTGACGCGGGGCTTGAACTCCCGGACCACGAGATCGTGACCTGGCTGAAGTCGGACGCTTAACCGACTGCGCCACCCAGGCACCCCTTAATTTTTAGAATTTCCCATATCTGTAGACTGTATTAATTGACTGAAGTAAGGTAAAAAGACATCCTATGATACTGTGTTTTCTGTTTCTTCAGTTCTTGAGGGAACTCTGCAATTAATAGAACTTCTACAGCAGAGTAAAGACAGTGGGAGATTATGAATTAACATATTGTTGGGAAATGTATATTGAATTTCAGTTGTCCTAAATGTGTCCAGGTAACTTGGAAGACATTGATCCTATCCAAACATAACTAGTGGTTCTAAGTCATTTCTTAACTGTAGCTAGGGCTTTGTTTATTTAATGATGCATTCAAGTACCTGATATAATGAACATGGCAATAAACATTTTTCTTCTATCTTTTCAAGATATTTTTATTTCTGTATAGAAAGGAATAGAAGAAAAAAATGTCTATAATTATACGTGCAGCAATACATTTTCCCTCTTCTCTTTAATCCATGTCCCTGAACAATTAAGACGGTTGCTGTCTTTAAAATTGTTTTTTTTCAACATTTATTTATTTTTGGGACAGAGAGAGACACAGCATGAACGGGGGAGGGGCAGAGAGAGAGGGAGACACAGAATCAGAAACAGTCTCCAGGCTCTGAGCCATCAGCCCAGAACCTGATGCGGGGCTCGAACTCCCGGACCGCAAGATCGTGACCTGGCTGAAGTCGGACGCTTAACCGACTGCGCCACCCAGGCGCCCCGACGGTTACTGTCTTTAAATCACATGTCTGTCTCTATGACTTCTCTAAACATTTACTCTTGGATATACAGATGCTCCCCAGCTTAAAACAATTAAACTTACGAATTTTCGACTTCACAATGGTGCAAAAGTGGTGTACATTCAGTAGAACCCATACTTTGAATTTTGGATGAGGGTCTTTTTCTGAACTAGGGATATGTGGGAGGGTCCTCTCCTGTGATGCGGGGCAGAGGCAGTGGCTGCAAAACCCAGTTAGCCACGAGCATGAGGGTAAAAACCTGGTAAACTAACAACCATCTGTACCCACACACCATCCCATTTTTCACTTTCAGTGCAGTAGTCAATACATTACATGGGATAGTCAATGCTTTATTTTAAAACAGGCTTTGTGTTAGGTGATTGTGCCCAACAGTAGGTTAATGTAAGTGCTCTGAGCTGTTTAAGGTAGACTAAGCTATGATGTTTGGTAGGTTAGGTATACTGACTGCATTTTCAATTTACAGTATTTCAACTTATGATGAGTTTATTAGGGCATAACACCATTGTAAGTCAAGGAAGATCTGTCTACGAAATATGGAATTGAGGACTTATACAAATAACCCAGTAGACACTGAGCTACTTGGAGAAAGGCAACATCTTACAAATCTTTGTATTCCTTGTGCTTCACTCATTAACAATTTCATAGTAGGCAATAAATCAAGTTGTGTTCAATTTCCTAAAGCAGTATTTTCACTTCCAGGACCAGTTTTAATATACTGAATGCATGTCTACCAATGTATGAACTACCCAAATAATTGATAAAAAAAAACTATCAGAACCATTCGTATAATTGCTCTAGGATCCATTTCCAGTTTTCCTATATAGCCTCACCTCTAAGTTCAAGATTATTGCAAATACAATTTATAGCTTCTTAAAACAAAATACTTAGTGACATGTATACAGTTCAGCTGCCTAAATAAATTCTATTTATCCAAGCTGGCAAATAATTCACAGCCAAGGACAATGGAAAACAATCAAGGTTTTAATCCTTAACGTTCTCCCTGGACTATTTATTTATTTATTTATAAACATTTTTTTAAACATTTAGTTCTTTTCCAGAGACAGAGTGCGAGTGGGGGGGAGGGGCAGAGAGAGAGGGAGACACAGAATCCGAAGCAGGCTCCAGGCTCCGAGCTGACAGCACAGAGCCCAACGCTGGGCTCGAACTCACGGATGGTGAGATCGCGACCTGAGCTGAAGTAGGATGTTTAATTGACTGAACCACCCAGGTGCCTCTCCCTGGACCATTTATTTATTTTTTTTTTTAGATTTTTTTTTTCAACGTTTATTTATTTTGGGGACAGAGAGAGACAGAGCATGAAAGGGGGAGGGGCAGAGAGAGAGGGAGACACAGAATCGGAAACAGGCTCCGGGCTCTGAGCCATCAGCCCAGAGCCCGTCGCGGGGCTCGAACTCACGGACCGCGAGATCGTGACCTGGCTGAAGTCGGATGCTTAACCGACTGCGCCACCCAGGCGCCCCTCCCTGAGGCGCCCCTCCCTGGACCATTTAAAATGAGGCTGTAGTTCCCAGAAAGATTGAAGCAATTATATATATATTTATATAATTATAAATATGTAATTTAAATATATAATTATATATAATGCAATAATGGTGACATATAATTATTATAATATATACTCCATATATAGAGAGGGAAATATCTTCTATTTGTCTAAGTATAAGTCTATAATATATACGATATATATGTGTATATATATATATACACATATATATGTATATATATATATATATATATATATACACATACATATATATACATACATATATATATAGAGAGAGAGGGAGAGGGAGAGATCTTCTATTTGTCTAAGTCCTGCTTGTTCCTAGTAAAGAAAACCACTATCTACTCTGAGCAAATCTAAACTGAGATGGTCGGAAGAGGGGAAGAAGCATTGTAGAACGCGTGCTACTGAGAAGAGAGCTCTTGTTTGCACCTGCTTATTTTTTTAAGAAGACCTCTGTTTGTCAAAACATATTTTCTTGAGTTGTCATAAGGTATACTGTATAATGGTTTTGGTCCCAGGTTCAATCTGTAAACAGTATGCTCACAGCTGGCAAAGCTGTTACATTTTGCTTCTGGCTTGTAGTTTTCATTTTATTCAAGAATAACATCAGCTCAGAGCTGGCACTGGGGCACACACTTGAGAAACTCGGTACACTTGAATCCATAAACCTATAATCTGAACTTGCAAACTAGATGTGCTGAGTTCTGAGTTTTGCTACGCACCCGTGTCCCCAGCCCTGAGAATGTGTGTGTGTGTGTGTGCACACACACTTATTCTCTCAAACGGCCATATGGCCCGAGTTAGCTATTACAACTTAATGGTAGTCAATAACACAATAAAATCTGAGTTTGATTTATGTTCTCCTTACTTAAAGAAAGCACACCGTGTTCTGTATAATACTTATGTTGTAAATAATAACTGCAACCACAACAAAAAAATCCTCTCTAAGGAAGTTCTCATTTATTGTCCGGGAGCAAAACGAAAGGTCTGGAAGACAAGAGTTTCAGTCCTCAAGAACTGGGATCTGGAAGCTCAAAGCCATTTTTGAGGATCCAAGATGAACCGGTGTCCTGAAAAGAATGGGGTTGTGAGTTAGTTCTCAAACGATACCAAAAGTCAGGCCCAGAAGTGAAGAAACTCTCCTCGGTGGTGTCATAAAAGGTGCTGCTAAACACCATCACCCTATGGGTTTTGCAGAAAATCTCAGACTGCCTTTTTAGAGGGCATGCACATCTGTCAGCCTCACATGTCACACTTCCTAAACTGCAAAACGGCAAAGGGGCTGAGCTCAGTCTAATACGAAGACATTAGCAGGGCTAGCTGAGTACCAGATTTCCAAGCTTTTTCTGATTCCATTCAAACTAGAAAGAAAAAGAACAAATAAATATCACTTAGCAAACACCCACAAGTATGTGGCATTTTACCCCTGCTGCAGGGACTGTAAGCAAGTTTGCTGTGTCTCTGACCTCACAATTTATTGTTCAGATGCAGAGAAGAGATGTGCATACATGAAATGGTAGCAGAAATATATGCGCACATAAAGTAAAAAAGATGAAAAAGGCCGGAGAATGTGTTATTAAATTCTAGGCCACATACAACAAATTCCGAGAGTAGGCATTGCAGGGCAGAGAGATCAACGAGGGCACCACGATGATGGAAAATGTCATGGGTCTTGAGCAAAGTCTGTAAACATACACAGCGTATAACAGGCAAAATGAAGAAAGCAAGACTCTCTGGTTGGGAAAAAAGAGCCAGGGGCTGGTTTGTTTGAGGTTTGGGAATGAGACACTGCTGACCTTAGCAGAGTGTACTTGAAATGTTCTTTCTTTTTCTGTTTAAGTTTCACAACTTTCCCTTGGCAGGACACAGCAGGATTTAAGGGGATGTGGATTCCTGGACAATGAAACCAAAGATGGAAGTAAGTTTAATGTGGAGTAGGCATCCTGATAAACTGAATGTCCTCCAGAAACAATGGTAGTTACCACCTACTGTTTACTGTGCACCAGTTATATTTCTAAGTGTTTTACATGTATTAACTCCTTCAATTTCCCAATAAATCTATATGATAAATCCTCCCATTTTATGTTTTACAGATAGGGGAACTCAGGCACAGAGAATTTAAGCAACTTGCCCAGAGGCAAACTGGGTGAAACTAGAACTCTGGATAGACTCTCTTTCAACCACAACCTTTGCACTCTAAATCAGCTCCCAAAAAGACCCTGGAAAATCTCACATGGGCCTCACAAAACTGTCTTATAATATCATCTTATAATATCATCTTATAATACCTTTGTACTCAAATCATTGAAGATAATTTTTTAAAATTCTTTTTAATATTTATTTATTTTTGAGAGAGAGAGAGAGAGACAGTGTGTGAGCAGGGGAGGAGCAGAGAGAGGGAGACACAGAATCTGAAGCAGGCTCCAGGCCCTGAGCTGTCAGCACAGAGCCTGACTCGGGGCTTGAACTCACGTACTGTGAGATCATGACCTGAGCTGAAGTCAGATGTTTAACTGACTGAGTCACCCAGGCACCCCTATTTTTTTTTTATTTCTTAATGCAGCTACTAGAAAAATTTTTTATAAATTTTTTTAAGTTTATTTATTTATTTTGAGAGAACGAGTGAGCAGGGGAGGGGCAGAGAGAGAGGGAGAGAGAGGAAATCCCAAGCAGGCTCCATGCTGTCAGCAGGAAGCCTGATGCAGGGCTCAAACCCACAAACTGTGAGATCATGACCTGAGCTGAAGTTGGACACTCAACCGACTGAGCCACCCAGGTGCCCCACATTAAAGATAATTTTTTTAAAAAAATGTATACTAATATATACGTGAGGCCGACAGTTTGCTCACCTAAATCAGATGGGTATATGTCTGTTATATTCTTCCCTTCTCAGTACACATCATATCCTGAAAGAGTGATTTGTAATCCTTGTGTAACAATGATAATGTTATGATGAAGGAGTCCATGCCAGTGCTTAAGGTAGGAAGAGTTATAAAATCACAGTGCTTACAATTAAATCTTGCCCCATTCCTCCCATTTAACTTTCTGTATAACCTTGCATAAATTACATAACTTTTCTGTGCTTCAGGGCTTTTTTTTAAATTTAGTAAATGATGTAATATAACCTATTTGATAGAGGTGTTAGGAATATGTTTATAAAGGAGTTGGATAGGCGTGGCACCAATGGTAGTCACCACCACCACCACCAATAACAAGGACAAACGATAACAATGAATGTTAGCTACTATTATTTTGTATTTTTATTAGAAAGCTGCTGCCAAAATTATCTCATAAACAGAATTGACTCCTCTCGAGATTTAGACTATATTTATAACAAACACTTTTATGCAAAAGTTGAGATCTGAAGACATAGCTGTAAATGGGACCACAACCAAAAAAAAAAAAAATTGCTAAGCTGCAGGACCACTGGGTGGCTTAGTTGGTTAAGCTCCTGATTTCGACCCAGGTTATGTTCTCATGGTTTGTGAGTTTGAGCCCCATATCAGGCTCTCTGCTGTCAGTGAGGATCTGCTCAGTGAGGATCCTGTGTCTCCCTCTCTCTCTGCCACTCCCCTGCTTACACACTCTCTCTCTTGAAAATAAACGAACATTAAAAGTATATAAAAGTGAAGGAATTTGTTTTTTGATATGAGTAAGATATAAGAGAGAAGATGTGAAGTTATTAATAAAGTGAGATGAAGGGCCCTAAGAAATTTTCTTATTTGATTCAGAAAGAAGCCAAATAAAACAATAAAAACAATCAAATCAATCCATCAGGTATTTGCATTCTTCATGACAGCTGCTCTGGTTTCTTCAACAGATGAATGCTGTCGTAAAAAAAAAAAAAAAAAAAAAAAAAGGAGGGGCTCCTGGGTGGTTCAGATGGTTAAACATCTGACTTCAACTTAGGTCATGATCTCATGGTTCAAGCCCGCACTGGGCTCTGTGCTGACAGCTCAGAGCCTGGGGCTTGCTTCAGATTCTTTGTCTCCTCTCTCTGCCCCTCCCTGCTCATGCTCATGCTCATGCTCATGCTCATGCTCATGCTCATGCTCATGCTCTGTCTCTCTCTCAAAAATAAATGAACAACAACAACCAAAAAAACTTAAAAAAAGGTTTTTTTTTTTAAAAAAGGAGGGGAGTTGGAGCTACGTTAAAAGAGACTTGAGAGTATGGAACTATTAATATGATGGCTGAAGACTAAATTATAATAGCTCCATATAATTTCAATAAAGCCATACTCCATGACTACACTGTAACTAAGAGAAGAGAATACTGGGAAATTAAATTCACATGTTGGAAGAAAACTGAGTGTCCTAAACCAGGAGAATGACCTCTGCAGCATGTTTGGCAAAGAGGCAGCAACTGTGTTGAAGACAGGAAAGTTTGGTGAGGTTCTAATACAACACAGATAACACCAATCAGAGTTCATTCCTAGGAAAAAAAGGACCTACCCTGAATCTGAAAAACTTCAAGAACAATTCTGAGATCCAGTAAAACAGTGTACTGGTTTCTAAGGAGAGCAATAGAAAGGGGTTTGGAATTATTGAACAGACTGAGTTGTCCTGAAAAATACCGCTTCTGGTGAAAAGGGAGACATCTTAGAAAGAGGAGGTGTCTCTTGAAGGGAAGGAAGAAGGTAATGGTAGTCAAAATCCATAGTAAAAGAAGACACTAAGAATCAGAAGAATGCAGAAACAAATCAAAAAAGATACTATTTTTAATAAAATAAGTTTTACTTTACTATAGAAACAGAAGATGCTCTTAAACAAAGAAATCAAATAAGTCATACCAACCCCTCCCTTTGAAATGCCTACTATTCCAATAAAAAGTAATTATGAATTTGAATGAAGAGAATTCAATACACATATGGAATTTATATAAGAAGAAAATACATTATGAAACTCAAAATTTGCAGGAGACAAAAACACTAATCACAACCACCAAAGGAAGGCATGAAAAAAAAGCTGTAACTCAACACTATTAACTACATATAATTAGATAAATCATAATAGAAATAAAAAAACAGAAAGATATAAGCAGGGAGATAATCAAATTAAAAAAAAGCCATAGGAATATATTACAATATACACTAACTTATATTAATTTTATTGTATTAAATGACCAGGGGAGAATAGCTATGATTAAATTACAATTAGTAGCATAGACAATAGCAATGCAATGAAGTATGTACAATTCCAATAAAAAGAGCTTAAGTTTAACATAAAAGAAAAGATAACAAGGATCACATTAAAAGTTATTAAGAAAACAGGCAAAGATTGAATGTGTATATAATTGGAGAGGCTGAAGACTAAAACAACAATGACAGAACTAATATTTAAAAGGATAAACTCTTTTAATACAATTAAAGGATATAAAATAAGATCTGAATAGATACATTCAGACAGATAAGACCTATTGGTCAATTCTTTTTATTTTTAAATTTTTTTATTAAAAAATTTTTAATGTGTTTTTTTATTTATTTTTGAGACAGAGTGCAAGTGGGGGAGGGGCAGAGAGAGAAGGAGACACAGAATCTGCAACAGGCTCCAGGTTCTGAGCTGTCAGCACAGAGACTGACATGGGGCTCGAACTCAGGAAATGTGAGATCATGACCTGAGCCAAAGCTGGAGGCCTAACCAACTGAGCACCCAGGAGTCCCCCCATTGATCAATTCTGAGATATATTCCAGTAAAATCAAAACTAAGTAAAATAAATTTAAATACAATTTAAAGATAAAATGAAGAAAATATTCCTCTGTGCATCAAAGATAAAAACAAGCAAAAAATAAAAATCCAAGTAACTTACAAATGAAATCATCTACTCATTTGGCATAAGACTTCTCAACAGGAACATACAATAAAGGGCATAAAAGGGCAACATTGTAAATCTAGGAAAGAAAATAAAGAGCCAGGGATTTTAAATCCAGGCAAGTTCACCTTACAGTATCAAGGCTATAGAAAAATCGGTTTAAAATTGGCAAGAATGTTGTAATCATAAGCCTTTCCCAAGGAGTTAACTGGAGGGTGAGGCTGATTCAACCAAATGATTATTGGGTAAATTGGCCAGAGAACTGTGGGGTATTGAATATGTTCTGCAAGAAAGCTAAGCCTAAAGCACAAGTGGTTCTAAGGATGGAATAGATGCCACATGCTCTTGAAGAAAGGAAAATAACACAACTTAAAACTGGGAAAAGAAAGGAAAGAGGAAAAGGGAAAGCATAAGAAACTCAGTGATTGCTGGATGGGTGGTGCAAGAGGATAAAAATACCATTTAATTGCTAACAAATGGAGTAATACAGGACTAAATAAGAAAAAAGGTGAGTAGGAACGTTACATACAGTGACTAGTAAAATATTATTTAAACAAACATATATATGTTTTAAGATACCAAGCAAAAAAAATTTTTAAAAACAAATAAAAAAACCTGTAGTGAAAAAAACTAACAAATATAATGCACTCAAAATATCCAAAATAAAATAATATAATAGAGATGAGGCTAAATGTATGAATTCTATCAATACCAATGAGCTTAATTCACTTAATTAAATGATAAGATTTTTAGAAAACTCCCCAAAGCTCAATTCATTGCAATCTACATGAGGGATACCTAACACACATTCGTCCAGAAAGATTAAAAATTTTATAAATTCACCTTTACAGGGGTTGTATATCTTTGCATTCTTACTATCAAGGTATGAAAGTCTCTTTTTTCACATCTGCTCCAAAAAGTATATTGTCAAACTTATACATTTTAATCTTCATTTCTTTTATCATAAGGGAAATTGGACATTTTAAAATATGTTTAAGTAGAGAGGGAGAAAAATGAGAAATGTTTTATATATTCAAAACTTGAATAAATTCAAACAGGAGGAAGCAGAACACATAACTTAAAAGAAACAAAAATAATAAAACTATATATAAATTTGGTAACATAATCACAGAGGAAAAAATAATTTGAGTTACCTTTAACTCTAATAGTAGTTTCTTACTGGGATACATTCTAAGGGGAAAAGTTGAACTCACTAGTTTCATTGCTACTGGTTTTATTTGTCTAGTTAATTTGAAACCATTTTATAAATACTTTAGCGTAAAAATGTAAACATGATTATGTTATCAGGATCCAAAAATTTGGGGACAAAATATTTGGAAGAAGATAAAAGTGATTAGAAATTTTAATATGAATTTGTAATTTTTAACATGTTTCCTAGGTCTGCCCTCTGAAATGGCCTATGAAAGAATGACACTCCAGTAGTGATGACCACATCTAATTCCTACCAGAAGGAACTAGGACTTCTTGGAGAAATAGGCGATCATCAGTCTGGAGCAGGTGAGCCTAGGATCTCTCATTTCAAAACAACATTGAAAGCACTCAAAGACTGAACTTGCTGGGATTCCCACTAGCCAAATTTGTGATAATTCGAATATCAAAAAGAATAATGACTCTAATTGATTGTAAAGCATTGAGCAAATTCAAATCTATGAACCCAATAATGCTAATCAAAAGAATAAAACTCATTTACCACCCTTGGAGTTAAATCTTCCACTGAATCTTTACTGTGAAAATTGCTAATTAAAGGGAAGGAATGAATCATTTACTTTGTCTTTTTGGCGAGGAAAGATATTTCAGCTCAAATTGATAATAGAAAGCTCTTTTTTTTTGTACAGAAAAAAAAAAGACAGTTAATAAATACAGAAGAAAGAAGGGAATTAGAAATCAACATTTATGCAACCCTCCATGATGTGATTGGCTGAGGCAAGAGATTATTGGAGTATGCATAAAGTAGTATGGAAGAAGTTGTTGGAAGGTACAATATTTACATCATACAATTATGGCTTTACAGGTTACTCACTGCAAAGAAGAAAATGTACCTTTTACAGGAGAGCTATCAGATTACCACTTTAACCAAGGGATCAGCCTTAAATTACTTAGAATGGAATAACTTGCCCTAATGTGCTCCTGTTGTAATGCAAATATGAAATATAGCACAGCATCACTCTTGAAGTAATCTTGCCAAAATATCTGAATCTAAAGAAATCTTTTGACCTTACCTTCAGTTTACAGGAAATGCGGGAGTTAAGCATTCTACAAGAACACCTGGACTGAACTGTTCAAGAAGCCAATGTTATTAAAATAAAAAGTAGGGAGAAGGCAGCCATTCTAAAGTAAAAGAAACTAAAAAAACATAGCAACCAAAACCAAATGCAATATGTAAACCCTGGTTGGATCCTTGTTTTTTTTTTTTTTTTAAAGTATAAAAAGTATAATTCTATGCAAAATTAGGATTGCAAAAAAAAGATATAAAAGGAATTTTGTGTTTAATTGAGGAAATGTGAATACAGAGT
Source organism: Felis catus (assembly GCF_018350175.1). NCBI lineage: Eukaryota > Metazoa > Chordata > Mammalia > Carnivora > Felidae > Felis > Felis catus. The sequence continues at coordinate 72,754,195 of NC_058379.1, read as the reverse complement.
ATTAGGAAATATTAGGAAAAATGTTAGTTTTCTTAGATGATAATGAATTTACAGTTTAGGAGGAAAAAAAAAATTTTAGGTGATGCATGCTGAAGTATTCAGGGATAAAACATCATGGTGTCTAAAGTTTACTTTCAAATAGTTTATCAAAAAAAATGTGGTACATAATCTATACATGATAAACATGGCAAAATATAAACAAATATTGAATCTAAGTGGTGTGTATACTGGTGACCACTGAACTATCCTTTCGACTTTTCTGTATATTTGAACTTCATGATGAAAAATTGAGGGGGAATGCCTTAAGAGATGTCACAATTCTATGATATATGCTAGATAGCTAGTTTGTGCAAACATACCCTGAGTGACCCTGTTAATCACTTTCTTGAAAATGTAAAGACCCTGTCCTCCCTCCATATTCCCATCAAGCATAATGTGCAGAGGAATGTGTTGTTCAGTGTTCAAGGTCAGGGGCCCCAAGGGTGGCAAACCCAGAGCATCTCCCTTTTAATGAAAAGTGTCCAGGTGCCTGGCTTTAATCAGCTTGGAAATGCTGGCCATGCAGACGGGTGGAAGTGTTGCAGGATTTTTTACCTCAGTACCAGGGTTTGTTGTCTCACCACTCTGAAGAATGAAGAAGTGGACACAAAATGGGCAGCAGGCAAAACTTTATTCACGTATAAGATCAGAAAGGAAGAATAGTATGAAAGCTCTCTTTATAGAGAGGGGACATTCAAAAGTGAATGCCCTTGACCTGTAGTCAATAACTATATACATATAGTCTATAACTAGGGTCTTTGTTTTATAAGCTTCTGGTCAGCCCATCCTTCACCCTTGCCCTCCTTTCTTCCCAGGTCCTACCCTTATAGGCTTGATAACTCTAGGTGCTGGGTTGTCCATTCTGATTGGCTCGATTTCATTGTACGAGGGGTGGGTGGTCTATGGCCATATCATTCTTTGTGGGTCATACATGTTATGGCCTACTACTTGTTTTTAGTCTTTAGTAAAATTCTTGTGGGAAACCTGAAGGGGAGTAGGTGGTATCTGTTACATTCTTAAGGGGAACTTTACGCCTGAGAGGGTTTGCTGTGGTCAGACACTCCCAGCCTTGGTGTTTTTCCCACCCAGGGATCTCAGGTCCTAATCTTTCCCTCTCTGTCTACTGAAGCCTATCTTTTCCTATCATAGAAGGGCCACTGATAGTTGCTTGGTTAAGTTGCTATGCTATAAAAACTGGCTGCAGAGGATTCTTTGTCTAGTCAGCTGCTCCTGGAGTCCCTGTATATAAGTTCCCCCTAATTGTCCTATGTCTTTATTACTGTCTGGGGGTCTTTTCTTTGGCCTCTCTGGACCATCACTCACCTGAGGCTTAGAGTCTGCTGGGCTGTGTCTCTCCAATATATGGCCCTAAAATGTATACTGAATTAGATAAAACATTTGTTTATTAATTTACCATTTGGGGAAGGTTAATGATGACAAAAATTAGTTTTTAAATTATTTTATCTATAATGAAGTTTAAATTCTCTTATAGTTCCAAAGGGTTATGATAATTCAAGACCTACAGTATTGGTGAAGTTTTGGGGTAATGGGGGGTTTGTAGAGTCCGGAGCCAATGGCCAAGAAAGAATTCTTGAAGACATCTGTAGTGCAAAATGGTGATTTTATTAAAGCATGGGAACAGGACCCTTGGGCAGGAAGAGCTACACTGGGGTCATGATAGGTAACTCATTATATACCCTCAGGTTGGGAGGGGGTCAGGGATTGAGTAAATCTCTAAGGTATTTTGGAAGGAAGATTTCCAGGACCTTGAGGGGCTAGCTGTTGGTAGGGAAACATCATTTATCACCATTTAATCAAACCTGTCATGAGACCCTTCAGATGCATGTGGTGGTGCAGGGACATAAACTTGGAGCATGATTCTGGGGCAGTTGAGATAAAGGAAGTAGACTTACAGGATCCTCAAGATTGGGACAATGTTAAGCCAAGTTTCTCTTTTGCCCCTAGCAAAGTGTCATCCTTGAGGCAGCTGAGCTCCTAGAGGGAGGTCACTCTGCTGGTCTCAAGGACTTGTCAATAGGCTATAGGCAGTAAGAGAATTTAATTTTTCATTTGCCTTAGTTTCCCACATTACCATGGCAAGGACTTAAACCCCTTTCTTTTGTTCTTGGGTGGCTAGGAGTGTCCAAGGAATATCACACAGATCCCACCTGGGGTGCGGTGGGGTGCTAGCTTCTGTTTTTGCCCCTCAGTCTGCCTCATGCTCCCTTATCAGTATGGTATGGTCAGTTTGGCCTGAGTGGACATCTGGTTAGTGACAAAACATCCAGAGTGGTTGGCTCACATCTGCCAACTGAATGCAATAAGTCTCTGCTAAAGGGTTTCACTTAAGGTGGACACTTGAAAGATATCACGCGTGGACATCCTATGAGTGCTACAAGAGAACAGTAAAAGATAAGATATCCTTTAGGCATTATTAAAAGGCCTATAGGAGGTGAGGGTGCACTTTTGTGATATGCTAGGATGATAACTAGATCACTAGGTAATAACTCAAGAAATCTTTGTTTACCTAGCCTTGTGATAGCTATCTGTATAGAAATATGAAACTTGATATATTTAGTACATTTGGTGTAATGTATTTCTCCTGTAAACCCAAATAATCTGATTTTATTTTCATAAATTACATATAATAAGAAAACTGTCAATTCTGTAGAATCAACCAGTTTACAACATACTTTTATATACAGTGAAGAAGGCAATGAAAAATTTTTAATCTCATTTTATACATGAAGCAACAGGTACAGAGACTAAATTATTTGCCTAAAGCCAATGGCTAATAAATACAGAAGCTGAAACTTGGGTAAGCCCTACAAATTCCCCCTCTTCCTTCTCTTAAACAACTGAATCCCATCAAACTCATGCGTCCTTGACAATCCAGGCTAGGGTTCAGGTTGACTAGTGATGAGGGGAGAACCTACACTTCACAATAATGAATTCTCTTAGCCTCATGTGCTTTACAGGGTAAGACATGGCCAAGTATATGTTACAGGTTGCAAGTGGCTGTTTGCTCATGGAGATATATTTTTAGCTTCTTTTTATTTTAATGATGCTGGATGACTCAATTTCTTTTCATTTCATATGAGAAGCGTGGTGATATTTTCCTGTTTTACTTCACTTGGATATAAAACACCTTAATGAGCTGTGATGCTGGGTGGGCTAGTCTGCCTTTGTTTGCTTCTGAACTTCCACCGAATGCTTGGCCCCAGTAGAGCTTTCTCAGTTCATCGCTCTTTTTAAGGAACTGTTAGAGGAGCCTGAGGGCTCTTGAACTTTTGATGCCAATGGGTAGTGAGACACTCTCTTGGCTTAATAGGTTCTTTCCATAATTGCTAGACTGTATTTGTTTTTCAATACCGGCAGGCAGAGATATCCTGGGGGGGGGGATCTTTGGGTATAATGCAGAAAACAGTTTTTTCTTGCTTGTTTTAGTTCTGTTGCTTTGTCATTGTTGTTGTTTTACCATTTCAATTTACTATCTGTGCATAAAACACTTAGTGTGTTTAGCTAATGTATTAGAATGGAAGCTGAATGAGTATTTTCAATTTTGTCTTTCCTTAACAGACCATGATTTTCCAGACCAAGAATTCTGTAACAGATTAAGTCAGGGGTTCATCTTTGTATCTGCTTTATTTACAGATTGAACACATTCACCCCATTGTAATATCCACCTATGACTCACTTGTAGTTTATGTGTGTGTGTGTGCACCCACACACACTCATGTGCACATGTACTATCTAGTTTACTTCATAGACTAAGATCTTTGATTCACTTGTGGTTTTTAGTTTTAATTTTTTTTAACACTTATTTAACAGAGCGCAAGTGGGGAAGGGTAGTGAGAGAAGGAGGCACAGAATCTGAAGCAGGATCCAGGCTCTGAGCTGTCAGCACAGATCCCAAAGCTGGGCTCAAACCCACGACCCATGAGGTCAGGACCTGTGCCAAACTCAGATACTTAACCGACTGAGCCACCCAGGTGCCCCTGGTTTTTAGTTTTAAAAGAGTAGCTGCTCAAGTATAATTTCTCTTTTAAAAGTAAACAAATTAAGTTTAAAAGCCTATCGGTATATGTAATATTTTTACTTGTTTTTTGCCAAAAGAGATAATTTCTTCTCTAATTGTTCTAACAAACAGTGTGAAGACTGCTCTTACAAAGGAAGTAGTTGACAAGAATTACATGTGTGTGTGTGAAGAGAGCCAATTTTTTGATAGCAGACTTTTAAAAAAATTATAGTCTATATTAACAAAGTGAAATTATGATAGGGAAAGATAGGATAAAATAGTCAGAGAGGGAAAGTTAGGACCTGAGATCTCTGGGTGGGGAAAAACACATATTTTAAAAAATGCTGGGAGCATCTGACTAGGAGCAAACTTCCTCAGGCTTAAGGTTCATCTTAAAAATCTAATGAACACCACCTACTTCTCCTCAGGTTCCCCTCAGGATTTTGACAATCAAAATACCTAACTAAAATAGATAAACCATAAAACTCATGTTGTAAAAGGGACAGTATGACCATAGTCTGATTCCTCACACAATGAAATCAGCCAGTCAAGAATGGACAACCCAGAACCTAGAGTTATCAAACCAATAAGGGTAGGACCTGAGAAGGAATGAGGGGGAAGGGAAGCGAGGGTGACCAAAATCCTATAAAACAAAGTCCCTTGCCTATAGTCCACAGATATTCACTTTCGAATGCCCCCACTCTGCAAAGAGAGTTTCCATACTATTCTTCCTTTCTGATCTTATACTCTAATAAACTTTCGCCTGCTGCTCATTTTATTCTGTGTCCATCTCTTCATTCTTCGAAGTGGTGAGACAATGAACCCTGGGTGTTGAGGTAAAAAATCCTGCAAAAAATTGGAGAGGACAGGATGTAGGAGGGGGAGGGAGAATGGGAGAGAGGAAGTGTTATAAAAGATCATTTATTAGTAGAAACTTGAGCTATAGTTGGACCAATAGATTAGAAAACTACTGCCATTGAAAAGATAGTTTCTCGTTCAAATGTCCCAAGAGGTAAGAACACACCAGGTCATGGAGGTATCCACTCAGGGAAGTATCGCTATCAGTTAGGAGATGGAAGGAGAGGGAAAACTGTGGGCAAGAACTTTGTTATGGTTTCTTCAGTAGCATGTGCAAGGCAGGATAGGCAGGTTTAGGACTGACCAGTTTAAACAATTTCAGTGTATAAGGTCTGTCCTTACTTGTCTGGCACCTAGCCTATGGTGATTAGGGTAGAGAGTTAGCGTCCCAGAATGTGGCAGCGTGATAGAGCAGGTAGTTGAGCTCTGGATTGGTTGATTTGTATTTGCAAAGTGCACTCTTGGGTGAGTTGTTTCTTATTTCTGGGAATTGGCTCCCCTTGGAAGGGGTGATTCCCCCCGGGGTCAGCAAGTCTCCAGATGTCAAAATATCAGAATGTGTACAATAAAAGACATGGTTAATACAGAGAGAAAGAGAAGGAAGGGGAACTGGAGATAAATTAAGAAGAAAGACACATAAAATAGCCTTGAAACTAAAATGATGTTTCAGAAATTTAATATCATAGTATAGATGAAGAAAACAAGGCTTTCTCTGATGTATTCATGTTGTGTGTAAGTATTCTCCCCACTTGGCCTTCCACAGAGCATTTTAAAGTTTCTACTACAACAATATTTATCACAGTGTTTCAATTCTTTTTTTTTTTTTTTTTAATTTTTAAAACATTTATTTATTTATTTTCGAGAGACAGAGAGAGACAGAGCACAAGCAGGGGAGGGGCAGAGAGAGAGCGAGACACAGAATCAAAGCAGGTTCCAGGCTCTGAGCTGTCAGCACAGAGCCCGACACAGGAGTCAAACCCATGAACCATGACCTGAGCCGAAGTTGAATGCTCAACCAACTGAGCCGCTCAGGAACCCCCACAGTGCTTCAATTCTAATTATTTTGTGATATCTGTTTTCTCCACAGGACTAAGGAGTCCTGGAAGTCAGTACTTTATTATCTCCTCTATGTACCAGCTCTAGCACATTCCAGACCCTTACAAACCTTTGAAGAAGGCAGGGAAAAGAAGACAAGAAAAATGGAAAGGAAGACAGGAAGTGCTAGAGTTTCAAGGACTGCTGGCATAAGAAGGGGATTTGAATACTCAAATCATAAAATTGAAAATAAAAAAAGAAGGGGACTTGAGGCTAATCTCCAGGGAAACACCAATGACAGAATTATTTTGTAGGGAGGAGGCTAGCAACATATGTCTTATGCAGTAAAATACATAATTCAAACCACTGGCACCATCCAGCTTGGATGATGCCTGTGTCACTACCCTCACCTTATGACTGACCTGCAGATTAATACCTGACTACAATTGTTGGGGAGCAGCAAAATGGAAAATGAACATGAAAAGAAAGCCACCATGAGCCAAAATGCTCAAATCATGTATAAGATGTAGGAATAATGAGCCTACATTTTGAACCTGGGTGACTCAGTCAGTTAAGCATCTGACTCTTGATTTTGGCTCAGGGCATGATCTCATCGTTGGTGGGACTGAGCCCCATATTGGGCTCTGTACTGACAGAGCAGAACCTGCTTGGGATTCTCTCTCTCCCTTTGTCTCTGCCCTCCCCCATTCATGTGCTCTCTCTCTCAAATAAATAAACACTTTAATGTTTATTTATTTATTTTTGAGAGAGAGAGAGAGAGAGAGAGCGCGCGTGCGCGCAGGGGAGGGGCAGAGAGAGGGAGACAGAATCCCAAGCAGGCTCCATGCTGCCAGCACAGAGCCTGACGTGGGGCTCGAACCCATGAACCATGAGATCACCAACTGAGCCACCCAGGTGCCCCAACAAACAAACACTTTAAAAGAAGATATAGGAATAGTGATACTTAGGAATGAAAAATGAAGATAAAATCATAATTATGAGTTGAGTGCTATGCAATAATATCAAGAAAGAAGTTTATAAAAGTAGGTACCAGCAAGTCAGGATAGATACTTATGTTTCTCACAGTTCAAGAGATATGCTGGTGTGCTGGGGTGCCCTGTGCTTCGGGGAGAACTTATCAGCAGAGCGGTGATACAAGGCTGATCTTCAGCAATATCTGTCAACATCAGACACAGTCTGACTGTAGTTTGAAAGAAAAATACATATGAAGGGAAAATACTAAATTTGAAATTGAGTGGTTGTAGAGGAGGTGGTCTCCCACTGTGAAAAGCTAAATATAGATGTTGACCGATTAGGAGTTTTCAAATTTACCCACTTAACCATCACTTGAGTTCTTCCTATTTCAAGTTTCCTAGGATACTACTCAAAGACCCCTGCAGGAGCCTCTGTGGGATCGGTAATAATTGTTAGAACACCAAACAGGCCTTAAACCAAAGGTGGTGAAACCAGTAAAAAGCTGTTTGTGAAAACAGAGAAAATAGAGCTCATATTCTTTCCCAGTCAGGTGTTCGATTTACTGGTTCTTCTAGCGTCTGATCTCTGTGGTATATAATCAATTATTGATAATCTAAGTCAGTGGTTGCAAATAGGTTTAAACTTGCCTGTCAACTCCAACGGCTTAGTAGAAGCTGACTGGAGCCTTGTATTAAATAATTAAATAATTCTGAGAACACATACCAGCTGAGTAGTAAAGAACGCTGAGCTCAGTTAGCAATGCCTGCCGTGGACATAGCCATTTGTGATTTGTGAGCCATTCCACGCACCCTCCCCACTTTACTGGGTAGTTTAAGATTATATTTGCAGGCCAAAAATAGATATAATCGTTTCCTATACAAGTCCATTTGATAATAGTAAAATAAAATATATTAAATTTGCCCAGACCTCTTTATATATATTTTAAGTCACAGATTTAAAGGATCTATGAGCTACATGAAAAATACTAAAAGGTCGCTGTAGCCCCACGCAAAGTCTGAAAATCCATGTGAGCAACCACATTATCTCTAATCCTGATTTTGTTGCCCCTCACCTTCTGCCTTACTCCACTGACACAAAATGTTCAAATCAATTCTATACCAATATAAATCAGCCACTTAAAAAGGCAGATCATTTGTCATTCGTCATAATCTGTGTGTATTTTTCTGCATAAAATGAGATTTCAAAATATATTGTGGTCTTTTTCTAAATCACTCAAACTTCCACTCATTTTCATTTCCTTAACTTTTATCCTTGAAAGTATTGGGTAATGTAGGAGTCCCTGGAGTCCTTTATAAAGGTAGAACAAAACAAACATCTAATCAGCCAACCAAATAAACCAATACATAGCCCAAGCCAGTCTAGTGTTACTTAATATTGGCTTCCTTTATAGCTCACGATGGCCAATTTGTAATGGATCACTGACCTCCAGTAACACTTTTCTTGATTTAATTTATTCCATTTTCTTTCTGTAGTTAGTAAAGGCTATTTTAGATAAAGCTTATTCCCCCAAAGTAGAATATTTTTAGTACAGAACATTTTCATAACTGTATTTGTTTTTATTCTTTTCTTATTGCTATGTATTTGCTTTTTTTGATTTTATACCAGATTGCCTGTCTGTCCCTTAGTCTTCCTTTGCATATGTTATAGAGAAAGAAGTAATTAAAACTGAAATTGGGAGCATGGAGGTTGTGCTAAAAGTAAAACAAGGAGTAGATCAGTAAAACATCACTTTCTTTTGGTGTTCATTGCAAATATCAAAAAAAAGTGACATTTAATACAATGTACTCCCCTTTAATAGTGATTGGGTATCACCAGCTGGTATCACCAGCTACTCTCTGTGCATTTCTCTACATTCTCTACATTCTACAGTGGAAGGGAATCACTCTAGAATTTTTTGCATGTGTTTCAATAGAAAACTGTGCATTATCTACAACATATTCTTCTAGGTTATTAACTCTGGCCCTGCTTGTTGTCTTTGAACTGGTTTGCAATTAGTTATCAGTTATAGATAACTAATGGATAGGTAAATAATGTCCTGTTTGGTAGTGATTTTCATGATTTCATCCCTTCTGGAAAATCCAGTTTTGTCCTATTTGCAATTCATCTTGACATTCCTTCACATCATAGAATTTTGTGCTCTTTTGGTTTCTCTTTTGAATCAGTAATAACATCTGTTTGGTTCCCTCATATCAAATAAGTAAAGTCTTTAACACATGATTATTATTATTTTTTTTTAATTTATTTGAGAGAGAGCATGAGTTGGGAAGCGGGGCAGAGGGAGAGAGAGAGACTGAGACAGAGACAGAGAATCTTAAGCATGATCCATGCTCAGCATGGAGCACAATGCAGGGCTCAATCTCATGACCACGAGATCATGACCTGAGCCAAAATCAAAAGTTGGATGCTCAACTGACTGAGTCACCCAGGCACCCCAACACATGATTATTTTTATATCTGCATGAAACATGATTTACCATTTCCTTAAACTAAGGGAAATAATTAATCTAAAGACAAGACAAGTTGGGGGTGCCTGGGTGGCTCAGTTAGTTGAGTGTCTGACTCTTGATTTCATCTCAAGTCATGATCCCAGCATCATAAGATTGAGCACCCCCCCCCCCATCAAGCTGTGCATTGAGCTTCATGCTGAGCATAGAGCCTGCTTGAGATTCTCTCTCTCTCTCTCTCTCTCTCTCTCTCTCTCTCTCTCTCTTTCTCTCCTCCTACCCCTCTCTCCTACTCTCTCTTGTTCTCTAAAATAAACAAAAAAAATTTAAAAATGAAGGTAAGACAAGTAATTTTTGAAGCAGTTTAGACATTTACAGATTTTCAAATAGACTATTACTCCTTTCTCCTCTTCTTCTTTATTAACAGGATCAATTACATTGGGCAGATGCCTTCTAGTGTAGTGACAGTGTTAGAATCAAAGAAAATATTTTGTTTAAAGTAAGAGCACTATAAATATTCAAAAAATGTTAAGTTGCTGCTGATTTACTTCAGTAAACAAGGGATTTTACATCGTAAAGTTGGCTATAATTTACGTGATAGAGTAAAATGCTAAATTACCTTGACAGGCAAATGGTCTGCCAGTTTTGTGTCTTGGGTCCCTTTCCAGACTTCCAATGCCTGCTCATCTCTCTAGGGAGAAACTAAACAGATTTCTCTAAGAGAGAGAAAAAAATTGGGGGTTTAATTTTAAATTATTACTAGGGAAAAAAATAAAATGGAATGCCTATTCAGAAGCTGAGAATAGACAGAAGGACATAACTTAACAAAAATACCAACACAATAAAAGGGCCAAGCCATCTTTTTCTTCTCACATCTCACAAGAGAAGTACAGGATCATTCTTGCCATTTGAATTTCATGGTTCTGCTTCAATGGTGAGAAAACACTAGCTAGGTTTCTTTTTGTTCTTGTTTTTAATAAGCTTTGCTATTTATCTCCCAACTCCTTCCCCTTTAAATGTTAGGGAACTAGGTAGTCCTGACTTTTCTCAAAGTTTGATTTTTTTAAGTTAATGTTGCTTTATATAGTTTTTTTCATTGAACTTGTTATTTGTTTTTCCTGCCTTCCCATATCTAATATGATAAAAATTAGGCTTGAACATTTTAGTTTAACTGACCAATTTTTTTTTAAGTTACGTATAGTAGAAAACTACTTTTAAAGTTTATATTCATAATTAAATTTACCAAACATTATTAAACACATGTTATGAATTGTTTAGGGGCTGAGAACATATCCGTGAAAGTTTCAAGGCCCTTAGAATGCATAAATCATTAGCAACAACTTCCACAAAAGACTGGAGGCACAGGGGATTTAAATTTTTTTTTTCAGTTCTAATTGTATTCAAGATTTCTTGATTTGTGGTCCATGTACTCACAAAGTAGTATCTTCTTTAAGATAAAGAATCTTCTGATAAATAAAAATGTTGAGGTTACTTTAAGCCTGACCCAGTAAAAAGCTCAGAAAAGTGACATTG